>NC_136063.1:1800623977-1801210581 GCF_964261635.1 Lissotriton helveticus | reverse complement strand
TAAGAGAAGAGAGCAAACAATATGAACAGATTTAAGAAGTATAAACAGAGATGACAGAAAATGAAAAGAGGAAAAGAAATATGAAGAAAAAGACGAAAATATGAACACAGACAGAAGGAGTATAGGACAAAAGGATAAATAAGAAAAACTCAGTAGTATGAGGAGACATGGAGAAGTAAGAGAACCGAGTATATGAAAACAGGGGGGGAGTATAAGAGCAGGGGGGAAATGATGAGAGGAATATGACAATAAGAAAAAACGGCATTATTAGTAGAGAGTGCAAAGTATAAAAAAAGAGGAGAAATGTGACTACAGAGAGAAGAGTATTAGAACAAAAAGAAAAGTATGAGAAAACAATAGGGAGTACCGGCAAAGAACAGCGAGGATAAGAAGAAACAGAGAATATAAGAACAGAAGAGTATATATGAAGAAAGAGTAAAGAATGTAAGAAGACACAGAGACAAAAATATGGAGATAAGACAATTATAAAGGAAGACTGCCCGTATAAGGAGAGAGGGAGTACTATGAGAACACAGTAAGAACTGAATATAAACACAAGAGAGAATATAAAGAGTAGGACAAATAGGCAAAAAGAGGAGCAAGTATGAAAAAAAGTATAAAAAGAGAGCAGCGTATAGGAAAAAGAAGATATATTCAGAGAGGAAGGAGTAAGACGAGGCAGGAGGGAGTATGACAACAGAGTGTAGAAAATATGCAAAGAGGTGTGAATATAATTCCTTAATGTACACACATACACAGTGTGATATTACTCCAAAAAATTATAAGACCATGCATTTTACCAAAACACATTTACTATTGTTAGACGTTTAAAAAGGAGCGAATATAGGGGAATACTATCAAAGACCGGTGTTAAAATGATCACCGTTTTAATATCGGCTGGAAACTGTCGATAAAATGGACGATAATGGGCTTGATAATACGCCCTTCTTAATTCCCATAGAAACCCATGTTCTGGTGTTAACATGGGCTTCTATAGGAAATAACAATGGCGTATTATCAAGCCCATTATCTCAGTTTTGTCGGCAGTTTCCTGCCGATAAAACGGCGATCATTTTAACACTGCTCTTTGATAATATGCCCCCTAATTCCTTAATGTACACACATGCCCAGTGTGATATTACCCCAAAAAATTATAAGACCATGCATTTTACCAAAACACCTTTACTACTGTAAAACGTTTAAAAAGGAGCGAATATAGGGGCATATTATCAAAGACAGGTGTTAAAATTATCGCCGTTTTAATATCGGACGGAAACTGCCGATAAAACGGACGATAATGGGCTTGATAATAGGCCCTTGTTAAATCCCATAGAAACCCATGTTCTGGTGTTAACATGGGCTTCTATAGTAAATAACAAAGGTGTATTATCAAGCCCATTATAGCTGTTTTGTCGGCAGTTTCCGGCCGATAAAACAGCGATAATTTTAACACCTGTCCTTGATAATATGCCCCCTAATTCCTTAATGTAGACACATGCACAGTGTGATATTACCCCCAAAATTATAAGACCATGCATTTTACCAAAACACATTTACTACTGTTAGACATTTAAAAAGGAGCGAATATAGGGGAATATTATCAAAGACTGGTGTTAAAATTATCGCCGTTTTAATATCGGCCGGAAACTGCAGAAAAAACAAGACGATAATGGGCTTGATTATACGCCCTTGTTAATTCCCATAGAAACCCATATTCTAGTGTTAACATGGACTTCTATAGGAAATACCATACGCGTATTATCAAGCCCATTATCGCCCATTAGTGGCAATTTCCTGCCGATAAAAATGGCGATAATGTATTGCCCTTTCTTGATAATATGCCCCATAATTCCTTAAAGGACACAGAAGCACAATGTGATACTAAACAATAAAACATAACAGCATGCATTATAGCAAAACACATTTACTGCTATGAAACATTTAACAAGGTACGAATATAGGGTCATATTATCAAGACAGACAATAAAATTATTGCCGCTTAATCAGCAGAAAACTGCTGATAAAGCAGCGATAATGGGCTTGATAATATACTCTATGCAATTTCACTCGAAGCCCATGTTAGATGTCCCTCACATCTAACAACGCCTGATCGTCACCACGAAGCCATTAGCACACATATGTCTTTACCACACATGCTTTTACAACTAGTATGCATTTACCACGCATGATAAATGCATAATCTTAATAATGTCTTTGTGTTGACGAACATGCGTTGTAATGGCTGTGGCTTACGTCCTTCAAATTAGTTTCTAGGTATACGTGTAACCAAGTCTGATAAGATCGGAGGCCAAGGACAAACACAGTGGTGTCTGTGGCAGGAAATCTCAATCTGTAATCAACGTTCGGCGCCTTGACACTACATTTCAAATAAATATAAATACAATATATTTATTAATATATGACAAAAGTATAGCAGCGGATGACACACACAACCCGGTAAAAGAAAGCGGCAAATTTAATACCTGAAATGAGGAGAGGTTTGCTTGGCGAACTTGAAGAAAAAGAAATAAAATGTGTGCTTGGAAACAAGGCTGCGCATGCGTAGAGAGTACGTCCTTCAAATTAGTTTCTAGGTATACGTTTAACCAAGTCTAATAAGATCGGAGGCCAAGGATAAACACCGTGGTGTCTGTGGCAGGAAATCTCATCGATCACAGAAAAAATATGCAGAGGGTAAAACGAAAGTAACAGGTATAATAAAAATAACGGAGGAAAACTACTAAAATGGCACTGGACGGAGTATGTAATAAACGTTTTGCACCTCGCCACTACATTTCAAATAAATATAGATACAATATGTTTATTAATATATTACAAAAGTATAGCAGCGGATGACACACACGGCCCGGGAAAAGAAAGCGGCAAATTTAATACCTGAAATGAGGGTACGCGTACGTACACCATACGCGTACCCCCCAATTTTTTATTTAAAAAAAAAAATTTGAGCCTAAAGATCCATGTACAACCCCCTGAGCAAGCCTAGAGGGTCAGGATGTTGCTACCCTGCCCCCTTTCCTTATTTCTCAACTTTGTTTTACTGTTTTCTTGTGAGTCGCTTCTAGCGACGAAAAAGATGGCTGCCAACACTTCCTGGTTTGGAGTGTTCACGCACAGTTGACAACCAATCAGCATGCAGCTCGTGCTCATAATTGTACGGATTTCCGTACGCGTGCTGTACTCCGTCTCTAGGTATCGCTATGATTTTACTTGTAATTTTCTACGGAACTACTGAACGGATTTACACCATTTAACAAAAAGCACAATCTGCGAACAGAACTCTACCTCTCTGCCAAGTTTGGTGTAATTCCGTTCAGCTATTCGGGCTGTAGCCCTGGCTAAAGGTCCCTATGGAAAATTGCATGGGGAAATCACGTTTTGGGACCCCCCTTTTTTCTCTGCCCCCACTTGCGAATCACCCCCAAACTTTCAGGGAAGGAGCGGAATCTTCACGAAGATTCGTCCATCGACGCCAAAGTTATTCGAAAACAATCATTATATAACGCAGCACACATAGAAGTAGCACATCGCCATAATTGATTGTTTATGTGCAGGAAGAGACACCTTCCTGCACATAAATAATCATCCCTGCAATGCAAGTACCCATGCACTATGGCACAAAGGTGTCTGTGTTGGCGCTAGGTTGCTATTTTTAGCGCTACCGCAAGGAAAAACACAGGGGTGAGCCGTATTCTTGTAAATACTGCATTTTAGAAATTATGCAGTGCAGCGCTGCAAAATTTGCTGCAGCACTGCACTGCCCCATTTCATCGTAAATATGCCTCTTTGAGTCATCGTTACCTTCGAGACAGTGAATATGGTATGCTATCAGTACTCATGGATTTGGCTTGCATTTTCCTTGAGCTATTTTAGTATTCTGAGAGAGTGACAGTAGCCGGTATAAGCATAACATTTCCTTTTCTACCAGCAATCACTACTTCTTGCAAGAACAGCCTCAAGCTTCTGATGCCATGAGCATGTCCCATCTTATACAGAAGGAATGATTTCATATTGCCAAAGACGATTCCATTCACGTACAGGTTACGGTTCCTATTGCTTGAGAACATTACTAAAACTATGCATTGGTGAGTCCTGAATGGAAATCATGTTATTGAGTGGTGATAATATTAACTCATTTGCCTAAATATAATTAGTTGTTGTGGGTTCTTAATTTGGAATGCTTGTTTCCTGTTTTAAAATCTAGTGGGAACGTAATTCAGTGGGCAGGTACACCACAATTTCACAATGCCAAAGATGGTGTTTGTAGGTCTGTGTGACATACAGTCGAGCAAGCGAAATTTAAATGTTTAGTTTGCTATGTTTTAGGCGTCTTGTGCCCCTTTTATGATTCAGTAACAAAGTTATACCAAAACATTTTTTAACAAGCGCCATTTTCATACAAAAGAGATCAATTGCTCCTTTTCTAGGTAGGATTTCCTTACGGCTGTAGATGAAACTTTTCAACCCCCAATAATGGTAGCTGGTGGAACATCTTTCAAATGTACGCCATGGATAAATAATGCATCATGTTAAGGGTGAAGCAAAGTATCAACAGATTCTCGTCTCCATGCCGTTCACGTCAAAACATTGGTAAAATTAAGCAGTAAAACACATTTGCTGTAAATGTACTTACTGATTTTTTTATATTACCAAAGGGCAAGACTACTCGATTCCCCATATTTAACACACTACATTGGACCGAAAAGATCAAACTGCAAATCCCAGAAGGTGCCTGGAGGCTATTGCCTTTTATTTATGATTGCCCCTTTCTTTAACAGCTATGCTAATTTTGAACAATAATGCTCCAGGGGATTGTTCTAAACACTCCGGATATGAGGTAATGACTCCATAATCTTTTTAAGTATTATTCACACTGATAGAGCGTTGCCTGATCGGGCATCATTACATCGGGATTACTTTGACGTAGCCTCACACCAGATGTACAGAGAATGCAGGGTAAAAATATTACCACGGATCTAACATGAAGTCTTCTGAAATGACTTTATTATGCTGAAATTGACTGCGAATCGTGATGGCGTCGCTTAAAACTAATCTCGCTTCATTTTTTAACACAAATTCCAATTTGAGCAATAAAACAATTCTGATAACGTTAGACAATACCTGGAATATTTGCTGTTGCGGCGGCCTACCCTGCTGGAAATTGTTAAGTAAACTGATCTCCCCTTTGATTTATCAATTACAGACGTAGGCACCATAGGAAACAACATTAATAGGTTTCTGCACGAGGCGAAATACGAAAGGAAGAAAATAAACAAAGAAACAGATGCATGCATTTAACCAGCATCCTGTGTTGCACATGTCTTCCTAATTATTAAGCTGTGCAGGGTGTTTTTCTTGATCGCAGCGTCTTGCTCTTTCATCCTTCCAAGCAAAACAAATGTGTTTACCTGGACTTGCATGAAACGGAAATCTGTCATTATGTAGTTTATGAAAACAGGCCACAAAGAAAAAAATACGCTCATTAAACATAATACATGAAAAAGCATTTGTTAAAAAGTCAGGTGTCCTCTCTGCTAATGTTTAACAATTGTTTTTTAAACTGACAGGCATAAGAGACCATATTTATTTCTTTGCTTTTGAAGAAAAAGATGGAATGCTGACAATCGACAAGAACATTTGAATTTCTTGAGACATTGCTATCAGGATTAATCGTAATTAAAGTGGGCTATGGCCCGCAGAATCCCAATTGGGTGATATGTTGTTTCAGCTATATGCCACTCAGAGACTTTGAAAGCAGTCTGTTTATTCTGACTTGGTTCCCCATTCCGATTCAAACAACAATATATGTCGGGGAAAATACTATGACTGCATGGTACTGTTATGGCATGGTACCTGTTTTGTGGAAAGGACTTTGCAACTGGTATTATTAATGTACTAGCATTTGTGCACATCTTTGGCCCTACAAATTCCCCCAACTGTTATCTGGCGGACATTCGGGTTGAAATAAGGTGGAAAAAGAGCAATTTGTTCAGAAACGCGAAAAATGTTGGAATGCTGTGACCGCCCATTGCCAAAGATCAGTAAAGCACCACAAGAATTCACCAATAACTCGAACACGATGACTGAACTAAAGTAAAATTAGATGTCATCTGTGTTTTCCCTCATTTATAAAACTTCACATTCGATTTGAGAAACTATGTTAGCTTATTTCTACGAAAAAAGAGAAACATGCAAACAGGGGTGAAAACAGATGGAAAGCGCTTCTGCCCGTATAGAGCAAATGCTAGACAGGATATTGAGATTCTATGTTTGTGAATAGATTTTATAATTCCCTGCGATTATTTGCAGTATAATACCTGAAAAAGATATTGCAGTATATCGACTTGACATCACAAGGGTCCCACATGTCATGTCCGAGCCTCCATCTCATTGTGTGGCTGCTTAACCTTTTCCTGCTGTGCCTGCATCTCAAACTATGTGGTCCTGAGAAGGTGAGAAACCTGATGTGCAAATTGTCGCAGGCACATTCATTGCTGCTGTTCATCCTGCACCCTTATTCTTCAGTCTGTCTGATCCTGACAATCCAGCTCCAGGGTTGAATCACAATGCGTGGGCCTGTGTTCAAGTCAGGGAAGTGTTTGCCTGCATCAGTTTGTTATCTGACACATTGTTTTGTGACAGAGAGCCATTGAAAACTGCCAAGGTTCTCTCAATGGATGAAGATAATCTCGCCCCCCTGATATACCTCTGTAAAAAAATTGTTGTCCAGGGATTTTAATTTTTGATTTGCTTTTGATCATTAGAGAATGAATTTAGCTTGGGTAGACATTGCTGATCTGGGTCAGATTTTTCTGGATGAGATTTTTAAAAAATGGTGGATGTGTTGCAGTGATGATGTAATAGTTCAGGAACCATGATACCTATATACCTCATCTTAGTGTCAAAACATGGGTTTTAGCTGTCAAGTAGTCTTATAGAGACATAAAATACCTCCTGCTATTTTTCAGAATGGCGGAAGAAGAGACATATATAGAAATGAAACAAATAATAATGGTTTTGAATCCTTTCATGTATACACCAAGCAATGTTTATGATCTGAATATGAAAAAAATAAGATTTATCACTTCTATTTTAGACACATTTTCATGGTTCACTTCATTGTATATTTGCTGGAATCTCTCATGGTATGATAGCAGAATGTTGACATTTGAGAAGCGCATATCGACATGGACATACTTTTGCAGCACAGGTTTTCCAAGTACATGTATGTGTAAGTTCTGTGGGTAGAGGATTTAGAAAGTTAGTAGGTTTTAGCCAAATAGAGAAGACTCTTTTATTGTGTACACACACAAAATATCACGTCAGTGGAAGGTCACTTAGCGGGACTCATCTCTTGAACTTACTGTACCGAAAATCGTCAAACGTATGACAGTCAGAACTTGCACAATGTATTGTTCTACATCTTTAAAGTGACATTCATTCTTCTTCTGTCTCAGCAAATCCTTTTAGAAACTTCACAGGTTCAGCAGTTAAAGCTACAAATGTTTGCTCATAGTGTCATCACCTCTAAGAATATGTGTCTTCATAAGAAAACTGCTGCAGGAACAAATGATGGACGGAATGCTCAATGAATCAAACACTCACCCCAGTCAAGAGATCTGGGTTAAATTCATGTTATTTTTGCCTTTGTCACCCCGAGTGGAAAGAGTATGCAGAGACGTGGGTCCCATGCTCTCCATGTCACTGGAGTCAAACTAGCCTGGCTGATGAGGAGTTAAACCCCAAAACTGGTCCCAAGATGCTGGGAGGACCTAGCTTGGCAGCTCAGGCTAGACTGCTACCATTGGGAGCAGGGAAAAGACTGATTTGCATATGGCTGGGTCTAAACTGCAGCGGCATTGGAGCAAAACAAAGCTGGATTTAGGGCCAGATGTCTGCACTTGGGTGAATGTTTGACTTTGTTCAGCATTCTGCCATCAATTGTTTTTTTTGCATTTGTCTCCACGAGTGGGCGGGTATGCCCAGACTTGGGTCCCGTGCCCGCCATGTGACTGTAGTCAAGCTAGCCTGGCTGATGAGGGGTGAAACTCCAAAACCAGTCTTATGATGCATGTTTCCAGTCCAGGGAAAACCTGGCCTGGCATTTCGGGCTACACTGTTCTCATGGGGATCAGGGTCAATACTTATTTGCATATGTATCGGTTTAAACTGGAATGGGATAGGGGCACAAAATGATGGATTTTGGCCCAGATCTCTGTACTGGGTTGACATTTTGACATTGTTTAGTATTTTGTCCATCAATTGTTCTTTTGCATCATTGGATAATGATTATCAAATTCGACTGGATTGCTCATACAAAGGTCAGCTACAATACGGAAAACACCGTCATCACAGAAAATTGGCAGGATAGGCTGCTCTTCAAGCAGAACATGCACATTTTGGAAATTGTTTAGAGCTGTGTATACCGTTGCATAGTTTGTGACTGGAGATGGAATTACTGGAATTACTGGTAAAAACCCAACCTTCTTCAGTAGGACAGAATTCTGGGAGATCGGAACATGAGATCCAGCCCATGGAGGAACTGTCTATACTTCATACTTTAGTCCACACTGAAGAAGCAATATGATAAAATCAGTTGTCAGCTTAGCAGACTGCAGCATCAGGTAGAAGAATATCCACATCCTCAGCCACTTTAAAACGTTCTGGTAGACTGTGAAGTTTTGATGGCTTGTACTGATTTTTTATTTGTTGGTAAAGCAGTTGGGTTATAGGTTTACAGCTTCATTTGTTTTTGCCTGCAGCTGACTCAGATTGTTTTCCAGCAGCTACTTCATTGGTACTGTCTGGAAAAAGCCCCATGGCAGTATCATATGTGCTGGATGTTCCAGACAAACAAGAGCTGCCTTCATACTCAAAATTATCAAGAGCAGCAATTGAAAATCCTTTCCTGACTTGGAAGTGGTGTGCTGTTGGATTCACAAGATTTCACACCATGAGTTGCTAACAAGTTCCTGCTCCATACAATGTTATTATAACTTGTTGATACACCATTCCCATTCAATGAAGGGATTGGGTCTCTAATTTTGCATTTGTCATAGATTGCGTGAGCAGTCATCATGTGTAGCAAAGTTTTCTTTTTGCTGTGATACATTTCATCATTTGAAAAAGACAGTATATTTGCACAGCATAAGCCTGTCGGTTCATTGGATTGTCTTCCATTTCTTCGCTTATATCTTCAAAGCCATCATCAATGATGTCGGCTCCTTTTCCAAACACAAGAACGTTAGTTTGTAACAGTTTTGCTTTGTTGATATTAAACAATGTAGTAGCAAATGTAAAGACAACGTCAGGCTTTATTGCTCACTGCCATGATTTTAAAATTGAAATCTTTCAGGACATTTATTAAAGTGGGTTCAGCTGATTTGACTACATTCTATGATATTTTTTGCAGGAGGAACTTCAGGATTTAAATCAGCTGAAAACACCATAAATAGTTCATTCTTTTTGTCAGACTGACAAAAAGGAATTCTTTCATTGTATATTCACACCAGAAAAACCTTAATTCCATTATTATGGATCAATACCATTCCGTCAATGTTGACCATTATTTCTCTATTCTCGCTGAGTGTGAACCCATAGCTAGCACTCAAGTGTAAAAAACAACAAGTGATGGACTGAATGTGGATCAATGTCACACTCCCCCAGTCAAAAGATCTGGGCCCAAATCCATCGTTTTTTTGCACTCCACACCACCCTGGGTCAGATAATGGCTTTATGCAAATCAGCTCTGATCCTGTTGCCCCATGGGAACAGTCCAGTCCGAACTACAACAGCCATATCTTTCCCAGACCGGAATCAAGCATCCGAGGACCGGACCGGTTTCGAGGTAACACCTCTCTTCAGCCCGGCTAGCTTGACTCCAAGTGGTGTGGAGTGCCTGGGACCCACGTCTGGGCATCCCCAGCGCACTTAGGGCGGCAATTGCAAAAAACAACAAGTGATGGACTGAATGTGGATCAATGTCACACACTCCCCCAGTCAAAAGATCTGGGCCCAAATCCATCGTTTTTTTTTTTTTTTGCACTCCACACCACCCTGGGTCAGATAATGGCTTTATGCAAATCAGCTCTGATCCTGTTGCCCCATGGGAACAGTCCAGTCCGAACTACAACAGCCATATCTTTCCCAGACCGGAATCAAGCATCCGAGGACCGGACCGGTTTCGAGGTAACACCTCTCTTCAGCCCGGCTAGCTTGACTCCAAGTGGTGTGGAGTGCCTGGGACCCACGTCTGGGCATCCCCAGCGCACTTAGGGCGGCAATTGCAAAAAACAACAAGTGATGGACTGAATGTGGATCAATGTCACACACTCCCCCAGTCAAAAGATCTGGGCCCAAATCCATCGTTTTTTTGCACTCCACACCAACCTGGGTCAGATAATGGCTTTATGCAAATCAGCTCTGATCCTGTTGCCCCATGGGAACAGTCCAGTCCGAACTACAACAGCCATATCTTTCCCAGACCGGAATCAAGCATCCGAGGACCGGACCGGTTTCGAGGTAACACCTCTCTTCAGCCCGGCTAGCTTGACTCCAAGTGGTGTGGAGTGCCTGGGACCCACGTCTGGGCATCCCCAGCGCACTTAGGGCGGCAATTGCAAAAAACAACAAGTGATGGACTGAATGTGGATCAATGTCACACACTCCCCCAGTCAAAAGATCTGGGCCCAAATCCATCGTTTTTTTGCACTCCACACCACCCTGGGTCAGATAATGGCTTTATGCAAATCAGCTCTGATCCTGTTGCCCCATGGGAACAGTCCAGTCCGAACTACAACAGCCATATCTTTCCCAGACCGGAATCAAGCATCCGAGGACCGGACCGGTTTCGAGGTAACACCTCTCTTCAGCCCGGCTAGCTTGACTCCAAGTGGTGTGGAGTACCTGGGACCCACGTCTGGGCATCCCCAGCGCACTTAGGGCGGCAATTGCAAAAAACAACAAGTGATGGACTGAATGTGGATCAATGTCACACACTCCCCCAGTCAAAAGATCTGGGCCCAAATCCATCGTTTTTTTGCACTCCACACCACCCTGGGTCAGATAATGGCATATCGCCATTGTCTAACCCAGGGTGGTGTGGAGTGGAAAAACGATGGATTTGGGCCCAGATCTTTGGACTGGGGTGAATGTGTGACATTGATCCACATTCTGTCCATCATTGTTGTGTTTGCAGTTAGCACTCAAGTGTGGCTTTAAAACTTCATTTGCTTTTCCAAAGAGAGCAAACTTAACTGAGGGCTGTTGGTAACGTTGCTGCTCGGAGCTCATTGTACATTCATATTTTCGAATGTATGCACATGTGCAGTTTGGGTCGGCGTACAAATCTGCTGCAAATACATTCTCCTTGCTGTTTAGATCAGCTACTCGGCTGAGAACATTTTCTTAGAAGAAGCTAGCTGCAGATAAAATATGTTTGCCCTTTGAAACTTTCATACTCTGTACAGTGTTTTTTTGTCAAACCCTTTGGCCCTTGTTATGTCAATAAATAAACTGTATTTTGTTTTTCAGCTCTGGGGCTTTTCTGGGGGCATTTTTTAGCAGGGTGACGCTCTAATGGCAGCCATTCCTGTTGTGCGTATACACTGATACACAACTTTATTCTATACAAAATGATAATGGTATATCAGGATACACTAATACACAACTTCGTTCTATGTGTGTCAGATACACTAATACATAACTTTATCCTATGTGTGTTGGATACAGTATTATAGATCTTTCTTTTATGTGAGCTATTGCATTTAGTTTAAAGTTAAAGTTTCAAGTCGTAACTGTATTGGTCTTTAAATGTGTTCCTTTAGCTAGGCTTGGACGTGAAATTCCACTCTGCTCATGAAGTTAGTGGAGTTTTTCCTGCTCCACATGGTGCACATGGAATTTTTTGCCCCGTTCTCCAAAGTTGAGTTGGAGAGTTTCAGCAAGAAAAATCTTACTCCATACCAACTTCCGGGGAGACTTCTCAAAGTGGGCGATCGAGGATGGCCACAACCGCTTGCATTGAGAAACCTTCAGTTCGCATTGAGGAAGCTACCTCTCGAGTAGAACATCTTCACTAGTGGCAGAAAGAAGCAGTGCCCTCTTGTGCTATGCATGTTGCTGTTTGCGTGGGACAAATACCCGCCATTAACAAATAAGCGTGAATGGCATGCCCAAACACACTCTGCCACTTGTGAAACTCCATGTAGCGTAGCAGAGTTTTTTGGTCACTTTGTGGAGTTGCTCATAGCGGAACTTTGCGAACTCCACTGAGGCCTGCTTTTAACTGGGTTACATTACTGAGTTTTTTTTTTATTTACAATTAGTTGTTATAATTAGAGTTACTATAGGCTTTAACTGATCCTGTGCAACCTGTATGAGGACCATCCTCTGTGAGATTCAGGAGCAGGGCAGCTGTATTCAGGACATGTCTAAACTACATTCTCCCGAATCTATACACTGATTGTGGAGAAGTGTGGCTCAGGGGTTAGAGGCAGCAGACCCATAAGCTGAGTTCGGTCCTGGACCAGGGTTCAATTCCCCGACTCGGCGGGTCTTGGGCTAAAAATTCCACGGACTCGATAATTCTCGCCCCGGTGCCTCCTCAACTTATGGGTTCACACTCTGGGCAATAGCTTGCTTAATCTCCACAACGGCCCCTCGCGGCAGGATGCCTGACTATCACCTTGTGGATACCCCGCTATCTCACAGGGGAATACCAGGAAGGGTTCCCTAAGCAAGCGCCGGGAAACCCACTGCAGGTAGCTGTGCGCTATATAAGCTCAACTACATTTACATTTACATTTACATTGTCAAGACCAAAGTATGTGCCATTAAGACGGAGGAGGGAAGTTGACTGGGTTTAAAGATTAACCAGATTAACATCTGGTGTGCATTCTCATGTGCTTAATGTCTGCTGTGCATAACCAAAAGCTGGGCCTCGAATTATCTTGGGAAGTGGGTGCAGGATATGTCCAATGGCACTCAAATAACTTCATGAGACCAGTTGACTGGGTACAAGGTATAACCAAAGGTCATATCCTAAGCCGAACACCCACTGCAAATGGTTAAAGGCCATGTGCAGAAGAATTTTGGGGCAGCAGAGCTAAAAGATTGGCCATGAATAATGGTCATCATGGCCTCTGAGCAGTCTGACTAGAGGAATATTGAGAGCATGGTGACAGAGCATGGCAATCTCCTGTGCTCAAAGCATTTTTACAGAATAATGAGCAATGCCTAACATACTATGGTTTATGGGTACTGCAGGTGAATACATCCTTGAATAACAAAACTCTGAGCTAAGGAAGACTTTGCTTGTTTGCTGTTCATGGCAGAGTACTTCATGAATGGAGAACTGCAGCAGAATTGACCATATTCTCTGGCATGAGCCTGCTGTGTGCTGGAATGTGTTTTGCCAGACAATATGTGGGGGTTAGGAGGCTGAGTGCATGAAGTGACCAAAATGTTCACTCTTAACCTTGAAAATCACTGCAAGACTTGTCTAAAGACCATGCCCATCAGGATGTCTGATTTGGTGGATTGTGAAAGCACATAGCTAACGATGAAAGGGGTCATTCTAATCCCACTGGCACCAGTTTTAGTTTTTTGGGACAGAAAAAAGTGTTGCAAAGTGGCAACCTGCATCCAGAGCTTGCTGGGCTTGACAAAGAGGACTTCTTTTTACTTTGCCTTATTTCTTTTGAACCTACACAAGAAGATGCGTTATCCATTTCGCTTAGGGTATGTGCTGATATGAGCAAGCTGATTCACTGCTAGTAGTCCACTGTTGGGAAAAAAATTAAAATGAGCGTTTCAATGGGAATTATAATCGTTGTGTTATAAACTCAGTACCGCTTAGACATGCTGATCATAACATTAGCCTCAACGTAATGTCAGCTTTGTTTCAACTATGGGCTTGAAAGTGTTGTGGCTGTACATCTCATCCTTGGGCATTGTATTGAACTGGCCACTATGAGTATATTTTCACATTGAGGGTAGGTTACCATCCATGAAGCTGCTCAGGTATGCTAGGCGATTTTAATAAAACTACACGGTTGTTAAAGTGTAGGGGCCACATTTATGAGGCCATTAGTCACTTTTACGCCGCCGATGCGTCACTTTTTGTAAAAAATGTGCCTGGTTGCACCATATTTACAAAGTGAGGCATCTAGGTAGATGCGTCACTTTGTAAACCCCTGCGCTACATTATACCTGCGCCAGGTATATTGTATGCGGGGGGGGCGTTCTGACGCAAGAAAGGGTCATAGAAGTGACGCAATGAAATCTATGAGATTTCACTGCGCCACTTCAAGGACGCAAATGCATCAATTTCTTACGCTTGACTCACAGCAGGCGTAAGATTGACGCAGGCCCTTTCACATGGGGCTTGCCCCATGTGAAAGGACACATTGCTGGAGTTGCGTCACTTTTGTGACACATTCCAGCAATGCGTCACTTTTGCGCCATACAGATACGTCAGAAATACTGACGTATCTGTAACTCCTTGCGCAATGATGCGTCATACTGTAAATATGACGCATCATTGGTGTAGCAAGGAGGACGCAATGAAAAGTGACGCATCGCTGTTTTCACGTAGCGATGCGTCACTTTTCATGAATGAGGCCCTTGATTTGTAAGGCTCTAGCTAGTTGCCCATGTTATTTAAATAAGCACGCAGTAGTTACAGAGGGACAGTGGTTCAGCGAAATGGCGTTGGAAGTGCCATTGGCATTTTGCATCTGTTCGCACATAAGCCATTTGATATAGAAGCTGCAACTTTTGACAAATTACGTCATGCCACTTTAGGAGGCATGTATTCAGAATATGATGTCTTTGGTGTTGAAGACATACGAGTCCCGGCAGAACTCACTTCCCAGAATATGAGAAACGATCTTGAAACTAGATTGCCTCTCTCTCTATCCAGTTTTAAAACTGATTAACAAGTCAAGGTGAAGTATCATGAGGACTTGTAGCAATGCTTCAAAGTAAATTCTGCATTTTTTGACTGCCATAGAAAGTACAGCACAGCCATGACCCAGGCACCTGCCCTGGAAGAGTCCTTACAATCCGGTGCCGCTCATTATGGGTGAAAGCGGCGTT
Organism: Lissotriton helveticus; assembly: GCF_964261635.1. Taxonomy (NCBI): domain Eukaryota; kingdom Metazoa; phylum Chordata; class Amphibia; order Caudata; family Salamandridae; genus Lissotriton; species Lissotriton helveticus. Next base: position 1,801,195,464 of record NC_136063.1, on the reverse strand, counting down.
CCTCGTATATTTGTATTTATATATTTGTTTCTCCTGATGTTCTGAAAAGGTCTGTCCCTTGAAGCCTCCCACTGATATTCTCTCACTAACGTCAAACATATGTAATTCGATTGGTTAGTAGACAACCAAGTTATTAATTTGTGCTGTTAAAATCCCTTCTGGCCTTACACTCTTAGCACTACTGGCTGCTGAGTCCTGCACGATCTGCCAGACTCATACCTCAGCCCCAAAAACCTGTCAATGGCACACCTGAGGGCACAAAACCTGATTCTGCTACTCCAGAGCACATCAGCCAGCCCAGTGCGATGTTCCTTTCAGACAACACTACATCATGCAAAAGCTAATGCATTTTGGACAAGTGATTTGTAAGTACAATGAGTGTATATTTGTAGTTGTATTTATAATGTTAAGCACAGAAAAGAACTTCAAGTAATAAGAGGAAAAAAAGGTGATGCATGTGGTCCTAAACCTGATAACTATACAGAAAGTAAGGAGTTCCAATTTGTGAGCCTATTGTCAGTCTATCTTTCTTTCGACTAATCAAGACAGTGAGAGAAAACATCGGTTAATAAAACACAGAGGGGGGACAGATTTACATGCCCCATGCACCACATTTACGCCGCCGTTGCTACTTCTGTGACGCAGCAGCAGCATAAACCATGCTCCACGTTGTGCCTTATTTACAACGTGACGCATCTAGGGAGATGCGTCATCATCATCATCATCATAGTTTTATTGTATGATTATTTAAAATCTTTACAATCTTTACAGGCAGTAAAAAGTACAACAACAAGTTTACAAGTTAAAAGATTATCATTAAGTCTGATGGTTATGTATCAATAGTCTTTACGATTATCATGGTCCTCATACACAGCATGTTAAGTTCATTTGTTTCGCTTTAGTCATTATATGGTCATAAAGTTTGTTCCTTTTCTAGTATCTGCTTTAGTGCCATGGTCATGAATTTTATTCCCCGACATGAAAGTATGGGGGAGACACCACTTAGCCACCGTATGACCGCCTGTCTGCATGTGCGGATATTCAGTGTGTTGAAAATTGCCCGGAGATATCTTCTTCTTAAGGCTTGCAGCGCTGGACATGCACAAAATATGTGCTCCACTGGTTCGTTCTTGTATCCGCTTAGTCTGCAGTTTGCACTTTCTGTTTTTCGTTTCCAGGAAGGCATTAGGTCTTTTGTAAAGTGCATGCCATGACTGTATGCTATTAGAGTTTTTTTTAGATGTTGACAGTAGTGTTGGGCTAAATAGCCTTGCGTTTTTTGGGTGGAATATGTGTTGACTACTGTCCAAGCGTGTCTCCGTTTGCTTAGGATTTTTTTGTCTGTGAGCAAGGAGATCTTTTTTGCCGATCCGTTTGCTATTTTGCAGAACTGCTTGTGGTCAATGTTTTTGTTCCACACTTCGTGGAGTCCAAGGAATGTCAGGCTCTGGTTAAGGAATTCTCCCCAATGGGTGGTGTTCGGCTTATTTGTTAAATAGCTTATTTCCCCCCAGCACATGGTGTCCCGAGAATCACTGGATGCAAGTCGGAGCTTGTGACAAAATTTCACAAATGTGGAGTTTGAACTAATGTCTTGATTTTGTAAACCAAATTCTAGTCGAACTTGGGCTGCCGATGCAGCTTTTGGCAACTCAAACACCACTTTATATATTTTGTTTTGTAGGCTGTTTAAAGTTTTTGATTCACTCCCGAGCCATCCGATTAGTCCATAAGACTAGGTTGGAATAATTTGGGCGGCCATGACTTTTAGTAAGTGGGTGTAGTTTGGACCGCCCACTATCTTGTGCAGTTGTCTATATGCGTATATTAGTGATTGCGCTTTCCCTCTTAGTACCTGGATATGCTTCTTTTTTGTGTTGCCGCGCTCGATGGTCATCCCCAGGTATTTATACGAGTCCTGTTCTTCGAGGAGAGATTTGTTGATTGTCCATGTGTATTTCAGTTTCTTTCCCTCCATGATTCGAAGGACTTTAGTTTTGTTTTTGTTCAGCTCCAGGTTTTCCTCTGTTAGGTACGAAACCAGCGTGTTCACTAGGCGTTGCAGCCCGACTGGTGTTTTACTAAGTGAGACTATGTCGTCGGCGTACTGCATTATGGGTACGGGAGTGTTGCCTAATTTCGGGGCGTGGCTTTCTATTGCGTCTATTTTTTTTCCAATGTCAGCAAGGTATAAGTAAAAAAGGCTGGGAGCGAGGAGGCAGCCTTGTTTAAGTCCGTCCTGTGTATCGATTTTGTTGGTCAGGCTGCTGCCATTTCCTTGTTTGACCCTGGCCCATGTCTCGCTGTATAGTTTTGATATTGCGTTTATTAGATATTCCGGCGTCCCCCACTCTCTTAACTTGCTCCACAGCCTAGGCCTGCTTACATGGTCGAAAGCCGATTTTATGTCGACGAAACAGGCGTATAGGTTGTATTTTCTTTTTTTGGCATTGTCAGTTAGTAAGCACAGGGTGACCAGGTTGGTAGTTGTCCCCATCCCCATTCTAAATCCGATCTGAAACCTAGGGATTATTTTTCGTGTGGTTTCCCAGTCCTGCAGCTCTTTCAACAGTCACATGGCATTCACCTTGGCTTCTACATCTATTAAGGAAATTAAGCGGTAGTTTCCAGGCACCTTTCCGGTCCCCTTTCTTGTAAATTGGGTGGATGATGTTTCCTCTCCATGTTTCCGGTAGAGTTCCTTTTTTTAAGATGTCATTGAATAGTGTAGATAAAAGGTCGGCCCAAAAATCCGGGTCAGATTTGTAGACTGTGGTTAGGATGCCATTTGGCCCCGGGGCCCCTTCTGAATTTAATTTCTGTATTAGCCTTTTTATTTGGGCGTGTGTTATCGTTGGTTCTTCTTGAGTAAGATTTAGTTCTGTAGTAACACTGTCGCTTGGGTTTAAACTGTTGTCCTCGCACTCCATTGGTCTCCCTTGTTCTTTTTTTCTTATTCTTTGGGGTTCTTTTATTAAATAAAGATTCTTCACGTAAGTCTCCCATTCCGTATTGCTGATCCCGGGATCCTGTTGTAGTGTGTGCCCCAGATTTAGTTCATTAATGATTGTCCAGAACTCTCTGAGGGATGCTTTTTTTGTGGAAATCAGTAGCTTTGTCCATACCTGTTCTTTATATTGGCATTTTGCTACCCATAGTTTTTTTCGGTATTCCTTTCTCATATTTCTGAGGTCTACAATGTTTGTATATTGGCACTTTACTGCCATTCGCTGAGCCCTGGCTAATTTCTTTTTTTCTTGTTTTAGATCCTTGTTAAACCAGGGCACTGGTTTTCTTGTTTGGTCTTTGTTTCCTCTCGAGTGAGATGAATGATTTTCCATTAATACCTCTCGCAAGTTCTCCCAAAGTTTTATTGGCTCACCGTTGTCGAGGCTTCGATGTTGGAGCATGAATGTGGTGGCCGTGGTCATGATGTTTTGAGTGTCCTCGCCCCTCCATTTTAATTTCCGTAAGTTGAATGTTTCTGTTTCTTGGTTTAACTGCCTCATTTTCTCTGCTCTGGGTACAATGATATCAAGCCTGAGAATTTGCGGGAAATGGTCACTTTCCAGGCGCTGGACTATTGTATAGTCCACGATTGCGTTTGTCAGATTCGTTGTTACCAGTGTGAAGTCCAGAGCTGATTTTACACTGCCGCTCACGTAGGTGATGCACGTTTGGGTCGTGCCTTCCTTTATTTTGCTTTTTAATATTGATAGGCCCATTTTTTCTATTTTCCTTCGAATAATTTGAGTGAGTGCTACTGCTGCCCTTGTGACTCTGTTTGTTCTTATCGTATTTGTGATAAGTAAATTTTGATTAAAGTCTCGTGAGATTATCATGGAGCTTTGTTTATTAGTTTTTTGTAAGGTTTTGATTAGGGTTAACAGTGTTTCCAATTTTTCCTTTTTTGTTTTCTGATCTGGATGTATGTAAGTATTTAATATTAACAGTTGTTGCAGGGGCTGTATTGTGATTTTTATGACTTGAACCCAATTTAATCCAACGTCCATTGTTTCTTGGATCCAGTTATATTTCTGAGAGATGCAAATCGAGAGACCACCCCGGGGATGACCATATTTTGCATGTTTTTCTCCAAGTATATGATGATCCGTAAAGCCTGGTATTCCTAATTGTAATAAGTTCCATGTTTCGTGTAAAACTATTATGTCTAAATTGTCAAAAAAAGTTAGAGTTTCGTGATCCTGCTCTATGGAGTTAAAACCGTGCACGTTCCAAGAACATAGTTTGATTTGGTCTCCTGTTATTTTGTCCTTTTGTCTGCCAGTTGCTTGTTTTCTGGCTATGGTTGCATTGTCAGTTCTAGGAGCCCTTTTCGCTTAGTGCGCTTGGGATCCAAGACCAGTCTTGGTTACTGCTGTGGAGCCGGTAAGTAAATGTCTGATTTTTTTGTGTAATTTTTGTTTCTGTTCCTTTCTCTGGGGTGGTTGCTGGAGCTGAGTATAAACACGATTTCAATTGGGGCCTTCGGGGCTCCTTGTCCTTTTGAAAGTCCGAGCTGTTGTGTAGGGGATAAGGGTATTTCGGTTGCTTGTGTTGAATTATTTTAATTCCCCAGTTCTTAAATGTTTCTTTGTATGCGTAGATTTGTGCTGCTAACTCTTTCGATTTCCAAGTAGTAACTGAGTTTTCTGTTTCTGGCCTTGCTCTGTTTTGCTGGAACTCTACTACTTCCAAGTCTTGGGAGACAATTCCCTTAAGGGCTGGGATTTCCTTAATCAATTTTAAGATGTTTCCTCGATTGAGGATATCATGTTTTCCCAATGTTTCAAACTCAGGAATAAATGTTACTACTGGTTCGATTTCATCTGGTGTTAATCTTAAATTGTCTGATTGCGATTTTGAAGTGTTTTTTGTACTTGAAAGCCCTGATTTGGAATCTCTTTCTGTTACGAGGGCAGATAGCATCTCCCTGCTGGTTTCAGTTTCCTTCTTAAATCTAATTCCTGTACCTTGAGCTGGTTGCACGTGTTCATGGAGATCTCCCTTTGTTATGACACTCCTACCTGTTGAGTTGGACGTAATCTTTAAAGTTTTCAGGTCATGATCGCTTTGAGAGGTTATTTGATCTCTTACTGCCATGCTTACTTTTTTTGGCTTTTTATCCGGTTTACTGGTATCCTCTTCCTCTTTTTTTTTGGGATGTAGACAAAGTGGGAGGTAAGTTGCAACTGCTGGTGTGGGTGCCCTTGTCTTTATCCCCGGCGTTTGGGACGTTATCTACATAAGATCTTGTTCGGGGGGGGTCCTTGATGTTACGTCTGATTTTAATTTTGTCGGAATTTGGTTGTTTGGGTCTCGTCGGGTCGTTAAGGGCTTTTGGTTCGAAGTTTTGTGATCCGTCCATCTTTGCGGAGTTCTCAAAGGAAAAGCTTACCCTTTCCGGGTTTTGTTGGTCCTGAGTACTGGCCGATTTTATTGGCCTGTCCTTTTGTTTGTCTGGGTCTTGGCTTAGTCTCTTTTTGAACATTGGAAAGATGTGATCCGGGACACCAATGAGTTTTTTCTTTTGTTTGGGCCGTGCCTTCCTTACTCTTTTTCGTTGCCGTTTGGTTAGTTTGTCCTGTTGTTTGGTCAAAAGGGTTGGCGAGCCTTCGTTAATTTGCTCTTCTTGGCTTTCCAACAACCCTTTGTCTTGACCTTTGACTGTTTTCTTCTCTGCCCTTTTAGGGGATTGGTCCTGGATATGACTCCCGGATTGGCCTTTTGGAGTTCCGTCCTTATGTGTCATGTTAACATGTTCCCATTTTCTGTTTTGTTCGCCGGTGGATTTAACGACTCCCAGAATGTCAGTTAGAATCTATGGGAGGGTGGCCAATTTTTCAATTATACTGCCGTAAATACAGTGCCCAATTTTTCTATAATTTTTTTGTTAGGGGTCCATTTCCCGTATTTGTGTTGTTTCTGCTTTTGATTTCGGTGTTGACCCCAGTTTCCTTCTTGGGTAGAGAGGTCAGTATTGTATCAACTTTAGAGCTTATTTTGGAAATATGCTCGGCTATGATGTTTATCAGATCTATTTGTACTTCCATTTTGTCCGACTGGAAGTTTAGTGTTTTTATTGCTTGGTCTAATGTACTAATTAGGGATTTTCCCCAGTTTTGGTTGTATTGAGGACTGGCTCTGTTACCTACATTCGCACTTGACTGTTCGATCCTACTTGTTGATGAAATTAAAATGGGGTCCGTCTGGGCTTGGTTTGTTGCCTCATTACAGGCAGTGCTGGTGTCGTCAATCAAAATTATTCGTCCGTTGTCGTGGTCCTTTGTGTTTGTTGGTGTAGAAGCCTTTTGCTCATGTGTTCGCCCCTTTGGGGAGGGAGATGCGGTTGTCGATTGTTCAAAATCTAGTGCTCTTTTTGTTTTATTCTTGGTGGTGCTTGTCTGCTTTGGTGTATTTTTGCTTAAGACGGGCTTTTCAGACTCTGTCTCCCGGTCGGGTTTCTGTCTTAATATGCCTCCCGTGTCCACTCCTTCAGCTGATTTCTTGATGTTGGTATATTCTTTGTAACTAGTGTTTTGTAGACTTGATTTGGCAAAAAGATTTTCTAGTGATTCTAGGTCTTGTGTTGATGACAAGTAATTTTTAGAGTTCTTTTGTTCCTTTGTCTCTTGAGCACGTGAGCAAGTTGTGAGTGTGTAGTCTCTTGGTCAAGGTCCATTTTTTCGGGAGGACTGAGTGCGCAGTGAACTTGGACCTGAACTGTTTCTGTCTGTTTATTCGTGCTTTTGATTTTCCCTGTGTTTTCGGGATTACCTTGTACGTTTTCATGGGTGCTTCGATTTTTTTGAATTCTTTGTTTATTTGAAGCCCTTAGTGCAGTGAATGATTTAGATATCTCTGGAAGTATCTCTGGAAGTATGGGACTTGGGAGATTTTGCGACTCTGCTGTGACGGAGAAGATCGCTGAAACTGGGTCTTTCAAAAAGAAAAATGTGTTAATTTTTTGCTGTCCATGGTTGCGTGTCGCTGAGCAAGGATTCTCCGGTATTGCCACCAACTTTCCCGGTATAGTCTCCGGCTTTCCCAGGACTTTCCTTTCCGTTATTCTCCCATTCTCTTCGTCTGATGGCGAAGATAAGGACTCTTTAGGGATTAATTTCAGGTTCGGTTTTTTTTGCTTTTTACTGGGATTAGGTTGCCTTTTAGTACCAGATCTCATTTTGTCTTGCTTTGTCTTGCTTTGTCTTTTGTCGGTGTCAACTTTGTGGGAGGTTGGGTGTGCACTTGGATGCTCTTGGTTACTCAAGCCTCTGCTTTTGGGCTGTATCTCGTCCTCCGTTGGTACGTCGCTGCGTCTATGGGGCGACGGGGATTAATGCTACCCAGGATGCCCTAACGTAGAGGTTGTTGGGCCCCTACCCAACCCTCCGATACTTGGGAGGTTTTCCCTCTTCCTGGCGAGTGGATGTATTGGCGATGGGAGGGTGGGTGTGTGGCTGGCTGCGGTGTTAGGAACGCTGTTAGCGTCTTACGACGCTCGGTGCGCAGCGCTCAGCGCTCTACCCGCGCTCCCCTCCCCCACCTCTCCCCCACCTCTCCTCCTCTCCTCCTCCTTTCCTCGACTTTTTGCCGGCCCACGCGGGCTCCTCTGCTCCTTTGCGAGCTGCTCCCCCTCTGCTCCCCCTCTGACGTTGTTTGATTGACAGGGGGTAACAGGTCTTAAGTTTTTTTTAAAGGATTCGAGAGTTTGTGAAAAGTTTGTTTGCCCTTTTATCTGCTTAATTGACTCGGGGCTCCACAATAAGCTACTCCTCTGGTCCCGCTGCTGCTGCCGTTGGAGAGACAAGAGAGACAAGAGTGGAAGTGGCAGTAACGGTTACGGTAGCATGCGGCAGGACGGCGTTGTTTTCTCAGCGCTTCCACAGCGCTCACGCCGCCTGCCGGCCCACTCGCTTTTCCGTTTGGCAGCTGTCAGCTGTCTGCCCTGTGACTCCTTACCGACTGTATTCTCCGGTCCGGTCTGGTCTTTTTGCCTTCTTGCCTCCGGACTCGCGGGTTCGCAGCAGGGTTCACGGCGGGGGTCGCGGTTGGACAGCTCAGGGGTTGGCTCTTCCGCGGCGATCCTCTGCCCTCGGTCCGGAAAGCTGCACCGCTGCTCACCCCACCGTCACAGCCACAAAACGCCTTCAGGAAGCAGGAAGACGGGAGACGCGTCACGTCAGGGTGGGCATTCCAGCGCAGGAACGCCTCGCAAAAGTGACTTAGTGAAATCTACAAGATTTCACTAAGTCACTTTTACGTCCCTGCTGCCTCAAAACCCTGTGCCTGCTTGAAGCAGGCGTAAGGAGTGATGCAGCATGTTAGGCATAGGGCGCCCCTGAGCATTGCTGGAGCCGTGTCATGCTTGCGACACAACTCCAGCAATGCGCCGCCATTACGCCACAGGATGCAACACGCATCACCCTATCCTTGTGCCACGGTGCACCGCATTGTAAATGCGATGCTTTTGTGGTGGCGCAGGGAGGGAATTGCGTGTTGCATCTGTTCTGGCGCATCCCTGCTGATTTGCAGAGATGCGCCAGAAGTCGTACATCTGCCCCACGATACCTGCAATCACTCTGCATAAGTCAATATTAGCTAACACCCACAGGAGGTCTACCTAATCACTTTCTGTATACAGCTGAGCAAATATTTAAGAATTTTTCACAAGTTAAAGTAATTTCTTAAACTGTCTTTTAAGATGGAATGACTTCTTCAGTCTTTGCCACATCGAGGTCATTTGGAGTAGAGCAACAGACACACTTCTGAAGCAAACTATTTTATCGGAGAAATAAACGAAACAAGTCCCCAATTAGTTACGACTTCATCAGATGGTGCTTCTTTTCTTTTAAATCTCCCTCCGTGCAATATTTGTTAATTTGTCTGCTCATTCCCACTTGCATTCATTTAATTTCTTCTTTCATTGATTTCTCTTCCCCCTTCCCTCGTATGCCTCCCTTTTCTTATTTGCATCCTTGCCCTTATAGTGCTTTGATCCCTTCATTTTGTCCTTCTCTTTTCTTACTTACTACTCCTCCTCGCTTCCCTTCCTTTTTTCACGCATAGCTCCTTCCTACCTTTATATAACCACTTTATTTCCATAAATACGTTTTGACACCCTTCTACTTTCTTGGTGAAACCTTGCATCAACATTCCCAGAATTACGGCGCGGTTTATAACTACATAGAAGCACATGGTTGTGTCATCGGAAAGTTAAATAATGGCAATTTCTTGCTAACCACAGGTAGAGTTTTAACCTCGTCCAATTTCCATAAGATAGTAACTTCGTGAGAGAGCAGCTTTAGGGGTGTATGTCAGAGGCATAGCATAAGCCAAGATTCGTGGGAAATATCTTCTTAAATGTCATTTTGACAAAAGAGATGGACCATGATCTCTAGGGGGCTTTTAGATCATCTTGGTTGTGTATTTGTAAAATTTCAATTAGTGTCAGTGGCACACATGGATATTAGTAGGGATGCCTTTTTGCTCACCGAGTTATGATGCCCTATTATTTTGTTTTCAGCTGTAGCCTGCGGGTGAAGAGAGCTACCTTCAGTATGCCCTGTGGATAGGCCAGAAAAGATTAAATGGGGACACTGCAATATTAGTTTTCCATCTTAAGCACAAACATATGCCCACGTAATTTGTGTTAGAAACAACAAAAGGCTGTTATTTCAGTCACACTTATCTACCCACCATGGGTCTTACAACTACTAACCAGACTCTGTAGCGTTGGACCAGAAGCAGTTGCTGTTGGTGCTGAAATTATTTTTAAACACATCCTGCCCACATTGACTGTGTTCCTCTCATGCTGTCCTCAAAGACAAATGGAATCGAACTGAACTGTCAATCAACCAACCTTCCCCCAATCATTTAGCGTCCTCCTCTGTTCACTATCTAGATAGATCATTCTCCCACATTGCAGTCAAGACCTGGAATGAGCTACCGGCAGACATCAGACGTTCCACCCCCTGAACCTTCAGGAAGACCCTCAAGACCTGGCTCTTCGGCTAAACGCAGCTGCGTACCCCCGCGCCTTGAGACCCTCACAGGTGAGTAACCCACATATAATTCCCTGATTGATTGACTACCTCTGGGACAAGGTGCTGTTCTGGTGGTACCTTCATCTAGTTGTACTGGTCATGAACTGCTGTTAGTCTGGAATAGGAATTTCTTAGCCAACCCCACACCGCTCCCCACAAAGCTAACAGAAACCAGTAGTCCCGGCTCACAGTCAGGCCCCAGCAGCCTCAGCATTTACTCTGAATTGACCATCCAGCCAAGGTACCCACTGATATTAGTAGACACTGGAATGTACTTGAATAAGCCACAACATCCTTTTCTTTTTTGCATTATTCACAAATGCATTTTAAATGAACACAAATAATAAGATGCTACGCAACCCATAAAGCATTAAAACAATTTGTTCCATGGTTAAACTTTTTCTACCTCACTTTATTGTTGCATGCCACAGTGGCTATACAGATTTGGGATACTAATGATCCCCCAATGCTTATCTTCATGTTTAGTATAATGATGCTTTAAACTTCTCTTGAACAATGACATATTTTGAAATGTTGATGATCATTAAATTAAAGGTAGTGAAATAAAATGGATACAATAAATTTCAACGATGACCTTCACATTCAGGATCAGTCTCTGATTGTGCCCCAATCATCACTAATTATGAACTTTAATTTTCATGATACATTAAACGGCATAAATGATGACATAGCTCTTGACACCTCAGTTATAGCCTCCAGCCAGACCCTACATCGAGTCTGCATCAGAACTTGGACTCAGTGCCTAGGGTCCAGCAAGCAACCCTATGGAAACATCAAACTTCCACATGATACCCAGCCATATGTATGACAGATTTGATACAGCACGTAGCTTGTGGCCAGGGTCCACCCCACTCTTTCACAAGAAGCTAATCCATTGGTTTCATACTTGCATTAACACCTATTTTCTTTAGCCTGCTCTGCAGGCAAGGATTTACATTTAATAGCTCCTACATAACAAAATAGTGTCAAGGTGTGTCTCACTTTTGCCTTAAACAGAAAATGTTAGCACTCTAGTTATTCATTAGAACTCTGTGGTGAAGCAGACGTCTAGGGAGTTATCTGGCAGACTGCTGATGTTGTTGGAAGGACATGTTTTGGTTTGCATGGCAGAATGTTTTACTGAAATGGGTGCGCTAGATATTGGAGAATCAGTATCATAGAAAATGTGTCCTCACTTTAGCTTTCTAGAGCATTAAAAACAATTTCTATGACAAAAAGCCTAATTTTGTTCATTTCCCGCAGTATCCTCTTTTAGGAATTACTTTAAGTTTTACAGCTTTGAATAAATCAAGATAGCTTTCAGGTATGCCACACTTTTATCATAAATTGAGAATGGTAGCGATCTAGTTGTCCACTTGAACTCTGTGGCGAAGCTGAAGTTGATCAGTAGGAATTCAACTGACAGATTGATGCTGATGTTGGAATTACATGTTTCATCAAAAAAGCCCCAACGTGTTTAGTATAAAATAATGTTTTTCCTATGGAAATGCAGACTAACTTCAGATACACAGCTGTAATAGCCACTGGGTGCTGCCTTGTTTCTGGGCAAAGCTATGTCTATCTGAGAAGCTCTAGTAAGAGTGAAACACTTCAGTCAGGGACTGCTTTTATTCTGTCCAGGTTGGCTTGGATGGCATTTTACCAATACAAAGCTATGACAATGTGCCTGAAGTGGTTAAAGACTTATGTCATTTTTAGGCTCAGTGTAGCTGGCATTAACTAATCCTTTGCTTAAAAAATGGCTAGAAACACAAACTTTTGAGATGAGCAGTTTTAAAGTGTCGGAGTGTTGTAGAGCAGTGCTTCCCAAACTTTTTATGATGACGACTCTATGTTTACTATGATAAACTTTAACAACTTACCTATCTTTAATAAACGTGAGGCGGACCGATTTTATGATTTAACAAAAGCATTGAGTTGTAGCGCATTGTCATTTACAGGCAGCACACTTCCATTGATTTGGCCACTAAAATTTCATGTACATACAGTTTTGCTAACACAACTAAATAGCACACAAATGATAATGTCTGAAAATTAGGGTTCTGTGAATATTTATCATTTGTGCATTACCAAGTACAGTATCGTGATTTGTTTTGATCCTACTAAAATCTCTGGGCCTCATTTATGATGCTGTGCGTCACTTTTACGCAGCCGGTGCGTCACTTTTTGTGACGCACCAGTGGCGTAAAAAATGCACCTTGTTGCACCATATTTACAAAGTAACGCATCTAGGTTGATGCGTCACTTTGTAAACCCCTGCGCCACATTATACCTGCGCCAGGTATAATGTATGCAAGGCGGGCGTATTGACGCAAGAAAGGTCGTAGAAGTGACGCAGTGAAATCTATGAGATTTCACTGCGTCACTTCTAGGGCGCCGTTGCGTCAAAATCTTGCGTCTGCCTCACAGCAGGCGTAAGACTGATGCAAGCCCTTTCACATGCGGCTTGCCCCATGTGAAAGGACGCATTGCTGGAGTTGCGTCACTTTTGTGACACACTCCAGCAATGCGTCACTTTTGCGCTTACACATACGTCAGAAATACTGACTTATCTGTAAGTCCTTGCGCAATGATGCGTCATATTGTAAATATGACGTATCATTGGGGTCGCAAGGAGGGCGCAATGAAAAGTGACGCATCGCTGTTTTCTCGCAGCGATGCATCACTTTTCATAAATGAGGCCCTCTGTGTTGAGGACACTTCAGAATTGCACAATGTGCTTCATTTTTTCTTTCCTAACTGCAGAATGCCTATAGTTTATTTACATTTTATTGTGTGTTGAGAAAAACAACATCCTGCAGCCTTTCCTTTCACATTCAATTTCCTTTCACATTCCATGTACTAGAACATAATTGTCACATAAGATTACCTTCTCTTACGTTGCAGTAAGAAAAAGAAAAGTAAACGCCAATATCAATGTTAAAAGAATTATCAGCAATGTATCAAAAGACCTCTGTCATTTAAGCATAGGCACAAATAATAAGATAAACACAGAATTTAAAGGCCTCTTTATTTATTGCTTTAATTTTCCTGACTCAGCAAGAATTGGCTTGCTAACCACCAGTGGCTTGCAACCCACAGTTTAGGAAACTCTGTTGGAGAGTGTGCTCCAACTAAAACTTGGGAACTACCCAGAGTTCTCACTTCCTTTTTGCACAATTTATGCAGCACTCTTAGCGTTAAAGCATATTGCTTTGACTTAAATGGAGTGCTGCCTTTGGTCTGGACATAGCTATGTTTCTCTGACAAGCTCTAATAGGAGCAAAACACGTGTCAGGAACTGCTTTGATTTTGTCCAGGTTTGCCTGGATAGTATTTTAGCAATTTGAATTTGTAATACTATGCCTGGAGTGGTAAAATACATTTGTCATTCTTTCAGGTCAGCGTGGCTGGCACTAACTAATCCTATGCTTGACGACTTTGCTGAAAAACAGACAAAAGAGTTTGTCACTTTTTTAGCTTGACATGCATGGCCCTCTGCAAATCCTATGCTGAAAACTGTGCTAGAAAAACAGACATTTAAGGTGAGCAGTTGTATAGCGTTTGGCTAAGTTGTAGAGTGCACCACATGAAAGAGCTGCTCTCCTTCTAAAACTCAGGAACTACCCAGAGTTTCCTACTTACTTTTTGGCATGTATGTACCTATATTATAACTGAAAAAATAAAGGCTCAGGTGACATTATAGTTAGGTGATGAAGTCACCCACAATATAATATTTCAAAAAGGAAAAACTGAAAGTGGCCAGTTATAGTTCAACAAGATAGATATAGCCCCCCATTCACTGTTTATAATCTCAAAATTAGATCACTTGTGATATGTTAAATGTCATCAGTGATGACATCATCCAAGATACTGATTCTCAAATGAATATATAAACCATTAGATGCACACAAAAACAAATGAGATAGTGAAAGGTCCTCAATTGTATGCAGCATAGATTGACTGTCCGTGCATATGTACATGAACAATAAATATAGAATAATGTAGCCCTGGAGATAAGTTCCATTCAGCTGGAGTTTCCTCTGCCGACATTGTCACGGTCATGGAACCGGCCGACTAATTAGGATGAGACCGTTCATTCGCATTCCTATACTTTACAATGGGTGCATGTACTCCACCTCTCAACCGGCCGGAATGCATGCCAGAGGCTGTGCACCGAAGGGGGCCCTGCTGGGGGGCCCCCAAAGTCGGGTTCTGACAGCCTTTCTGTGCTGGAAAGGCCAGCACGGAAAGGCTGCCGAAACCTAACATCACAGCACGGAAAGAACCGCCCTTGGGATTGCTGGCCACATTCTGACTGGCGGACGGGCTCCCCGAGTCTATTGGAAGCCAGTCAGAGTGACTGTTCGGATTCCTTTCCTACTACATGTGGGTGATTTCACAGATATGCTTCATGTCCTAAATGTTGTGTAAGATTACACCCATGAAAACTAGAGAGGTGATACAAAATTGGGCATAGATGTAGCCCCCTAAATATCTTCCAGAATTAAAAGCATAGAGCAAACTGTCACATTCATTGAATGATAACATCAGTGGTGTCATTTGAGATGCTAATAGTGATGTAACTATGAGGTATTGTTAGCTGTCTAAAATATAACAGGCAAATGTTGGCGTCTTTTCGGTTTGTGAATGTTATGTTGTGTGAGGATTTGTCACCTAAGTAAAAAGTCACTCTCACCGGAATATATGACGTTACAACGCATGCAATTACAATGCATACTTTTACAACACAGTCTTTACATCGCAACTACCATTACATCGCATGATTTTACAACGCATGCCATTACAATGCATTTTTAAAAACTACCATTACAAAGCATTGCATTACAATGCATACCATTACAATGCTTACCATTACAAAGCATAATACTTTTATGGCAGAAGTAAGGTAAGTGTTGGATAGTGTTGGGGTATAAATTACTATTCACACTCCAGTGAGTGCAACAGTAGGGTAAGTGTTGGATAGTGTAGGGGGAAAAATTACTATTCCCATCTCACCCAAAACCCATAACCACCCTAATACTAAAAAAATCTCCATTACTTACCTTATAATGCGCTGTAATGGAATGTGTTTTAATGGTATGCATTGTAAAGGCATGCATTGTAGTGGCATTTGTTGTAATGGCATGCATTGTAATTGCATGTGATGTAAAGGTAGTTGTGTTGTAACAGTTGTGTTGTAAAGGAAGGTTGTTGTAATGACTGCATTGTAATGGATGTTTCCCCTCTAACCTTTGGTTTGTTAATGGAATATCAATGATTTTTTGTTTAACGTAAGGTAAACTCTTATTGCCATACATAAATATAGTGCTACTTTAACCTTTGGTTTTTAAAATAAATTCATTTTTTTATTATAAGGGAAAAATATATTACCATAACAATAATGTCTCTTTCCCATGTGATTGTTTCAGTAAATTACTTGGATTTTGGTCATATTCAGCCAACACCCCCACTACACATGGCCTTTGGCCAAGAGAAGCAAGTGATTGAATGAGGCCTACCCCACATGGGTGGCCAGACCCTGATGCATATGGTCTTCAGACATATTCAGCAGGGGTTTGCCACAGGGCCTGCCTCTGGCCACTCCCTAAGGCCAAATTCTCATGACAGTGCAGCCACCATCTCTTCATGGCCCTCATGTACAAGCAGTGCACAGCTCTGCAATTGCCCTGAGCCAAACCCACAGCAAATTGCAAATTGCCAACCCCTACTGTGCCTTGCCTACGTCCTGCATACTGCAAGTTGGCTCAGGATCTGATGCCCTAGCTACTATCACCTGTCATCTGTTGTCAGATTGCTGCCCCAGCCCCTCCCACCTGCCCTTAGTGGTATGTATAAAGCCAGTGTCACTGCTAACTGAACATCATGGTCCACAGTGCTGACCCTGCCCCTCCCATCGCCCTGTTCCTCTTACTTTGAATTGTTCATGTGGTCTGTGGGCTGACCATGCCCCCTGCTGCATCCCCTCCTTGGTCCGTTGCGCTGTCCTGGTCCCTCTCTGCTACCTGCTAAGGTCGCCTGCTGCACCTGGCCCCCAAAAGCAGCCCGTCATGATCTATTTGATGCCACTGCCTATTCCTGCCTACCCTCGTTGGTCCCTTGTGCTGCCCCTTCTTAGTGCTCTCAGAGGTCAGCTTACTACCCATAGCCCTCAGTCTACCCTCCATATTGCATGTGCTGCTCTTACCTCTCCCACCTACCCTATGTAGTTTGAGGCACCCACCTGAATACTCCCTGCTGCCTCTGTGGGCAGCTTTGTTTCACTGGCACTTCGGGTCTGCCCACCATGGTCTGCGGTGCAACCCCTGGACCCTTCCACTGCTCTCTGTGGTAAGTTCCACTGCTCCTTCCTCTTCCTTGGGCCTCCAAGGGCAATTTGCTTTCCCTGGGGTACCAAGCCTGCCTTCATTGGTCCATGTGCTACCCCTGACCCCTCCTGCCTGTCATCAGTGGTATGATATATTGCTCCTTCCCCTCCCTGCTGCCCTCTTAAGCCGTCCTCCTTCCACCGGGCCCCTGGCCTGCCTGTGTCTGTGTCCTGCCCAATTCCTTTGTGCCTGCCCTCCATGATGTATTATGCTGCCTCTGCCCCTCCCTGAAACATTCCAAGGTCAACTTGCTGCCCCTCATTGTCTGGCTAACATCCATAGTCCGTGTGCTGACACTGGCTCCTCCCACCTGCCATCTGTGGTCCAAAGTGAGTCCCCTCTCTTGTGCCCAGTGACGTTTGCCTGCTGCTCCTGGGCCATAGTCTTCCTCTCATTGTTCTGTTTGCTGCCTCTGGCCCCACCTGTCTATCCTATGTGATCTGATGGGCTGTCCTTGCCTCACCCAGCTGCCCTCAGAGGTCAGCTGATTTTCCTGACACTCGGACCTACCCTCCAAGGTCCATATGCTACCCCTTCAACCGCCTGTGTGACTTTCGTGTATGTTGTGCGGCCCCTGCCCCTCCCTGTTACCCTCTGATGTCAGCTTGCTGCTCTAGGCCCCTCAGCCTGCCCACCATGGGCTGTATCCTGCCCCAGGCCCTCTAATTTGCCTTTCATGGTCTGTTGTGTTCCAGTTGCATCTCCCTGTTTACCTCCAAGTCAGCTTGCTGCCTTAGCACTCCCCTGGCCTGCCCTCTACAGTCCATGTGCTGCCCTTGCCCCCTCTCACCTGCTCTCCGTGGTCCATTGTACTGCCCCTGTCCCTCCATGCTTACATATGAAGTCAGCGTGCTGCCACTGCCCTTCACAGTGCACTCAATGACCCCTTGTGCTGCTCCTGCCCTTTCTGCCTGCCCTTTGAGGTCAGCTTGCCGCCCTGCCACCTCCCGGCCTGCCCTCCAGGGTACGTGAGTGGCATTTGCTCCTCCTACCTGCCTTCCTTGTTCCATTGTGCTTCCCCAGCCCCTCCCCTTGGTTCTACAGTAACTGGTTATTCTGTTTAGTTTCAATGGTTCCATTTGTGCCAAACAATGTATTTTTCATTGTACTGGAGTACTAAAGCAATCATTAAAAGAAGGGACTGTGGTACTGGGAACTGGTTCCTCAATTCTCGTGTCCCAAAATGTTTAATTTTTAATTTTACAAATGAGTGATTCCCCTTCCTCCTTCTCCCCCCCCCAGTGGCCCTGGTGGCAAGTTGGGCCCACCTACTCCTTTATTGACTGTTTTCAATTATTTTTCAGAACTCATGGTAGTACTTTCAATTACTACAAAAACAGTTTTGAATAGGCCCCATACTAAAGATAACAGAGATGGTGCAAAACGTACACTATCAAAATCATTTGTATGTGGTAGTTATCACCAACATTTTTATTGACAAATTTCTCTCTTTCTTAGGTGATGTCCTTCAGCTCATTATCTTTTGCAGAACATTGATTTGATAGGTATGTCACTCAATGTCTTTACCTAAAGATTGTAGGTCTTATTCACTACAGTAAATTTGGTCATAATGGAATGCTTGAAAAGAAATGTACTAAACTGATTCCTACTTTCAAAGGAATTCCCGGCAGATTTAGGCCCTTTTACATGTGCTGAGATCTCACTCTGAATGTGAAGTACTCTGCACTCGTGCAAGTCAATCATGGGGTAGGAAATGGGTGCTTCAAGATGCGGTTTGCCTCGGGAGCTTGTGAAAACCCACAAAAATAACTGTCTGTCTTTATTCACTAACTCTTCTCCTAGAATAACTCACCTTCCAATGTTGCAACACAAAGGGATCACAACTACATTTTCTGGGAGTGTAAGGGAAGAGTTTTTCCATGGGGAAAATATTTTCGACAAATAAGCGAATATGTGTTTGCAAAGGGGATCCCATTTTCCCTGTAAGGGTTTCGGGGCTCTCTTAGGGCTGGACTAGTCGTAGCGGGCACTGGGGGTTTTAGTGGTGGGCTTGAGGGCACGGACCGGTTTTATGGATGTGGGGGCTAATTGTTTCAATGGGGGCCGGTTTTGCAATATCAGCCCCCTGTATCTAAAGCAGGAGCAGTGCTTTTTACTTGCACTTCACCCCCGCTCCTAGGGCTGGTCGAGCAGCAATTTGTCAGGGCTGCCCAGTCTGGCCCTGGGTTTGCCGTTATGGAGAATTGCACAGGAATGCAATCTCCTGTGTGTCCATGAATAATAATGGAAACTTTTTAAATTTTATAATGTTGTAAATTCATACTCACATGTAGGGGTATGTTACAACTGGGAGTCTCTAGTTGGCAGAGGTAGGTACCACTGTATAAATAGGGGCCCTTGCTTCTAGTCAGGGTAAGAAGGTTACACTCTTCAGATAATCCCTGCTCACCCACTTGGTAGCTTGGCACGAGCAGTCAGGCTTATCGAAGGGAATGTGCAAAGTATTTGTACCAACACTCACAGCAACATAGTGAAAACACCACAAACTGACTCCACAACAGTTTAGAAAAATAAAGGTATTTAATCTAAACTACACAAGACCAAAACGACAAAAATCCTACATACATAGTTCAAATGAGTTCTTAAGGTTGCTTTAAATTGTCCACAGTTACGTCACGTTTTAGCCAACAGTACCTTTAGTTGCGATAAAAGTTCCAAGTGAAAGCTGTAGTGGTGAAAAGCAAGCGACGCATCACTCCTGAGACCCTGGGGAGGCAGTGCGACAACCCCACTGTACGTAGCGGGCGTGTTGCGGTGACTCAGGTCTGTATGGGGAGGGATGCGATACCTTGCGTGGAATCCGGTGCACAGGTTTCTGTGGAAGCGGCTCGCAAAAGGTATGATGCGACGATCTTCGGGACGGCGACGATCTCAGGTGCGGCGGCGATGCGCGGTGCAGCGCCGATCTTCTCGTCTCGCGGGCCCTTGATGCGATGGCGCTGCGAAGACTCTTGCAGCGACGTGATGCGGTCTGCAAGCAAGCGGTGCGACGATCTAACCCAGTGACGACAGGCTTTGCGACGATACTCCTAGCGATGGTAATCTTCCCGCACCGGACTGGTGCATCCCGCAAGCAAAGGATGTGATGACTCTGGCAGTGGCAAGAGGCGCTGTGACGATTTCAGCCTTTGCGGCGGCGGGAATTTCCTCGCACTGACGGAGATGAGCTCCACAAGCGAGTGATGCATTAAACTTTGCAGAAAGTTCTTAAAATCTTGGTTTCCAGTTTCTCAACATAGGTACAACTTCCAGAGGCACCACAGCTGGCCCAAGCACTCTAGTAGAGTTCAGGGAAGCAGGGGGGTGAAGTCCTTTTGTTCCTGGGACTACTTTACAGGGACCCAGCTCTTCTCAGGCCCTTGGAGATTCCTTCAAGCAAAGGGACACAGCACCAAGCAAAGTCCTTCCCCTTTCCTTGGCAGCAAAGCAACTGCAGGTCAGTGCAGCAGAGCAACAGCAGGACAGTCTTCCTTCTTCATTCTTCCAGCTTTCCCCTTGGCAGTGGTTCCTTCTTGATTCCAGGATGATCTCATTTTCTGTAGTCAGGGGTCCTGTACTTATACCCCTAAAAGTATTTGTTCCCTTTGTGCAGGAAGGCTCTGAGCCCAGTCCAAACCAGTACTGGAGCACTCTGTTTACATGACTCCTTCTTTCCTTTCACAGTGCAGAGCAGAAACATCAGATGCACCACAGGAAGTGGAGCCAGCACTGTGTGGGACAGGCACAGTCCTATTCAGGTCCCAGGTGCAACTCCTCCCTCTCATCTAGATGCAGATCTCTCTATTCACCACTGGGCGGACTCATTCTGTCTCCTGGAATCCCCCAGCCCTGTCACTCACAAACCAGACAGTCAATTCACAAACAGCCAAAGGCACACAGAAAGGTCAGACAAGAAAGCAGCCACTTTCTAAAAGTGCCGCTTTCAAACACAGGATTTGAAAAAACACCTTTCCTAAAAGATGTGTTATTAAATTCTGAGTTCAGGGATACCAGACTTTTATGTCCTATCTTGCTCCTATGGGAAGATATGCAGGTAACCACTGTACATAGCATTCCCCATGATAGCCTTTGGGCAAGATAGCCTTACAATAGTGAAAAACGAAAATGGCTGGAATTCACTACCAGAGCATGTAACCTGCATTAGTACATGCTCTACCTTTCACATACACTGCTCCCTGCCCAAGGGAGTACCTTGGGTCTTTCTCAGGGGTGACCAATGTGCACAGAAAGGGAAGGGTTAGGCCTGGTCAGTGGGGTCACTGACCAGGAGGACATGGCAGTTCACAGACTGCACACAGGCACTGCGGTGGCAGGCCTGAGACACCATTTTAGGGCTACTCATGTGGGTGGCACAATCAGTGCTGCAGGCCCACTAGTAGCATTTGTATCACCAGCCCTGGCACACTCAGTGCACTTTACTAGGGACATCTCGGTGATACAAATATGCCAATCATGGATAAACAATTACCATAGCAATTTACACAGAAAGCATATGCACTTAGGCACTGGTCAGCAGTGGTAAAGTGCCCAGAGTCCTATTGCCAACAACGACTGTTCAGGAAAAACAATGGAGGAAGAAGCAAACAGTCTGGGGATAACCCTGCAAAAAGGGCCATTTCCAACACGGTACATCTGTGAATCTGACCCAATACTCTCATTCTCTATTAATCTTCATAATGATACAGTAATAAAAGCATGATATGAGATGTTTTGATCTCTTCAAAACCATTTTCTTAACCTCTGCTTTGTCCATATGTAACATATCAGTACTTGATATTTTGTTAGGTTTTTATAAAATAATTACTGTACTTTTAAAGATGTTTAATACATATCAAGTGTACACAAGTAATACACCAATAAACTCATGAAATCTAGGTAGAAATTTCAATTTTCGATAACCATGCCTCCTACCTTGCTATTAGTGTTTATGAACCCCAATATTCATTTCGGAACTATGATTTGCACCATGCTTTATAGTGTGTGCTCTAAGGGGCTTATTTATTAGAGCCATGCCTCACTTTTGCACCACGGAAAGTGGTACATGCATGACGCAGAGCTCTCATAAAGAATTATGAAGCTATACAAAGCCACCCTGAGTGGCTCTGAGTGGCCTCATAAATCATAATTAAAGTCATGCAGCGCAAATGGATGCATCGCCTTACTCCATAGGGTGTTGTTGCGGGGGGGTTTTCCCTTGCAGCGCCTATGGATTTTGATGCTGCCCCAGATTTACAAAGTGATGCAGATCTGGGGAAGTGCTTATTCCATACGCCGCCCGAGATGAGGTGTAACGAGGAGAAATACCTTTCTTTTCTCTTTTCATGTTTACTGCATTGTGCTGCGCACATAGATAGAGGTAAATTACTCTTTGGATTAGTATTGTGCAGGAAGGTGGGCCTTTCTGCACAAAAACAATCCTGTCTGCAATGGAGGCACCCTTGAATCATGGTGCAAGGGTGCCTACATTTGTGTTAGGCTGCCAAAACAGCACCAGCGCAAGCAGAAAGGAAAGGAATGGACCATATTGCTTACATTCCTGCGCTTTCACTTTGGCAAAGGGCAGCGCAGCAAGGTGCCATGTTGCGCTGATCTACTCCAAAATGCTATAAATGAGTCCCTGCGTTTGCTTCTGTACCTGGTCTTAATTCACTAAACACTTTTAAAAGATTTGTTCATAGGCCTGGAGTCGATTAGCAATTTTCATTGGATTCACAAAATCCTGAGATTAATTCTGGAAATCTATGGTGATCAGAGATTTCTAGATGTATTCCTTGCGAAGGGTCTGCTGAAGTAAGATTGTGTTTTTTGTAAAATAACATTTTGTCTCTTTTTCGCCACAGAGAAAATAGTTCAGTTTTCATAAATTCCTACTTCTACAAACCATGGATGTTTACTTTATTTTTCAGTAATAACACAGTTACCCAGAATGAGATGGGAAGTACGTTCATAAGTTTGTCTGTGACTATTGTCAAACTTGTAATTTTGTGGGTGTTCCAATATGCAAAGCCCGCCCAAGCGACTTCACAAACTTAGCATCCGACTAAGCGTGATACTGTGAATTAGGACGGACACAGCTAAGCGGACAAAAACATATTTTGTGTTAAAGACTGCCGAGATATTAAAGCATCTAAAAAAATGCATCGCCATTGTTTTACCACGCGCATTATGTACTCCATTTAATAGCGCCCCAATAAATCCGTATTGGCTACATTGCTGGCAGTGCGAAAAGAATCCGTCTTTGAAAACACATTCATTTTCACCAATGTAGATTTAAGTAATCATTATATATATGCTAGTCATTATGTCCTCCCTGTTAAACAGAAAGTAGATTTGTTCTTGCAATAACCTTGAATGATGCTATTGAGAAGGAAAACACAATTTCAAACGATGGTGTGAGTGTTTGTATTTAGTCATAATCACCACCTATAATCCCATTCATAACTGGATATTGATTTGGCCAAAATTGGTATTGATGTCTGTGCTGGTACACAAATAAAATAGCACTTTGTCGTGTTAAGTTCATTATGTCAGAGCTAGTCAGAATATCAGGAATAACACTTGCCTCTTCATTAATGAGTAATTGACAAGGTAATTAGTTTGCTATTGAGTAGACCACATCTGCGGTCAATGAAGTTGTTTTATTACATGAGAGAAATCGCGGTCCAGTAGACTTTTTTTCTACAGGAGATAATCGCATTTACTATAAAGCCCTCGCTTTTTTAAGCTAAACACGTCTGGTGTGTTACTCACACAAGCAGTGGCTAAGAACTACCCCTTCTTAATTTGACCACCAAAAGTTCAGTTCACATCAGCAGCATAAACTAATAGGGAAATGTTATATTTGCTTATTGCAAAGTAGCGACTGAATCTGTAGGAGTTTTGTCGGATGTCATTGTAATGAAATTTCTATGTCTATTTTTTATCTATCACTATTACCAATTGTACAGTTTTGTGATTATCAGACATACATGTAGTAATAAGAACTAATGTTAGGTTGGAAATTAAGTTTTCTGTGTGGCTAATATACAGTGATTGGCTGAGTTGGGTAGGTTACTCGACCAAATCGTATAATTTTTTAACATATTTTACCAACAATCTGACGTGTCTCCCACATAATAGCTTCCCTAGTTACAATCTTCAACATTGCTTTAGTGATCGACTGGCCTGGGCAACCGTTCACCAAAGTAGAGTAAACCCTTTAATGAGACTTAAAAATATTCCTGCACAGATAGTCAAAGAATGAATTTCTTCTGCACAGACAAAAAGACTTTCCTGGACAAAGGACTTTTCTCTGCAGCTTGTTATCCACCGTGACCCCCCGCCCATTGCTATTGTTACCATGTCCCAATATGGGGAAAACTTCAAAGCGTCAGCTGTTACGTTTGAAGCTTGACCCCACTCCACAAAATGCTTGGAGATTCATTTTGCGCAATTTCTATTGCTTCTGAGTAAAGTCAAAGAAAGAGCCTTTTCCTGTGAGACTGCGCAGTCCAAAACAAACTCACCACATTAAAAAACACACTGCTTCCACTGCCAGTTCGGGACACCCAAATAGGTTCCTCATGTCTTGTGAGAGCTGGACTCCTTTTAGCCCTTGCTGATATTTCGTTGCCTGGGATTAGTGGCTCAACTCAATAATAAACGCTGACAGCACAGCAAGAGAGAAGTGAGCCACAATAAAGAAAGAATACACGGTAAGCATATCAGCAAATTAGTTGGCCCACAGTACTTGGGATGAGATTCACTTTCAAGATGGATTGCACGCTCTTGAAAAAGTTGTAAGCATGGAAAGAGGCAATATTAAATTCTGGCTCACCATTTCTTTCCAGGGATTGGACCTCGTGCTACTATACAAGAAAGGACACCTTCTACAGGTATGTGTTTTTGAGTTGCAAGGATGATAAATGAATGAGCTAAATTTTCTAGGAGGGTAAAGGGGCATCAGGTTGAGAGTAATATGTGAGAGATGTGTTGTAAAAATAAAAGTCTGCAGGTGTTATACAATCTGATCCATGACAGTAATTCGACTTTCTACCACTAGGTTTTCTTGTATTCAGCTGGTCTCCTATCCACTAACGGGCAAGGAGAAATCCAACTTTACTGTTTTATCCATTGTGTTGGCTGGTAACATCCCATTTGAAGATTTTATCATGAAACAAAGCTGCGCATATGGCAGAAGTTGGTTTGCTTTTTAAATACACCTAAGTCAACTGACCTTTGGTAATATGACTTCTTTTTTGTTTTTTTCATGTGCATTAATTGTTAATTTTGGTATGTTTGTGAATACAATTGTAATTGCGAACGCAAAAGAATGAGTAAGGACCATCATTATTGATGACCTTATTTGTGTATTCACCATATGTTATCAGAAACATCACTGTATCGCAAATGACAGAAACGTAATATGGAGGATGGATTGTGTTTCAAGAAAATAAGTTTCAGCACATACCGACCTATTCTTTCTCATTTTTCTTCATTGAGAAACTAGCTGTGATACATACTGATTCTAACTAGAGTAGCAATCATTCGTGATTTATCTTTGCGTGGCAACCCAAAGATGTCAGGCTGTAAAAATTCATGCCAACCAGTGGCAGGGCATGTCTGCTCTGCCAAGCAACGCAATCTCTTTGAAGTTAGAAACTCTTTCCTAAAATGATTTTCCAAGCACCAAAAAGTTAGTAAGTGGCCTGCTGCCAGCTGACAAGCAATGAGATTAGTATTTGCATGCCATTCACAAGACGTCGAGGAACTATGTTGTGATCAATTTTGGATGGACCCTCCTGTGGTACTTCCTCGATACCAGAACTGCGAACTTAATAACTCAAGGCTAGGATTAAACTTGATGTCCTGCTGCTATAGCCTCCTACACTGGAACTTCTGACCCATCACAAGGATTCACGAGGTGCTGAACATAAGTATTTAGAGGCCTATTCACAGAGGCAAATGTATGCTCATCAATTTAGTATTACACAAATGTACTCTTACACCTGTGAATTACTTTACTACTTTTTACTATTAACAATCTTCAAGTATAAAGTTACATCAGATGTAGACTTACATATCTCCACCCCTTTAGGTGGTTTAGTGAGTTGAGTCTGCAGAAAAGTGATTTACAAACGTAAAGTTACTACTTGTAACTTTAGGATGGTATTTATCAGAGACCTGCAGAGCTGAGTTAGAGATCTCCACAAGTGGGAGGGAGATGCCTGCATGAAAAGAAATAGTAGAATTACATATAGCTGTACCAAACCCCACACACCTGATACCCATTGCGCTACAACCAATAAAATACTGCCAAAACATGGGGTCTACTTTTTTTCTGTTCACCTTCCAGATCCTACACCCCCCACCCACATTATCCTGGAAAAAGGCAGATCTCGTTTTTTAAGAGGAAAATAAACTTCACTAAGGATGAGGTAGCCTTTGTAGTTAAACATATTGTAAAACACTACAAACTACAAATATTACAAACAACTACATAGGTAGCTTGGTGCCCCCATGTCATGTTTTGAGGACTTACCTGTCATAGTTGATAGACCTGCCATTCAAGGGTAGTATCATTTTAAACATTGTTATATGTCTGAACACAGGAAAGTAGAAGATGTATCATTACCAATTAGATTTGTCTAATTATGCTTCCAAATGTAAGTCAATAGCTAGATATATATTTTGAAGTGTTCACATATACTCAATTTAAAAATATATTTTTTAACTAAATAAATTAATAATTGATACTTAAATTGGGTTTTAAAACTCATTACATTCCAAGATTTAAACTTAAAACACAATTACATTCAAATTAATTAAAAATATAAAACAAATAAGTATTCATGATTTTATAAATGATTTTAAATAATAATAATACATGCAATTTACATATGTTATTTTTTAAATTATTCATTAAACATTTTATTTGACGAGCTATGGTTCTGTTACCTTCCAGTATTTAGTTCTAATTTAATGACGATTATGTTAAGTTCATTTAAATTTCCTTTTACTCTAAAATATTGTTACTATTTTTTTTAAATGGCATTTTTAATAATGAAACCTTTTTGCCCCAGTGGTGGAGACCACCGCCTACATGTGAAAAGGTAGTAGCAGTAACTTTACACTCTTAAATGCAGAGTTCAGCCCCGGGTTGGAGTAGTGGAGATGTATAATCCCTAAAAAGCTCCTAAACCAGTGAGGGACTGAATTCTTTTGAGGATTTTTCCTCTGTTGAGGGTATTATAATGCCTCTTAATTTGTAAATGGGTGTACAAATAATGCAGTTTTGTTCAACGTCCCCAGAATAATGAAGTGACAATACACTTAGCTCATATGTAATGTCCCTTCATATGATGTTCGTTGCTTCCAGAAGCTCTTTTTTTATGAGCTTCACATCCAATAAAATTGATAAAATAATTATATTCTTGAGGCTTCTGTAATTTTTGTTGCTCTTTTGGTTCAACTATGCTTGTTGGAGGTCAATGTATCCCGTCAGATACTCTGTTTACTAGTGAAACTACCCTGGCCAAAGTTGGTAATTGAGCCGTAAATTCTTTATGCTCACTATTAACTACATGAATATTGTTGATGTTTTGAGCAGGCAATGGGGGGGACTATAGACAAGGATTCTGCATACATAATGCAACTGATGTGCCAACATACACACCTACCTTGGACAATAACTATGCATATCGCATACCATCTGGGTAAGGTCTTTAATAAACAGACTAAACCGCAGGGGTGCTAGTAGTTTGATCTCTTATGGGCATTATCTGTCTTATCCTTTACCTGTATGTGTGTCTCTTATGCTGCATCATCAAAGCGGAAACTTGGGATTACCCCTGGGACTTCCTGGTACCGTCCATGGTTGGCCATGTAGATTGCAGAGTATTAGTGGTGCCTACTTCCTGATTTGCTGTTGTTTTTAGGTTTATTGATACACCATTAGCCAATGCCCTTTTGCTATCAGTAAGTATAGAATATATTGCTTTCAGCACTTTGCTAACTTTTGCAAGTATCGCTGCACACGTACATGACACTTAGTTTGGTGGCCGCATAGTCAGTGTCTCTTTCTCTGCCTCTTCCATTGTGTTCATTCTTTTATCAATTCTGTGAATTAAGGTTGAGGATTTGCACAATACTGCAATTTTCTCATCCAATCTAGCTGACTGTGCCTTTACTGCTCCTGAAATTATATCTATTGTCCTGCACAATGATTTCATAATGGCGAAGATGGGTTGTTCAGGTGGAGTGATGAGTTGCTTTGGGCAGATACAACACCTCATCATTCTGTTCAGGCAATTAGAAGTTAGCTGAGTCTGTCACGGAGTGTGACACATGTTTAACCAATCTTATAGCTTCTTCGTCCAATTGGAATTAATCGCCCTGCATTGGTGGAGTTGTAAAACGAGTAGCCTCCAACAAAAAAAGTTTAGAAAAAAAGGGGTAAGGAACGATCATCTACATTTTACGACTGGGAGCTGTTGTCCATTGCATTGTGAATCTCCATTATTGCGATATAACTTACAGAACTTGCTTTGGATTTTGATCTTAACACTATAGTGGACGGCAGAGAGCTGTGTGGATTGCTTGTAAAATTAGGGCCCTTGTTTTGCCTTTTACAAGTGGGTGTTACGAAGCTCCTCAAAGATTTTGAGGCAAAATTATCAGGTAGTCCTCTTGACTTTTGCTGTGAGCCTGATTCATTTTTACTGTGAAAATATATGTTTTCTTTTTCTTTTTTATTGAGCAGTATCATCAAGAAACATCAAATATTAACACATTATAAGAAAAACAAAGAAAAACAGAATATTTACATTAAAAGCACCTCCCAAACACTTCAAGTCAAGTCATAAGCTTTTATTCGATTGAGGAAAATTGAATTTTGCCCTGTCATGTGTCCCTACGTGTTCCCCATTATATGTTATATGTGCATGATCGATATGCATATGTTCCCCCTTGACCGAATAAAGACGCAATTATAGTTGTGTCCAACGTTAGTATGCCAGTTATCCAGTCCTCGTGAAAGCAACGAGTATTAGGCCTATGTTGCCAACGTCTTTCTATTGTGCACGTTAATTCATCGAGTTGTCCCCGTTTCTAGGCCTCATAGGGCCCGGACACCAGATTCAAGCTCAAGTCTCCTGAAATCACTCCGAGGAGCGATGAAGCCCCTCCCGCATTCCTGACCCTTCACTTACTTTCTGCCAAGCAGCGCGGTGCCCGGCATGGCCTGCCTGCCTGTCTGCCAAGAATATGTTATGCCTCTAGTTATCAGTTCAGCTCCCCGGCTTCACATTCCTAAGCTAACGAACCGCATAAACATCTTCAGCTATAGTCTAGTCTTTCTGTCTCCATGCAAGAGAATTACTGAATTAGTATTCATAGAAGATTCATAGTACACGCAATACATGTAGAATATATGCATGCACCAGCCTTAGTGTCAAGTAGCCTTTACCCTGATGACATTTAGATTCAAGCAACATGTTCTCCAAACACCAGATATCAGATATGCTATAGGTACATGTCGTCCTGACATCCCAGACTTTAGTCTCCTCTTCTAGTGCTAGAAGTCAGCGGCCCCCAGCTCTCCCCAGTTACACGTCATGGCACGTTTGCGCGCACCAGTAGGTTAAAGGTTCTAGCTGCCCAGGTAGCCCCCTCCATGTATCCACCTACTTATGACACTTCTGTGACGTTTACATCACATGTCTTCGTGCACGCCCTGTGCACGCCTTCTCTTTACGCCCATGTGTTCTTATCTTCCGTTTGTCACTTGTTACGCCTACTGTATTCAATGCAATTGTACTGTTTTACTATATATACTGTATGATGTTAATATGACAGAGGCTTTTTACTTCCCTTTGTCCTGTGTCTGTCCCTTCCTGAACCTTTGCAGGTGATGGAACCCGATGGTCCATTGGCTCAAGCCATCTGATTAAAGCCTATTCGACTCAGATACCACGGATCCTGCCTCTTATTTATTGAGCTATCTGTTTCAGTTAATGCCTAGAAAAATAGTACCGGTAATTAATTATTTATTTACCACATAATGGCGCCCGAACAGGGACGATCCCCTTCCCCACGCGCCGGCGATGTAACGCAGGCCCCCTGACCCTTCTACAGCCGTGACGGACCCCTACTGTGCACGTGCAGATATTTCTGCTTCAAGTCTCCCTCAGGCCCACGGAGGAGACGAAGACTGCGGTCCGGCATCCAGACGAGGCGGTGAGGAAGGCGGGTCGTTCCGACCAGAGCCCAAGCCGAGAGAGCAAGGTCCGAGGTATCCGGAGGCCCACCTGTAACCGAAGCCCGAAGCCCGAAGCGCATGCGTAGTGCGTAGCAGTAACCAGACGTCGTAGCAGTCCAGTCCAGTCCGAGGCCTTCAGTTTTGCTTCCCGGTGAGTACCGTTGCTGGGGGTATCTAGACGGGTTCATTAATTTGTGCCCGGTCCGACGGGTTTGGGTACACAGATCCGGTCCGACGTGTTCACCTAGGTGGATACGGTATGACGTGTCTCTTTAGGAGACCGGTATGTTCTGTACTGTTTTAGCAGTGCATCCAGTAATTCTAGTAAGTCTGTTCTCGAGAAATTCAAGTATTATGTTTTCAATGTATTAGGTAGTATTCTGTTCGAACTGTTATTAATGTGTTCTTGATGTCGTGGTATGAGTGATTGTTTTGCTATTTCATTACTGTGTTCATTGTGTATTGTGTTCAAGTTCAAGTACGGTTCAAATATGCCGCTGTTTTCGAAATTACGTCAGATAAAAACCAGAAAAGGGTTACTCGAAGAATCAGTTCCTGTCCCTCCCAGGGACAGTCCTGGACATTTCATGTATCATAAGCATGGCTTAGATGCCATACTGTACCTAGATTTATGGGTGGATTACACCAAACATCTTGAAGAGAAATATAGATGGCCTGTTTCAGGAACATGGGATGTCGAGTGCATCATGAGAGTAGAAGAAGCATTATGGAAAAAGAAAGCCAGACAATCCCAGAAAGATGCCATAGAATTATGGCGTAAAGAATCGCATAAAAGAACAGAAAAGGAATTCAGAAAAGCCAAATTAAGTAGGGAATTCTCAGAAAAAGCCCAAGAAAGGGAATTACTAGAAGAAGGTGAACGAGTTAGAGCAGAACAATCAGACAGACAGAGAAATGCCCTTATTAAGGGTATGTATCCTCTTCTCGCCGAGGGCTTGCCTAAAGCGACCCCGGAAACGTCCTGTAATTTACCGCCACCCATGGTCCCGACTAAGCGACGTCATAAACCGACTGCAGCTGAAATTTTTGTTTCTTCCTATTTAGACGACACTGTTCCAGAATATGCAAATACGAATCCTACCCCGCCTGTTCAACCTCAGCACCCTGTTGATAATGTAATTACTGTGCCTCCAGCCGTTGGTCCCGGAAATCCTGTCCATGTGCCAGTACCCCAGGACCAACCCACTTTACGTACGCCTGCTTTACCAGTCACGTTACCAGTAGCCACACATTCAGTATTAATTGACGATTCCAGTTCAGGAGGGGCAGGGGGAGGTATTCCTATCACCCCGCCTCAAACAAAACGCCTGACGCTGAGAGATGCAGCGTTACAACGTACCCCGAAAGTGACTACGTACGAAGCCCTCAGAAAGTATTTCAATGAGTGCGGATCTGATTGTAGATATGATCCAGTACCAGGTGAAGATAGTATGATAATATATTCCATACGCTTACGACGAGTTGCAAGCTTCTTGGTTACCATATCAAATATGAAAGAACATCTAGACAGAATATATCATTTCATCCGAACAGGGGAGAAACCAGAAAGTATTCACGAAGCTATGGTACACAGAAAAGTCGAGATTCAAGGCATGATTTTGCAATTTTTAATAAATTGTTTAATAAGAGAACAGGATCATCCTGATAAAAATCCAGAAGAGATGAGAGTCCTGACCAGATGGAGTGACAATATAGCAGAAGGAAAACACAAGACACAGAATAGTATAGAAACCATGTACAGAAAGATTCGTAAAGAAATTATAGGCGTACACGAGAGGGAGAAAGCAAGAATAATAGCAGAGAAAGAGAATGACTCTTCAGACGAAGAGGTAGACAACGAGAATCCCACCAGAATAGCGTATGTAGGTAGGACGAGACCTTCTGATAGACACACACGCCTAGACTACAAGAAAGCTTTTCCTCCTCCCGTACGAGAACAGTGTTCTCTTGAACAAGTATTCCAGGCTACCGATAAAGTTCTGAAATTACGAATAGGTTACAGTGAGCTTAGTACCATGCATGAACAAGAACTAGCCCGATCAGCAGTCCGATGGACTAATGATTCTACCACGTTTCCAGACGAAGTAGTGGCTCAAATGTTTCTGAAACTACCGCCAGCCGAGCAGCGACTGGTGGGTATGTACATGATCCAGCACCTTATTACACTGTACGAGAATCAGCACTCTGATCCAGGTCCCTTATATAATGTACTGAACGAGTTACTCCTAAACAGATGGAAAGGTCTAGGTACCGATTTAATTAGTGTCATTTTAGAACAACGCCACAAATACAGAACGTTTCTGACTCCGCACTTTGTTTCTGTTTCACCCCCATTCTACATAGATAGACAGAATCCATTGCGAGAAGTGCATCCTGTTAAGGGAACGGGAGGTGAGCTCGAACGAGTATTTGTTTACACCCCTATAACGAAAATAGAACTACTAGAAATGAAAAAGTTAGTGCCCTGTCACGATAAAGATCCAGCAGGGTTCCACCGTGAATTAAAAGACATGCTCCGTATGGGAGAATACACGTATCCTGATATCATCAAAATGTTAAAGGTCCTGCTGCCTGCGGGCATATATGAAAAACTTAAAGAAAAAGAATGGGAGGTGGGAGAGAAAAAGATTGATTGGACCGCGTTAGAAACCGAAGATAACACACGAGTCCCAGGTACTGGTCTTGGGGATAAAGCCAAAGAGTTGCCCGAACTGCTAATACAAGTCTTGCCAAGATTACTAGCCACGAAAAAGGAAGATTGGGATGCCATCTCAGCCTGTAAACAGAAACAGGACGAAGACACTAGTGATTTTTATTCCAGATTCGAGAAATGTTTCATTATTAATAGCGGTTTGAAAACAAGTAGTGAGTCGTATCCACATCTTTTTGTTACCTAACTAGTTGAGAATTCTTTACCACAAGTTAAAAATCGAGTATTAAAAGTCGAGAGTACATGGCAAGCTAATACTCCGTCCCAAATGCTACAGATGTTACAGTATCACCAGAATCGAATCAGGGAAGAGCAAGAACACGAAGGAGACGTATGAAGGACACGAAAATGAAAGTACTAGTTGCACAGTCTGTTCAACCAGATAGTCAGAAGAGGGGTACGAATCAGACTACTCATTCTGCAGCTCCCGTTAAAGGGACATGCAATTACTGTAAACAGCCAGGTCATTACATAAACGAATGTGCAGTTCTGAAACATAACATAGCTACAGGTAAGACGAAAGAGAGACCGCGTCCTCCTAGACAAGAACATGTTCCGCAAAATACGCAACCACCGCAGAACGCACAACAGACAGTTACAGTACCGCAGCCTATAGCTGCCACACAACACGTTACACAACAAATGTACCAGTACGCACAGTCAGATTATCCAGAATATCAGCAGTATTCATGAAACAGCCTAGAGAGGGAAGTTGGCTTGCCTCTCATCGAGGTTCCTGTAGATCAAGAGGGTCCCTATGTACACAGTCAAGTATTAGGGAAAGACAGAACGTTTCTGATTGATACAGGGGCAAGTAGGACTACCATCAGTCATGACGAGGTTCCAGGGGCTCCACTCTCAGGCTCAAGAAATGTTTCCCTGGGATTTTCAGGAAAGCCGATTGTTAATGAAATATCGAAACCAGTTTCCCTAGAAGTTGGTCCATTGTCCCGAACTACAGACGTGTTGCTTACGAAATCCTGTCCTGAAAATTTACTGGGTATTAAAACATTGAAAGAGTTAGGTGCCGTAATATGCTGCTCCCCAGAAGGAGTGAGATTGTTTTTACGTGATTTTAAAGGTCATTATGTGTTACGTGATTTTGATCCAAGATTACTGAATGTACCACAGCATTTATGGGCGCAAGGTCCAACTGATGTAGGTTGTATGCATATTACACCATATCGTGTCACTCTGAAACAAGGTGTTGTATTACCACGAATCCGACAGTACAAGTTACCCCCTGAGGCTGTAGCAGCCTTATCGAAAATTATTGACGAGCTCATCGCTCAAGGAGTAGTTGTAGAAACTGACTCCAATGTATGTAATTCTCCTATCATTCCGATTCTTAAACGTACTGATCCAAATGCACCTCCAGTTTATCGATTAGTGATTGACCTCCGAGAACTCAATAAATGTATCATACCCCAGTACCCTGTAGTTCCAGATATCTCTTCCCTATTGACAGCCATTGATTCTGAAGCTACGTTCTTTACTGTTATTGATCTCAAGAATGCATTCTTTAGTGTCCCCATTCATCCAGACAGCCAGTTTCTTTCCGGATTCTGTTTAAATGGAAGAAGCTATAAATTCACACGAGCACCTCAAGGTTTCACAGAAAGTCCTAGTATTTACAGTCAAGCACTTAAAAGACAACTAGACAGTATTCACATGCCAACTGACACTGCCCTGCTCCAGTATGTCGATGATCTATTGATCACAGCCCGTACAGAACGTGACTGCGAACGTGCGTCACTGACAGTCTTGTATTTTCTGGCCGAAATGGGGCACAAGGTGTCCCCTTCGAAACTGCAATTCTGTGTCCAGCAAGTGGTATACCTTGGACACTTACTGTCCAAGAGGGGTAGACAGTTGACACCTGACCGCATCCAGTTAATAGCACATCTTCCACAGCCCAAGACACAGAAGGAGGTACGAGCTTTTATCGGCCTCACTTCTTACTGCAGACAATGGATCCCTCAGTACGCATATCTAGCCAAACCACTGATACAGTTAACGACACAGGAGGCAGCCACATCGACTGTCCTCCCTTGGACCCAGGAACATACACTTGTTTTTAACGAGTTAAAGAAAGCTTTATGTAATGCACCTGTGTTAGCGACACCAAACTACAGTAAGCCTTTTACACTTTTGTTACTGAACGTGATGGTACAGCATTATCTGTTCTCACACAAGATCAAGCAGGACAACACAAGCCTTGTGCTTATTTTTCTAGCACATTAGATCCAGTAGCCCAGGCTCTGCCTGCGTGCCTCAAGTCAGTTGCAGCCACAGCTCTAGCTATCAGACAAAGTGATTCCATAGTGTTAGGACACTCCCTGACAGTACAAGTTCCACACTCCGTGGAAGTTCTTTTAAACCGAACACAGACTCAGCACTTGACAATTGCACGATTAACAGGATATGAACTGACACTATTTCAGCCACACATAGACATCAGACGCTGCAACGTTTTAAATCCTGCTACACTGTTACCCTCGAGTACATCGAATCCTGCCACACATGACTGCGTGGAAGTTATCAACACCATGACAAAGCCAAGACAAGACTTGATGGACATTGCATTACCTGATCCAGACCTGACACTTTATGTGGATGGTTCATGTATGAGAACAAGTACAGGAGAGTTAGTAGCCGCGTATGCAGTGACTACTGAAACTGAAGTTATAGAAACACATCGTATTGACACCCTGTCTGCTCAAGCAGCAGAGCTCATCGCTCTGACCCAAGCCTGCATACGAGCCAAGAACCTGAAAGTAAACATATACACATTCACGTTATGCATTCGGAGTCGTTCACGACTTTGGAGTACTCTGGCAAGAAAGAGGTTTCATGACCTCTCATGGAGCCAAGATTCAGCATGGCCCCCTCATTCAAGCTCTGTTAGAAGCAATACATTTACCTACAGCTATAGCGATTATGAAGTGCAAAGCACATACGAGAGTTACTGACACCATTTCCCAGGGTAACGATCTAGCAGATCGAACAGCCAAGCTTACAGCTCGGACTCCAGTCATTCCAGTTAACATGACAAAGACAGATGTTCCAGACCAGACGACTTGTATGACAGTTAAGGACCCTACACAAGATGTACTAGACATACAGTCACATGCTACCCCAGACGAAATCAAGAAATGGTCTGAACAAGGAGGGGTCCAGACAGATCAGGGATGGTTGACGAAGGGAAAAGCCACATGGTTTCTCCCCGACTCTATGGTTCAAGTCATTATTAACACCGCACATAGTCCAGCACATTTAGGAGAAAAAGCCATGTTAGACAGCATCCAGAACCTTTGGTTTAACAAGCATTTACGAGCAGCAGCGAAGCAGAAAGTGCGTACCTGCATGATCTGTTGTCAGTTCAATCCAGGTAAAGGTGTTCCGGTGGAACAAGGTGGATTCCATCCTCCTGACCACCCTTTTGAAGTCCTCCAGATGGATTATATTCAGATGGATCGATGTCGAGGTTTCAAGTATGTCCTCGTAGTTGTATGCGCTTTGTCCAGATGGACCGAAGCTTATCCAGTCCCAGATTACACTGCCGCGACCACTGCCAGGCAGTTGGTACGTGAGTTTTTCCCACGCTATGGTTTGCCCAGGGTCGTGTATTCAGACAACGGCCAGCCATTCTCATCCGAACTCATGAAACAAGTATCTCTTCTGTTAGGGTACCAGTGGAAGTTCCACTGTGTGCGACATCCCGAGGCAGCTGGCCTCGTCGAGAGACATAATCAAACTCTGAAAATCCGCATTGCAAAAGTTTGCGCAGAGAAAGGCGTCGATTGGATGGTAGCCCTGCCAGTCGCCCTTTTTTACATGAGAATGGTCGCTCACTCCCGCTCAGGTCTGTCCCCTTTCGAGGTTGTATTCGGTCGTCCCCCGAACATGTGGGGTACACCTATGCCACGTAAAATTACCGATGTAGACAGTAATATGCTGACAGATTACCTAGCTTCCTTGATGTCTGCACTACTCTCTTGTCGTTCACAGGTCGCGGCTGCCTTTCCAGACAACACCCAGGTGAAACCGCACGAGGTCGTTCCAGGTGATCTGGTTTTGATCCGGAATTTTGATCGTTCAAGTCCGCTGGAGCCCCGCTGGAAAGAGCCGAAGCTTGTTCTGATGACCACAAGGACCGCCGTCAAAGTGGAGGGCCGCAAGGGATGGTCCACTCCAGTCACGTTAAACGTTTTCATGGATTCCGTCCAAAGACTTTTTCCAAGGACTGCCCAGATACTGACTCTAAACTCCCCCTGTTAGAGAAAACTCCGCAGCAGGAGTATAAAATGAAATTGAGGTCTAGCAAGTCAGACAGTTTAATTGTTTAAGTCCCTCTCGGGTGAAGCGGTTAGACAGGTTCCTGACATGTATGAGATAGACCCTCATAATGAGAGAGTTAGACGAAACTCCAAGAAAACACGTTATTGTAAAAATCTGCGAAGCAGATGTATTATTACGTTATTGTTTATGTTATTTCTGAGTCTTACGATCACATGCATAAGTTACGTTTTACATGTATATTTTCCTCCTATTGATTCACATGTACATCTTTCCTCTAATGATACAGTAGAACACACTTTTAGTGAACTACCTCCTCACGAGTTATCCTACAGACTTGCCATGCGCAACAATACTTTTATACGAATGTTACACTATTCACACCAGACTAACAATGCCACTAATTGTTGGGTGTGTGGTCGACTCCCCCCTTACCAGACACCGAAGGGAGTTCTGCCACTCTTTCCCTATCCGTTTTCACACAATGGTTCGTGTGGAGCATGGTTTACGATAACATCATCCCTAGACGATAAGTCCCTTCTGAATAGAACATGTTTCCCAGACAAGGAAGGACTTTCCCATAGAACAGGGTTAGATCTAGAAAATGAAGTATATGATCTAGGTAATTATTCCTCGAATTTCATGGTTTTGAATGTTCAGTCCGAGACTACTCCAGATTTGCCTGCTATAACAGTTCTACCAGTGAAAGGCGAATTATGTGTTAGAAAGAATGGTTCAGTACATCTAGGACACAGTGATTGTACTACTGTGGTCGAGTATAGTGACAGTGGGAAATCTACTTTCAAAGCCTCACGTCATTCGTATTTTGTATGCGGTCAGACCGCATATGTACGTCTGCCCCTTGATTGGGATGGAACATGTTACATTGCCTTCCTACTGCCACCAGTTTTCCTAGCCCCATCCGATTACCACCGAAATACACATCTAGTACACGTCAGACGTAGAAGGGAGATCGAGTCCCCAATTGTCGATCAAACTGAAACTGCCTTAGAACAGTATACAGACTTCAATAAAGGTTTCTTTTTCTTCATAGGACCTATCCAGAATAGTAAGCTAATACGTAGGTTAACCAGAACCCTTGAAGCAGTAGTGAATGAGACTACTTCCGCTCTAGGTAACTTAACAGAAGAGCAATCTGCTATGAGATTTGTTGTTCTTCAGAACCGCCTCGTTCTTGACGTCATACTGGCCGATAGGGGCGGAGCTTGTAGAGTCATCGGATCTAGTTGTTGCATTTTCATTCCTAATAACGCACCGTCTGTATATTCAGCAATAACAAGACTTCACAAGATAGCCCATCAGTTGCACCAGAATCCAGGCACCTGGACATGGTCCGGTTGGCTCTGGAGTATAATATCTGCTTGGGGATGGAAAGTACTGTCATTCCTAGGAATAGTAGTAATGATCATATTCAGTTGTTGCCTATGTTTACAATGTGGCCCTGCGATTTGCAGCTTGTGCGCTACATCTTGTATTCCAAGTCCAAAGTCCCATTCCCAGAAAATAAGAGACGAGCAAATGATGCTCTATGAACAGATAGATGGTCTCATGAATATTGATGTTTCCTGAAGGAAACGTAGGGAACAAGGAGGGAATGAGGAAAATTGAATTTTGCCCTGTCATGTGTCCCTACGTGTTCCCCATTATATGTTATATGTGCATGATCGATATGCATATGTTCCCCCTTGACCGAATAAAGACGCAATTATAGTTGTGTCCAACGTTAGTATGCCAGTTATCCAGTCCTCGTGAAAGCAACGAGTATTAGGCCTATGTTGCCAACGTCTTTCTATTGTGCACGTTAATTCATCGAGTTGTCCCCGTTTCTAGGCCTCATAGGGCCCGGACACCAGATTCAAGCTCAAGTCTCCTGAAATCACTCCGAGGAGCGATGAAGCCCCTCCCGCATTCCTGACCCTTCACTTACTTTCTGCCAAGCAGCGCGGTGCCCGGCATGGCCTGCCTGCCTGTCTGCCAAGAATATGTTATGCCTCTAGTTATCAGTTCAGCTCCCCGGCTTCACATTCCTAAGCTAACGAACCGCATAAACATCTTCAGCTATAGTCTAGTCTTTCTGTCTCCATGCAAGAGAATTACTGAATTAGTATTCATAGAAGATTCATAGTACACGCAATACATGTAGAATATATGCATGCACCAGCCTTAGTGTCAAGTAGCCTTTACCCTGATGACATTTAGATTCAAGCAACATGTTCTCCAAACACCAGATATCAGATATGCTATAGGTACATGTCGTCCTGACATCCCAGACTTTAGTCTCCTCTTCTAGTGCTAGAAGTCAGCGGCCCCCAGCTCTCCCCAGTTACACGTCATGGCACGTTTGCGCGCACCAGTAGGTTAAAGGTTCTAGCTGCCCAGGTAGCCCCCTCCATGTATCCACCTACTTATGACACTTCTGTGACGTTTACATCACATGTCTTCGTGCACGCCCTGTGCACGCCTTCTCTTTACGCCCATGTGTTCTTATCTTCCGTTTGTCACTTGTTACGCCTACTGTATTCAATGCAATTGTACTGTTTTACTATATATACTGTATGATGTTAATATGACAGAGGCTTTTTACTTCCCTTTGTCCTGTGTCTGTCCCTTCCTGAACCTTTGCAGGTGATGGAACCCGATGGTCCATTGGCTCGAGCCATCTGATTAAAGCCTATTCGACTCAGATACCACGGATCCTGCCTCTTATTTATTGAGCTATCTGTTTCAGTTAATGCCTAGAAAAATAGTACCGGTAATTAATTATTTATTTACCACACGATTTGAAAAATACAAATCATACAAGCAACAACTAAAAACAATTCATTACATATATAATGACAGTTCTAAAAAGGACTTGAAATGTACACATGAATAGCGCATACAAGGACCTATGATAGCATACACCAGGCAAC
Source organism: Lissotriton helveticus (assembly GCF_964261635.1). NCBI lineage: Eukaryota > Metazoa > Chordata > Amphibia > Caudata > Salamandridae > Lissotriton > Lissotriton helveticus. The sequence goes on along the minus strand of NC_136063.1, from coordinate 1,801,155,808 downwards.
AGTATTTAATAAAATATATAACATGGCTAAAAATTTATTTTAAAAGGGTCATAAAAGTACAGACAGGAAAATACAGTTAGCGCATCAAGTGCTTTTCCTGGCAGCTGTACATAATAATATAAACAAACATTTAAATACAATGGGTGTGGAGCAGCATAAGCAAGAACGTTGATGTACAGACAGGAATTATATGTTTATGGCAGCACAATGCTTTTCCTGGCAGCTGTACATTTCAGGATATAAGTAGCAACAAAAAAACAAATATCCACGTTCTCTAAAGAAGATAATAGTACTAGGGCACTCTTAGTAGTTCTGATGTTGTATTTTAAAAAGATGGGTTTAAGGTATTTTACTCTTAAAAAGTGATAAAATTTACAAAAAAGTAAAAAATGGCAGCAACTCTGACGTGAGGTATTGTCGCAGGGACAGGGCATTTCTGATCTAATTTTCTGGTTTGGAAAAGCAACAAGGTGATGTACAATACCCAATCTTACTCGAGTTAACACAAATTGATGGGATGGACGGGACACATGTACAAGATAAGTTTGAAGCCCCGGGGGTAAATTCAATTCCTTGTAAAACCTCACTGTAGCTAACTTTCCATACACCTTATCTCGCTCATTCCTTTTGAAATCAATGAATGTTTGTTTGATTTCCTTTTTGGGAATAGCTACTGCCTGTTCAGGGTCTAAAAGAATGTCAATATCAAATAGGGATTTATACCAGAAATGAATATATTTCAACCACTGAATACGTGATGAGTAATCCAGGCTTATACAATCAAGAATAATTTCTTGAGTGAATCGTGTCTCAGACTTAGCCCAAATAGAACGCCACAATAAGAGTGGCCGAACGGCTGCTAAATCAGAGATTTGCACGAACCCTACCTCATCATGGATTAATTGTACACAGGCAGAAGGAGGGGCACATAACAGTCTCTTTAAAAACTTATTTTCATCCTTTAGGAGCGAGGGGCCTTCAATATGGCCCCACACGCCCGCCCCGTACAGAGCCGAGGAAACACAGCGGATGTTATATATCTTAATCATATCTGGGATACTTCTTGAACCGAGCTTGGATGCAAAACGGAATATACTATTGGTGGTCCGCAGCATCTTCAATCTGATGTTATCAAACTCAGCAGACCATGACCCGTCAGAATTATATGTAATTCCCAGATAGCAAAAGGATTTCACATGTGTCATTTTATTGCTATCCAGGTAAAAGTTGTGCTTCGGCTTATTTACAGCCTGCCCGCACGACATTACATATGTCTTCGAATTGTTCACACGAGAGCCTCCTATTTTGAATAAACAGCTGGAAACTATCGATTAGTCGCTGTAACCCAAGCTGAGTGCGGGATAGGAGAACAGCGTCATCCGCATATAATAGGATTGGGACAGGTTTGCCTCCTATCAAAGGGGCATCAGCTGGAATATCGGCCAGTGTACGATCGATACAATTAATGAAAAGGGAAAATAAAAGGGGAGCCAAAACGCATCCTTGGCGAATTCCCCTTGAGACTTTGAGAAACGGAGTACATTCGCCCTGGGTACCATAGCGAACTTTACAGGAAAGTTTCTCATAAAGCCTGGCCAAAAAGTGAACGATTTCCTTCGGTGACCCTGATTCTATCAAAACCTCCCAAAGAATGCCGTGATCAACTAAATCAAAAGCGCTGCTCAGGTCAGAAAAACATAAAAAAAGGTTGCCCTTTTTAACAACGGTATATTTATTCAAAATAAGGTCCAAATTAACACATTGCTCCAGGGTGCCCATGCCTTTCCTAAAGCCATATTGCACCTTTGTTAGAATATTCGAATCTGTTGCCCAGGTTTCGAGCCTTTTGAGCAGAATTCTGCTCATGACCTTTACCGAGGCGTCCAACAAAGAAATAGGACGGTAGTTTGACGCCTCAGATTTGCTACCTTTTTTTATATAGGGGAATAATAACGGATTGACCCCAGGAGGGGGGGATGTTACCTTCTGCTGCACAGTTAAAGGTCCTAACCAGGATAGGAGCCCACAAATTTGGTTCTGCTTTTAGTAGGTCAATGGGGACCCCGTCCGGGCCCGGGGCTTTCCCACCCTTGCTATTGGACAGGCCTTCAAAACCCTCCTCCAGGGTTATTCCCAGGGGTAGAGATATCCAGGATGAGGCCTCAGTGGCTGAAACATCTAAGGGAGACCCGTCAGGATTAAAAATGCTTGTAAAATGAATGATCCAGTCATTACATGCAACATGCGAGGTTAATGCTGGGACACCATCTGTATTTAAAAACGGGCTGTTGATTATTTCCCAGTAGAGTTTACAGTTTTTAGTCTCAGCTGCTTCCTTTAATTTATCCCATGCTTCGCTTTGTAAAACCTTTTTCCTACTGGAAATGGCCATTTTATAGGTAAACCTTAATTGCTTAATACTGTTGATGTTACGAGGTTTGACACGTAAGGCCTTCTTCAATTGCTGTAAAGCAATTATACACGGTTTGTCAAACCATCCACTCTTTATGGCTCTGTTAGAAGAAGATGTTTTAGTAAAAATACCTTCTATAGTATTGTTTATTTTAATAAATTGAGACAATAAGAGATCAGGATTGATAACATTTTTTAAGCAATAACTAATTTCCGGTTTGCAGCTAATTATGACCTCCCTCAGTTTTGCCATGGAGTTTGTTCCAGACCATCTAATCCTCATACCATTGGGTCTGATGGGAACTAAATCAGTAGAACAGGTTTCACCGATCACAGGGGTAGCACCTCGACCTAAACACTTAAGGTAGACAAAAAATGTATTGATCAATCAAAAAAAAAGATCCCAGACCCTTGCAAATATCTTTATAGAGCCCACCCACTTGGCATAAGCCTCTTCAAAACACTTTGTGCGTTGCATTTTATTCATCCATTTCCCAAATGTAGGTATTGTCATTGATCTCCAGTTATGTAATATCAGTGAACGAGCAACTTACATCATAATGGCCAGAAAGCGCCCTTGTGATTCAGAGAGTATCACTTCCTTACAACCTATGCCAAACAAAACTGCTTCTGGAGAAGGTTTATAAGTTTTCCCTATTGCGGTACTAAAATACACAAATATATGCTCCCAGAAAACTTGAAGCTTAGGACAAGAAAAAAAAATATGCCGGCATCCTCCAGCTGCCAAAGTTCCATAGCGAAAACAGCTATTCTGTACTTCTGGATACATTTTATTTAGCGCTTCAGGAGTATAGTATACCATCCAATTAGCAAAAAAAGCCGTCCTTTTATAGTTAGCTGATCTCTGAACTTTATTACCGAAAAATGAAATCTTTTGCCAATCTTGATACGAAAAAACACATTGTGTATGCCCCTCAACTTTTTCCAACATCTTTCGTACCAAAGTAGATTCACTGGTTTAGTAAATGGTACCAGTTCCCGATACCAGTTAATCTTGCAACGTTTAATGCTAAAGCTATCTTACCAGGAGGAATGCAAGAAATAAAATTATACTTCTTTAAAAAGTTGATTATTTGAAGAAATTCAAAAAAAGGAAATTTTGTTCGAACCCATGCATCTGACTTGAGCTTCCTGCCAAGTAATCACCCTGCCATGGATGGCTTGTTGACTCAGAACCCCTAAGCCGGAGTCGTTTCATTTGTTCAATAGAGCAGAATAGATATATAATCCTAAATCACTAAACTCGGTTAATTTTAACGGAAAAAAACACAGAGACATCTTTTTGCTTAAAAAGCATACGTAAACGATATGAAATTTCTACCAATTTCTTATAACAAGTTTTTTGGGGGAATTTTGTGGTCTTTTGAAAAAACGGAAGTTGAGATCTGGCTTCCTGGATCATTTTGCTAATGAAAAAATTGTCCACCTGGTAAGCTTTAGACAGCAGACATGCTATATAATCAAATAATGCTGCTTCATAATATAATTGAATATTCGGGAGAGCAAGCCCACTCAACTTGTTATCTAATTGCTAAATCGGGAGCCTCACTCTGGCAATCTTTTTATTCTAAACAAAAGTTCTAATCATAGAATCAATTTATTTTAAAAAACTAACATCGACTTTAAGCAGGATATTTGTGAAGAAGAAAATCAAAAGCGGTAGGATAGACAACTTGATTAGTGCCACACCTCCTATCAATGTCAGGGGAAGATTGGACCATTTATTTAGAAGATTTAGGATTTTGGTGCTTGTAATCTCATAATTATTCTTAAATAAATCCTTATAATAAGCTGTGATGTATATTCCCAAATATCTGATGGGTGCAGTTTTCATTGCCTGATGTTTTAATTCATCTGGAAGACTGCCCGTGCTGAAATTTAACATCAAAATTTCTGTTTTAGAAGGATTTCTTTTAACCCCCTATTTGCTCAAATTTCCGAAATTCCAACATAGTAGCCTGTATATTTAATTTTTCAGGATCTAAATATAAAATAGCATCATCTGCAAAAAGATTTAGTTTGCCATCCCTTCAATAGGGGCTCTAATATTGCTCTTCATACGTATTCTAATCTCTAGGGGTTCTATAAAAAAGTAAACAAAAAGAGTTATAAGGGGCAGCCTTGCCTGGTTCCCCGATTTATCTCTATTAGACCGGCTTGATCCTCATTAATTATAATCTGCACCTGAGCCCCCTGATAAATATTTGTAATCATTGTTATTAAAAAGAAAGGAAACCCAAACCTAAAAAGTGCGTTAAATAATGAAACCCAATTAACTAAATCAAAGGCTTTTTCTGCATCTACCATCATGATACAAGCAGGGGTGTTATTTACATTAAAAAAATCCAGTGCTTGAACCCAGTTTGATCCTCGTGAATTACTTCCTTAGCTGGGGGAGTCAAACGCAGAGCCCAAATCTTCATAAAGATTTTAAAATCAGTATTAAGTAAACTGATTGGACGGTAGGAATTTAAATTATTGGATGGTTTGCCTTTTTTCACAAAACTAACAACTATCGCTTTTTTAAATTCCGGAGGTACTAGTCCGCCCATTTTAATAAAGTCAAAATTTTAACCAGAAAAGGGGTTAACCCCTTCATGAAAACACTTGTAAAATTCACTTGGAAATCCGTCTACACCAGAAGCTTTAGCACCTGCCAAAGATTTTATTACTACCTCTATCTCAACTGTTATTTTCATTTGCAACATTGTTGCCAGATTATGCAATAATTTGGGGGCTTGTAGTGAGTCAAAATATCCCTCGATCAACTCATTATCAACCGAATACTTAGTAGTATAAATCTGCTGAAAATGGTTAAAAAATTTTTTTAAATTTACGCTCTATCGCTAACCACAGAATTCGATAAAGGATCCAATAATTTCAATGATACAAGCGGATTCTTGTTGAGCCCGAGTTGACCATGCGAGCATCTTACCCACCATTTGGCTCTCTTCATACACCTTCTGTAAATAGGTTTGGGAACTATTTATTTCTTCTAAAACAAAAAAATCTCGTAAAGCCTTCCTAGCCTGATCCAGCAAAGATTGATTTAATAATCCCACAGGATTAGCGGCTTTACTTGATGACTGCTGAAATTGTGATATCTTAACAAGGCGTTCCCTTATTTTCTTAGCGGAAGTGGCAATCATCCTCCCACGAGCTGCCCCCTGAACCCCCCCCAGACTGAAAACATATCGGTGGTCCCTTCATTGATGGAAAAATATTCTTTTATCCACTCTCTGAATTCGTTGATCCACATTGGGTCTTGCAGAAGGAGCCGGTCCATCTGTCACTTGGACCTGACCCTTCTGTCAAGACCCAGATCTATACAAACTTTCAGATAAAAGTGATCGGAGAAGGCATTAATGCCAATATCGGCCTCACTGAAACTCAGAGAGCGTGATATTAATATATAATCTATGCAAGATGCAGATTGATGTTGGGGTGAAAAACAAGTTTATTTCTGATCAGTTCGATTTAGTAATCGCCAAGCATCAATTCGCTGGATATCATCTTTCAGTGCATCAAAAGGTTTCTTAGTTTTAGGTTTGAATTGTTTTTCCCCTGTGTTGGAAGTATCTAACTTCAAATCCTGAGTATAATTAAAATCACCCCCAAAACAATTTGACCCGTAACTCCTAATAGCAACTATGTAGTGAACGTAATGTGGATTCATCATTAAATATTGGACCGTAACAATTAATAAAATTCAGAATCTGGCTATTTAATGACACTTGAACCCAAATCCACCTCCTTTGAGGATCTCTTTCTTCCTGAAGAAACACCCAATCTAACTCACGAGAAAAATAAATCTTGACCCCCCTCATTGCCACCCCCGCTAAAGCGAAAAAAAACCTGGAAAACATTCCCGGAATATAACATTTTGGGGTATTAGATTTCAGATGTGTTTCCTGTAAAAAAAGAATCTGAGGTTTTAAAGTAACTAACCACCTAATCAATCCCCCATATTTACGTCTATTCAAAATGCCATTTACATTCACTGAGAGAATCTGACAATTACTCATTTTAAAACAACTACATTTCTTTCCAAGTAGCTCTATATTCTGCAATTCTTTCAATTCTTTAAAACAAATTCCTCAACCATCTCACGAATTCCGTATAGCAACTGCTCATTTTTTTGTTTTTTATCCCCCGTAACCCACTCTCAACCCAAAGCCCTCCACCCCCAAGGAAATATGGATACTCCAATCCCCCAACACATACAGGTGCCGTGATATTGCACCTCAAGCTCGCAGAAGGAAAAACCTTTTTAAATCTTTCAGAAGGAAGATTCTCTTAATCTTATAGGCTGCAGTTCAACTGTACATGAGACTCTAAAAAAAAAAAGAAACACAAGACTAATGAAAAAAAACAGCTAGTCCATTATTTTCCAGTAGAAATTGTCTTAAGTAGCTCCTGAGCATCTTCTAAACGAGTAAATAAGTGACATTTTCTATGTAGAAGCACTTTAAGTTTAGACTGTTATGCAATTGAAGCTTGTGCCCCTTGTGTCTTAAACAAATATAATAACTTGATAAACTCCTTTTGCCTCTTAGCAGCTGTTACTGACATATCAGCAAAAATCCTGCATCTTCTCCCATTTTCAATTTTGAATTGTCTTGCCTGAATTGCTGGGGACAAAACTTTTTCTTTTACCCGATAATCTGCAAAATTGGCGAGTATTGTACGGGGAAATTTCTCATTTGGGGGAAGATGTGCAGAAACTCTTGTTAATGTTAGATCCCCTGCAAAGTTCAGCAGCATGGCCCTTTTTATAAATGTTTCTACCCATTTAACAGTGTCAGCCCCTTCAAGTCGTTCAGGAACACCAACTATCTGAAGGTCTGAACTTCTGGAAACATTCTCAATTCCTCGATCTTTGTTTTCATGATTAATTTTTCCTTTGTCACTGCTTCCACCTGCTGGAGGACCCCTATCATTTGGTCTTCCAGAGTGGAAATCCTTGACTCGGCCTCGAAAAGACGGCCCGGTAAGCTCGAAATAACCTCCTCGATCTTTCCCAAACGTTGCTGAATTGACTGAATCTCTAATGGCTGCATTTTTTTCATATCTCTGATCTCTTCTAAGATCATATTTAACATTGTTTTAACATCCATCTGACATGAGATCTCCCTCTCTTCCTGAATTATAAGGACCAGTGCCTCGGACTTTGCTTGAAGTTCCTTTTCCTGCAAGTTAGTCTCAGCAAAGAGTGGGTTGGTACTGGAGATAGAACTGTTTTCCAGAGAGATTTGTGCGCCTTAATCAGTTGAAAGCGTTAATTGATCTATTAACGACTGTTGATCTGATTGATCTGATTTAGCTGTCTGAGCCTGATGCCGGCCCCAGGCCTCCGTTGCTGTAGTGTCTTTAGATTGAGGTTGAATAACATCAGACTCAGTTTGGCCAGAGGAGAGAGGAGACAAGGGCAGAGGGGTTACAATTGCCAGAGCCATCTGTACTCCATTATAAAGGATCGGATTCAAAACATCAAGAGCTAGACCTTGCATCTGAATCTGTAGCGAAGAAGCCGATCCTTGAAGTGAGGTGATCTCGGCTAGTGAATGTTCTGATGTTGAACCCCCTGCGCCCCCCAAAGTCGCTTGCAGAATATCCTGCAGAGGACCATCTTTTCTTGTATTATTAGTGGAAACAATAAGAGAAACCGTCTTTGTCACAAAAAGAGGAAAGTCTCTAGCATTTTTCACCTCTTGACCCACCAGGGCATCCAAGCCGCCTGCTAGAGAGTCCTGTTCTCTAAGATTGGTTTCTGTAGATACCATCATTTTCAAAGGTGAGTCCTCAATCCCAGAACTTTGTGAACTAAAAGAAGACTCCGCAAGCTGTAATTTACGGTTCCCTTTAGACTGATTTAACCTTGCTTTTGCAGAGCGCGCTTTATTTTTTGCAGCAATTAAAGCATTCACTTTTGCTGCTGCAGCCAGCAGCTTGTGTTGCTTTTTCATCGTATTTTCCTCCTGCTCCTCGTAAGGCTACCTCAAGTAGCACCTTCCTCGCCTTTTATTATTATCTTTCCCCCTTTTAGCTCAAAAAGTCTGTAGTATATGCCACAGAAAAGAAGACCTTTCTTTCTCCTCCTTTAAGTTTTTTTTGTGCTTTTGCCGAGCCAATAGCTGAGTGTTCACCTATTCAATTTAGAAGGCGCAGTGTATTGAGCCTAACAGTTCTTGCCCCACTCCTCTTAAGGAAGAAACCATAATCAATTGCTGGCGACCCGCAGTGTACTCACATTAATGTCTCCTAACTCATGTTGCAATCCCTCGTGAAAATCTCTGAAATAGTCCTTATGTTTCCGCTCAAACATCCGACCAAATGAGTAAAGGGCAGACTTCCAGCTTTACTGCCTCCAACTGATCAGTGAACGAGAGACCGGTAGAGTTTTTAGGTGAAAAAGGCAGGCTTCTCGCCTTACTGCCCTCAATCCGTGAAGCAATCACGATTCCTCAGCTCTCCGCTCCATTTGACTCCATTTTGGTGAGAAACAGCGCCAAACAGCGCCGAACAGCAAAACGTTTTACATAGACAAAAGGAGAAGCTGCCTGCAGCGTCCTGGCTCAGCGCCTTCACACACCTGAGACTCAGCTCGCCATCCGAACGTGAGTGGGAGGGGCGTCGCCGCACCTATGCGCTAGTGGGAAAGCGCTGTAGCCTGCATCCCATCACTGTGATAATAAAAGTTTATGCCAAACAAAATACCAAATTATTATTACTGTGATAATAATTTGTTATTTTGTTTGGCATAAACTTTCTTGGTAACATTGTTGTGGGAATTAGCCAAACATGTCTGCAAATGGTGGCATAGGTTCTCCGGATTCTGTAAAGCCTTTTTTCTCATTGAGGTAGGGGACTATGGTCAGGCTTAAAACCTGTGACTGAGATAAACATAGAGGAACCTCTACACCACTGAGCTCTTTATCACACTTTGTGCAAATGGCATTATGAGCATTCCTTGTTGCATGTAGCCACTTCAGCCTCTTCTGGCTCAAATTTTGAAAATGATCTAATTCACAATTTAGCTTTTGTTAGTTACACATCGTTATATCTTTGTATAATTTACAGTAGGGAACAGGTACTGGCTATATACAGCTTAATGTTGAGATTTTTAGCGTTCCATCTAGGGGCACTGCAACTTGTAGCACTCCAGACTTTATGTATTAATTTGAAACTCTTCCTGGAATTTATCGTGCAATTACAAATACCAAAGCATACACTTTATGGGCCATATGTATCAAGCTAATTAGCATTCGCAAAGGCCGAAATTCGGCGAATTTCGGCCTTTGCGAATGCTAATTAGCTAAATGGTATGTATGAAACATTTCCTCAGCAAAATAAGGAATCGCAAATTTTGCCATTCCTTATTTTGCGATTGCACTTAAGGAATCGCAAAATCTGCGATTCCTTAAATGCAATGTATCAAAGAAATATTTATGCAAAAATGCCCATAAGGATTCGCAGATTACCACCAACTTCAAGTTGGTGGTAAGTTGCGAATTCTTTTAAATAAGCATTTTATTTAAATTCCAAAGGTGCCATATGACGCTCATACATGCCCTTTGGGCATGTATGTGTGCCATATGCCCCCACATGTCGTTTTCATGGGTGCAGTAGGGTGTTCTTGAGACACCCCTGCACCCTTGAAATATTCCTAATTTGCGATTAGCAAATTGCTAATCGCAAATTGCCCCTTTATTCCTATGGGCCTCCTGGCCCATAGAAATGAATGGGTAATTTGAGATTAGCAATTTGCTAATCTCAAATTAGGAATGGTAAGGAATTGCTATAAAAAGCGATTTTGTACATACATACCGTTTTGCGAATTCTAAATAGCGATTCCTTAAAAATCGCTATTTAGAATTCGCAAAACGGAACTATGATACATATGGCCCTTAATCTCTATAAGTGGGTGAAGAGAGTAAAGTATTCTGCATTGAGCCCTCAGTCACAACCTGGGGGCCACAGCTACGTATGAGCATGTACTACATTCAAAGAGTTGTGCTATCCTAATTGCAGTTGAAATATGGGTACATGCACCCCTACTTAGGACGAGAGGAATGGGCGGTCAATTAGCTTTTAAGTCTCGGTGACACCCTTGTCTTTTTCTTTTGACTTTCAAAAAGTAGCTCAGGCTGAAAATTCCTCTAGCCTTGGTCCACCCCTGCTGTAGCTGCTGCTACTCCCTCTGAAGCCGACAGCAATAATGGCAGCCACAAACAGTAACAACAATGACAGCCTCGCAGAAATACAGAACTATCAGTGCAGGAAGTGGGCAGACAACGGATGTCTTCTTACTCCAGCTCCTGTTCCTCACCCCCCCTTGCTGCAGGTCAAGACTGGGATCTGCCCAAGACCAAGATAGCAGAGCGAGCAGAAAATGGAGAGTAGAGCTGCAGAAATGGCTGGCTGTTAGGACTGAGTCACTGGCTGTCAAAGCGAAAAGAAAAAAATGCTAGGCTCCACTGCTCCAACACTCCCCTTTTTCCAATGTATAATTCACATCTTTTAGAAAATGTACAACCATAAAAGGTGACAAGTAGTGTAAAGTTATTGCTACGTGCAGTAGTGCATTTACACCTGAGTAAATCTACATGTGTGAATTTATGATTGTGCACAGGGCTCATCATTTATAACAACTAGCAGTAAAAAGATAGAAGACAGAAAAGACTGAACAATCTACATACCTATCAACTGAGGACAGGAACAATGATGATAAAGTGATCAAGGGCCAGTATTGGCATGTTTAACTGAGTTGGAGTAGTGTCTATGCATCAGTCGCAAAAAAAGAAACCTCATAGCCAACTTACAGAAAGATGATATCCTTGGTGTCATTTTAAGGAATATGGAATTGGCACATGATCATTTTACTGCAAAATATTTCAGGCTAGATATCAGCAGTCTGAGACAATTAATTTGTGAAAGAAGGATTAGTTAGCTATGAATACATCAAGGAGTTACACCCAATCCAGTCATGTTTCAAAGACTGATCATCAAATTTAGAAATGCAAATAAATATCCTCCAAACATATGTTGGACGTTGTGGTGATGGAGTAAACTTTGAGTATGCTGGCATTCATTGACAACCTTTTTCTTCTTGTAAAGGGCAAGTTTGTATGGTTGACTGCATCCTCATTTTTGTATGTCTGGAGACTAAGACCCTCCTTTCTGCCTAAGCTCTCATGAACATTTGTTGTGCTAGTTAGACCTCTATCCCAGTTGCAGAAAGCATTCTAAAATGAGAAGTGCATGGCACAACCCAAACATGACTGTATACAGGAATTGATATGTTTGCAGTGCACCCCAGTTTTTCATGTCAGAGATTCTCAAGTAGCTGAGGTGTAAATTCTGAAGTTGACCTTGAGATAACTGTTGATCTTTTTCTATTTATGTGACCTATATTTTGTTATGCTTGTGCTATCACATGACACACAATAAGGGACATATTTCTGAGAACTGACACATCACTGCAGTAACGCAGCGATGCGTCAGAAAATGTTGTGCTGCGATGCAACACCTTGATGTGACATGGATACGCTGTATTTATGGTATGCCAAACTATATCATAAGGGCTCAAGGTGCATCAGAAAAATGTGTGCATCAGCGGGAAGGATGGGGCAAAGTGTCTGTGTCTCCCAATGTGACACAAAGCTGATTTGTGGGCCATAAAGCAATATTAATATCAAAAAATCACCCTTGCATCATTTAGGATTGCAAATGCGGCGCAAAACCACAAAAAGTCTCACAATACTAACAAAAAACTTTTACAAATTTACAAAAGCAAGAAATGGAGGGAGCAGCAAGTGCAAGCAGTGAGGAGGAGAAACAAATATTAATATCTGAGATGGCCAAAAAGGAATAGCTTCTCTATGTCACCTCCAAATTGCCATTAGGGAAGAAGGAAGCCATTTGGCAGTACGTAGTGCCATCATTTTAAGTGCAGGACTAAGGAGAAACTGGACAAGAACCTGAGGGCAGCACAGAAGACAGGAGGAAGACCTGGGGAACAGAATGAGTCAGACCCATTGAAGGAGTAGTTGGCATCACTCATCCCAACAGAGTTGTTGGGAGGAGTGGAAGGACAGGACAGTGCTGCAATCGAGGACCTTGAAGATTTACAGGTTAACTGTCAACAAAGGACAATGTAGTTAACACTGCCATGTAGTGCAGCACAGCAAGACTCTTTGCTTTGCTGCACTGTGCTGTGTGAAAGGTAAAGGGCAGGAATGTCTCACATGTTAACTCATAAATCACCTGCTCAACCTGTTTTGCCGTCGCCTCTGCACTGGACTTCAGCCCTGCGAATTGAAACCAATACAATGCAGAGGTTGGGTCTGTGCTTTTGTTGCTGGTGCTGCCAGTGTTCTGGTTGATGGTGTTGTTGGATGCTGTGAGACAAGACTGTCCTCTCTGGAAGCTGAAGGCAGCACCCCGGGACTGCAAGGTGGAACTAAAAGTTCCAGTCATTCTTCTTCCAAGTTTCTGGCTTGCACTACAATTTACCTCTAGAACTTTAAAGCATCCCCCTTTTTAAAAAAGAATGAAAGTGTCAGAATGTTTTTGTATTGTGAATCTAGTAGTTTGGCACCGATCTACTCTTTGGACGCGATGAGGTCATGTTGCAGCCTTGTATTAGAAGCCAAGCGAAGGATTAAGGTCTCAACCAAGGCATGTGGTTCTGTGTTTTCATTTCCATCTGGGGGGGCGAAACTTTCAGACACCTTATTTACCTGGTCCTATAGGAGATGCAAAAATGGATAGCTTGGCCCATCGTAGTGCTATTCTTGCTAACTACCCGTGTGGAAACCTCAAAAGGGAGTAGCATCTGTGTCAGGCATTTAATAGGCCCCATTCCGAACTGCATCCGCTCCTCTTTGAATGAAATAGTCAATGATCTGTTTGTACTGCTCAAACTGAAGTTGAAAAATGTAAAAGATCGAATTCCAACTTGCTGGCACCTCCTATATTCAATACATTTCATATAATCAAATTACTTCCCACCCTATTCCCCTATAAACCCACAATCCGCTACGGACTTAAAAATGCAAAATTCAATTTAAAATAATGTATTCACTACTATAAATAATAAATACAATCTATATAATTATATAATACCCACTCTATTCCCCTATAAACACACAACCCGCTACGGCACTAAAAATTCAAAATTGTATTTAAAAAAATAATATTAACTACTAAAATGTAAACACATATAATAAAAATATAAACAATTCTCATACAAAATAATAAAATATATAACTAATAATAAATCGATATTTGTAAAGACTATATTTTTGTAAACAATATTTAAGACTTCAATATTTTTGTAATTGATATTACTTACCTGACATTTGATATTCTTGTCCCCGATATTTTTACCTTCGATATTTATGTATATCGATATTTATACATTGATATTCTAGCTCTGTACCCCTAAAATAGGCCAAACGATTCCGAATAGTCGTTTGGACGAGACTTACACATTGGTGTGGAGCTACTCCGTGGTGGACTGCCCTATCAATCTCAATATCAGTTCTGCTACAAACCCTCTTGTCAATTGTAAAGTCATTAATAGGACAGTGTCAGCATAAATGGAGCTAGTGAGGTCAATCCTTCCCACTCTTGAATATCTTGGGTTTTATAATTCATGATGATCCTGCTAATTACAATTCCAACTTTTCTAATTTACTGCCGACCATTGGTCATTTATTTTCAAAACCCAGTACCGAGGACTAATCTTCCATAGAAGCAGAGATGTACAAGGTAGAATACAGTACATTTAAGCAACTCAGGGTTGGCTGAATATCCTGCTTCCATAGTAAACTATAAAAGATCACAAGTGGAAGCCCTGCGAGATTCTCAAGGATCCATATAATTAGGAAAACAACTTGTTAATAGATGAACTGTGATGTTTTAAACAATGTTCATCTACTATAGACTGTAAACAAAACCCTCTGCGAACCAAACAAATGTGAACAATGTCTTATCATTATTCTTGAATTTATAGGGTGCACAGCTACTCGGAGGTTTCCCGGCGCCAATGAACACATGCAGAAGAATGGAGCTGCTCTATTGGTTTAATAGCCAATGCCTTAGTCACTCTTCTAGATTTCTCTGTGTTTTGCCATAGAGAATGGCCCCAATGTCAAGAAGTCAGCATGGTGATATAGCACTAGACATATATCTGGCTCACCACCCACCTTCAAGGTCAACTTGTAAGGGTCACATCGTAAGACTTCATATTGTGATATGTGCTGATGCGACATGCTTCACCATCCAATGTCAATGCTTTTCTGCATGTATCTGATCTTCAAAGTAACACAATTGATAATATTCCAATGCAGCATAGCAGTAACACTGGATGTGTTTGAACATCTTTAGGACATCCTGCAAAATAAAACATTTCTGTGTGTTGCAATGTGAAATAAATCTAAACAAGTAATAGGCTAAGCTTGCACTTCTCTAATTGCTCATGACCAAACCTAACTAAATACACAGGATACGCTGTTTGCATCCAGATTGGTCTACTCAAACCTGAAGCAAAGTCCTTTACCTTAATCTTCAAAGCAAATTATACTTCAACTTACATAGAAAGTTGGAGAAAAGTCATAATTCCAATTCTGAGAAGAGTGATAGTCTTTATCTTCTAGATGCTTAATGATCAGTTGTGCAGACTATAATTCAGCCCAGTGTGGAATTTGTGAACTCTCTCCAAGCACAACTTGCTCTTTTACAATCAGCATAATGGTCTGCAGTCCATCTTATCTGAGGAAGCATTTTGTTATATTTGCATCATCCTGGTTCCAATCACAATAGAGTGGCTACCAACTAAGGTATGTTTGATCTACGAAGCCCACCAGTAGAATCACTAAATTACATATGTATAGTGATATGGTGAGAGTAAAACAGACCCTTGTGCAAGCAAGGAAATTCAATTCACTAACCCTGGTTGCTTAGTAGAATGAGGCTATAATTTGGTGGCACAGGGACCCACACCCCATTGGTCCCCAATTCCTCTGCACTGTTACATTAATGCCAGCTATGTCCCTGAATCGAAAGCATGCAACCAATGTCTAGACTACCAGCCTACTGCAGAGAATGTACTTTACTGCATCAAATTCAGCAAAACGCTACCAATCCTATTGTTCAAGAGACATTTCATTGAGAGGAGCTTAATAATAGTTGGTCTCTCAGTCATGAGTAATAAAAGTGCATGATTGAGTGCTCACACTACCTTTCTTTTTGTTAGTCCTATGCACCCCCTTAGTTTAGACCCAAGTTGAGGATATTCTCTTCTGCTTACATATGTGCAGCCTTCCCTCACATTTTATCACACAATACTGCCTGTATTTTCACCATGAACCGAACTCCCCCAGAAAAAATGTTTAATAGAATATCCCTTTATTTACCAACCAGCAACTGTCGGCCTGCATCTTAATTAATAATACATCACTGTTTGTATCTGAACACTTATACTGTCCTTTGGCCTATTTGAAACTGATAGGATTATTCTGCTCCGAAATCGACGACCAAGTTTAGCATTATGACGCCCATTTTGAAAAAAGTCAAATAAAAAAAATGTACACATGAAACTAAATGATACGTGGAGCTAATCATCTATCATCAACACATATTATACTCTCTGTGACTCTCATGACAATAGGAACGTTGAAAGCGCATGTGGTCTTGTTCTGAAACAGCGAGAAACAATAACAACTTGTAACAATAAAACACATTTAAAACTAAAATTGTAGAGGAATAGGAAACCAACATCATTCAATGATGGCAGATTAGAAGCAGATGCTGTACTGACCTTTGCTCATTAAAATGTGATTGCTCTTTTGGATGCTGTGCTCCAGCTGCTTTAACAGGCCACATGGGAAGTTATTGTACAAGCAGATTCTTAAGTATTCCAAGAAATATACAAACCTTTGTACCAGGTCCAAACAAAACACACAGAACTGTGCTGCTCTTAAAAAGTCTGAATCATAATGTTAGTCACTTCCTTAAAGCCTGTGATCCTGCAAAATATTGAAAAGCCGCAAATGTAAGCCTACTCTGTATCTGAGCCTCTAGACCTATTAGTCAATAATTCCAGGGTGATTCTGGTAATCATTAACTGAAATTTGATACAAAAGAATACAGCCAAAGTCCCCTATTCAATTCTGAATAGTAAATGACTCATTAATGAAGTGGGCATGGAAAGAATGTATGTAATTTGTGAACATTAATATGTTCAGTAAGGCAAGTTACGATATTAAAGTATGATTTCAAACACAGAGAGAAACAGCTTACTCGACTCCAAGAAACAACGCAGCATGAATATATCAACATGCATAATTTGTATTCACTTAATGGAAAAGTACATTTGTATGTTAGAATATATGCGAAATATTTCGATCAATTACATGATCGAGACTAGCTGTAGACGAGAAAATGTTTCACTAATAAAAGGAGGTGAATGCTTACAGAAATTGAGCCTTGTACAATTATTTAAAATTTGCCAAAAGATTTCGCCATTTATGAATAAACAGGAAGTTGCAATATATTTTACCTACAATGAATACATTTATTTCAATAGACTTTTGAAATCTGACTAATTCTGAAATCTTTTTTTATGAGCATGGACGCATTAACTCTCCCCTAGATGAGAACTACAACTCAACATACAAGTCTGATTCACGAACAATTTCCTGGGACTTAGGTGTGACTTTCTCGTGGATTTCCCAGAATAAAATATGTTTTCTCGATTATAACTATTTTGCAAACCGCTGTTTTTTGTTCTACCACCAAAAGCCCCCCAGAGGTGCATATCATACCCACTCCCTCATTTAGTGTGTCTTTCATGTACGCATGTACTACTGTCATACAATTTCTCTGCCAGATATCTAACCTTACAAAGTGACAAAGGTCACCAAAAATAACACATGTAAATAAATCGACAAAAAGCCCTTGGTAACCTTAGTCTCACAGTGATGTCTCATTCTTCAGAACAGGATAGTTGCAGTACAATGAAGGCATGGTGAACTGGGCTGACAAATGCAATTAATATACACAGGGCTTTTTAGGTCCAAGTTCCAACCCAAGAAGGACTACGAAATCTACAACGAGAACCCACTTCTTAAAGTCTGAAGCAGGAATCAAAATCTTCAGACAGGCCTCAAGCTTGTTGTTTAACTCTCGAAAGACCAAAATACGGGGTCTCATTTTTTTGTGATTCTCTCAAATCCACCACAGCACAATCCCATCCAGCACATCTCTGTATAAAATGCGGACAAGTGGGGCATTCAATGGATTTGACAGATCTCCTTTGAAGAATGTATAAAACACTTTGTGGCCGTTGACAAAGGCCAGTCAAAGCCTCTTGGGCACAGGCTAGCACATCCCATGTTATCTTGACAAAGCACTTGAAAAAGGCAGATCTAACATGGTCATCGTTGCATGTTGTTTGAGATTTGGCCATCATCTAGTTCCATAGAGTGTCACATTCTGATGTATAGCCTTTACCTAAATTCTTCCAGCTTCACTAGAAAGGAGAACAGAGAAAACTCATTGATCCTTAGGTAACATTTAGCAATCTAAAAATTGTCCAAAATGGGCATAAGGACTCTGAGCTTGGATAAGTTGAATAATAGACACTGTAGTTATCTTTCTTCCTCACAAATACAACAACTCCTTTACCCAGTAGTGACCTTTTTCCTTCTGTTCTAGGCAGTTCCTGACCTCTTCTCATTTAGGCAGACCTTGCACTACTGTCTTCCCTCACAATCCCATCCCTTGCCAACAGTTCTAATCCACACCCCTCCCACTACCTTACACTCCCTCTTTCACCAGTGGTATATGCTTTCTCCTTCCTGATCTCCCATTTATAGTTACTTTCCAATGTCGCTTTGCTATTTTTCCCTGTTTTTATTCTAAACCTTTAAACCCTAATTTCTAGAATAATTCTGTGCATGAAGAAAAAACACAATCTCCACATTACACTGTTGACATACTTTTGCACACGCATCCATCAAATGCACACATATATGAATTACAGCTGTATATCACTGTGCTCTGTACAACACACATCTCTCACCTCATGCTACATACACAGCATCCCATCCACCATTTCACTTTAGACACATGCAACACAATACATACATATGTCATATCGACATACCTTACATCTGGGAATCACATTTTTCACAACAGTGCTCTTTACTAGGTACCAGCAGGCACTATTATACAACAGAACATTTTGACAGAAATTCTAACCTTCATTCACATAAGATACCATCTGCAACTATTTTGACAGCACCCTGTTCTCTGAGGGTTTGTAATTTGATTTCTAATGTAACACATGTTCCATATCTGACTAATATAGCTGATGTGCTTGTTGAAATCAGTGCTATTCAGTAGTTCCGGGAACAAGAGTAGAGATATATATTTGTTCTTGATATGATATTTTACAAAAAGGGATTTAAGCATAGCTCTCTTCTAATTCCATCAAAAAGCAGTGGAAACCATTATGTAAGACATTTTCAAACTTCCTTATATTACACTGTGTCAAAAAGCCAATGACAGACCCAGACATAGGCTGTGCATCATAATGAAGAAGATTGATATTGTCCATGCAGTGGTTTAATCCCCTTTATGGCATAGGCTCTGGTCATGAGTGTTTGCCTTCCACTAGTCTGTTAACCTTCACAGTCCAGGTTGTCATTTTAGTCTTCCTTATGGGTTTAAGTTCAAAACTGTCATACTCTCTGCTTGGGCTTTCTTAAGGTTGACTTAAATCTTGTCATCTCACTTCCCCTTAGCCAACATCATTTAGATTCCTCCTCCTGGCGTTTCACTTCTGGCATGATTCTAATTCCTTGGGGACTCAAACATCTTGAACCTGGAAAGGAAGGGTATTGCTGCGTAGCTAGTCTCCCACCTATCTTCCCTTGTACTTCTCTGGAAAGAAGGACTTTAGGTAAGGAAGTGTGTTGTCACATAGCCAGTCTCCGTCTCGAATGAGAGAAGCCTGGCTATTAAAGCCCCAAACGCCAGCCCCTTATTTTTCCTGTCCATTCCTTCTGTTCTCAATGGTGCAAGCACATTCTAGCAAATTCCTGCCCCCCCTTTCCCTCTAAAATTGGACCTTCATTCTTGTGATGACCCCCCGTTCTGAATTCCAGGACCTACCCCCTTCTCTCGATCAGCTACCACTGGTTTTCTCAGTGTTGTCGTTTCCTTGATGTAGGGTTTATTCTCACTCCCAGAAACGGTCATGTACTCCCTTCCAAGGTAAGTTAGTTTGCTCTCCCCATTGTGGAACACGTTTTCTGGTGAAAAAGAATCCTAGATATTTTATTTTGGCATTCTTCAACTTACTGTTCTTTCTTCTTGGTGGTGATCTTCTATCTTCACACTACAGGCTACTCTCCCACCCAAAACAGAGCCAGTATAAAATGTCTGCTCTCAGAGCTTGGTTCTGGGGGGATCCTGCATTCACCTCCTCACAACTGCCAAATGGCCTTTTTAAGATGTTGTTACTCTCCAGCAACAGAAGTGATCCATGATTAAATGGGAGCTAAGTCTAGGGGTGCATGGAATTTGCATAATATGTATGTGTGTACTAAATTGTGTGAACAAACATAAGATTATGAACAATTAAGTGAAGTTCAAAACATCCATTTAGCTCTAAATTGTAGTGTGAAATATGTCACTATACAAAACAATAGATAGGAGAATGAGCCTTCCCTAGCTCTCCCTACTAAGACTGTAGACCTCACAAAAAGAGGACAGCTGGAAAAGGGATACTATTCAGATAAGTGCTATTAATGGTCCCACTTGATAGGGTTAAAAGTAAGTGTCGGGTATATATAGGAGGAGTTGCATCTCCATTATCACCATCTGGTTTTACCAACATGTTTCAGCTATTCTCAAATGCCCTTATGGGTCACTGCCCTTCCTCAGGATACTGATCCCTCGTAGAAAACCAAAAGCTTACAGGTTTCAATTTAACCAACAGTATGAAAAGAATTAGGCCTTACTATGTATTTGTAAGTACCCACACTTGCAATGCGTATCCGAGTCACATTGTTTTTTCTCCCAACTCGGGGCCAAAGTGGGAACACTGCCCTGTGGTAACACTTTCTTCAAGGTTTGATGTCTCCTTCCTAACAACTTTGCACCTTCCGACGATTGGAGTGCGCAACGTGGTTAGGAAGGAGAGACTTACTTTTAACACTGTCAAGTGGGACCATTAATAAATAAGGGTACAGGTACACACTTAGGCAATTTTCATACAAAACATTCTGCATTAAAGATCCCTCTTTTGGAGCACTCTCTCCGTGTTTCTTTTGTCTTCAGTTTTACAAAAAAACAAGCGCTCCATCCTGAGTGTTGGTTGCACCAAGGTGTTGTCACTATGATGAAGCATGCCACTACATAGTGGGTGAGGGCCATCTTAAAAAAACCCTAGTGCTTTTCCTAAAGGTTAAGGTGCTTATTGGCATTTGTTTTTGTTCTGTTACCTCCCTTTCATACATATTTTACACTGATCTGGATAGTATTCTTATTTCAGCCGTCTTTAACAAGCAGCTGTGCTCTATCCTTCTCTTTGTGTGAAAAATATCCTCATGTCCATTTTAGACTCAATTATGCTATTTTTGCTAAACAAATAGTGCCCAAAAAGCACTGTGAACAACAACCACTCACATTTTGTTATTCCTCAATGCTTGCAGTAGATTTGTACCTTAAATGACATATTTGTCGAACTATTTTTGTCTAAATTTCACTTAATAAACATAAGGCCCAATTCCTGAAATTAGACTAATTACACCAGTGGAATTTATATTCTGCCCAGGACTGGTTAAATCATGTGCTACTAATTTAGGGCCTGATGAAAAAAAGAAATAACAACCTTGTAATTGGACGCAAACCAGTTTGAGACTACTAAATAAAGGGATTATTGAATATGAAGACAGTCTTAAATAGAAATTGACAAAGTAGCAGAGCAAACCGATCAAATTAGAATTCGGTAAACTGGAGCTCTTGTATATGATTTCTAAAAATGTGAATCGAGAATGTCAATTTGCATTTTAAAATGTGTGAAAAAGTTGCAAACCAGCCAAATAGCCAAGTGGAAGCAAGTGGTGACCAGGCGGAAGGTTTAAAATGTGTCCTAAAATCCAGCCAAACTCCGAGGGCCTGACAAAGAAAGGTAAACTTATACTTTGTGTAAGTTCTCAATTGTTTGTTATTCACAAAGGTATTTTGCAAGTAGTATATTTATAAGTGCAGAGTCTCTGCTCATAATAAGATAGGACAATCATATTTCTGTGTGTATCAGGCTTGTGATTGTGGTTAGGAGGAGCCGTACACAGTAGAATAAGACAGAAGGATTTTAACTCGTTTTGGAAAGGAGAGAAGGAGGTTTATGGTAGATGCAGGCAGAGAAAGGCTCTTATACTAAATTAAAATAATGAATTTGTGCCTTTGTCAGTGATCACAGGCAAGCTATTCCTGTGCAATTTCAGTTTTTGTACCGCCTACACCTACTAGCATCAAAGATCTGACAAGCAACTCCGGGTAACAAGAGGGATATCACAAAGTGCTCTTTCCAATGTGTTTTGAACTTTTTGTTTAAATGTAATGCTAAGCAGGATAAATACACAAATCACTTTTCCGAACAGTCCTGGAAAACTACAGAGAACAAAACAGAATTTTAAAAGAATGCACATTCACTTACTGTCAAAGGAAGTGGAGCTCAATCATACATATGTGCATATCCGCTTCTGAAAAAGTATCTTTACAGGAACAGAAAAATTATTACTTCCTCAACAGCCAGGTGGTGTTTAGTGCAGATTAAAACAGACATTGTTGCCTGCTTCCCATCACTGTGGGCTTAACAATTGTCTTGCAAAGGGAGACGTAAGTGATGGATGCATGCATAGCTGCAAAATCGGCCCTGTACCAAAATCGGCCGAAAACCGGCCCGGCAAAGAACTCGCTGGCACCTCCAACCCACCCCCCCAGTGGGGGAGGGGGGCCGGCCGAGCACTTTGCCGGGGCCGGTTGTGGTTCCCAGTCCGGTCCTGGCCTCTGTAGTTTTGGGTACTGCCTTAATTTTTCACTGCCTTGTCTCAGTGTTATCCACCTCTTTTGATTTATTGCTGCTGTGTACTTTTGTTTCCCTTCTCTTCCCTCCTCTATTTCAGTGCTCTGTCTCATTGCTCTGCCTCATTTTATTTTGACTACTACCTGTGTACTTTTTTGATTCCCTCGTGTTCCCTCATTTTCTGTGCCCCTTTTGCCTCTGTTTCCCTGCTCGCCGTTCCCGCCGCTGCGACCCCTGTGGCCCGCCCCCCTGCTGCCCATTCGCCTCCCCACTCCCACCTCCCAGTTGCTCCTCCCTCCCACCTCCCCTTATATGACAGCCGCTGGGCAATCGTGCAGCGGACGTCTCCGCTACAATGCCAGCAACCTCTTCGCACTCAACACCGGACGATCACACACCTGCTTCCTGGCCGCCCCCAAGCGTACCCAAGGACCCTTCTCCTGCCTGAACAGCAGTTTCACAAGCATTCGACCCGCCAACCCACCCACCAGAAAAGAACCCAACTACCTCAGATGCATTCTCCTCAACACCCACTCCGCCTGCAAACACGCCGTGGAACTCTGGGGCCTCCCCAGACGTCGCCTTCCTGACGGAGACCTGGGAGAACCCCTCCTCGGCACCCGGCATCGCCATAGCTATTCCAGACAGCTACAAGATCTCCTGCTTGTACCGCACCAACAGAGTAAGGGGAGGAATCACCATCGTCCACAGGAACACTCTCAGAGTCTTGACCAACACCAATGACACCCTCAGCACCGCCGAACACCTGCACTTCCAGATCCACACCGATCCCAACAACACCCTCAGAGGTACCCTCGTCCACAGACCCCCCCGGACCCCGAACACAGTTTAGCAACTCCATCGCTGACTTCGACAGCACACATGCCCTCGCCTCCACAGACTACATCCTCCTCAGGGACCTGAATTTCCACCTCGAGAACAACAACAACACCAACTCTATCACCCTGATCGACAAACTTGCCAACCTCGGACTCAGACAATTTGTCACAACCCCCACCCACTGTGCCGGCCACACGCTTGACCCAATCTTCTACGCAAGCTGCCACGTCTCCTTCAACCACACCACCGAACACCACCGAACTCCACTGGACCGATCATCGCTGCATCCACTTCACCTTCACCACCCACCACCTTCATCCACTTCACCTTCCGGAAACCCACCATGCACCACTGCACCTAACAGATTCCCTGCCGCTGCTGGAGCGAAGTCACCGTAGACCAGCTAACCCCAACCCTCGCCCGGAGCCCACCCGCCAACCCCACCGACCCCGACACCGCCTCCTGCAACCTCAGACAGTAGATCGCCAACTGCACCAAGCGCCATTGCCCCGATCAAGAAACCCCCCAACAGTTACACCAGCAAGAAAGCCAGCTGGTTCACCGAAGACCACCAGGCCTCTAACCAAACCTGCCGTAGCTAGAGAAGAAATGGCCCCATTGAACAAACACCGGCCAGCTACGCAGCCCAGAAGAACGCCACCCGCAGACAAAATCACCTCATCAGATCTGCCAAAAGGGCCTCCTTCAAAGACCGCCTAGACAACAACGCAGAAAACAGCAAAGAGTTCTTCAACATCGTGAAGGAACTCTCCAACCCCACTGAGGCCTGTCGGGCCCCGCCCCCACGACCACATTCCGCACTGACCCCCTACTCTCTTGGACCAACATAAATGACTACGACACCATCAAAATCATGAACACCATCTAATCAGATCCCCGTCAGACCCATGCCCACACCACATCTTCAACAAAGCCAGCACCACCATCACACCCCATCTCTATAAAGCCATCAACATCTCCTTCGAGACAGCGACCTTCCCGGAGAGCTGGAAGCACGCCGAGATCAACACCTTACTCAAAAAACTCAAGGCTTACCCCAAGGACCTCAAGAGCTTCCGGCCCATCTGCCTCCTACCTTTCCCGGCGAAGGACATTGAGAAGACCATCAACAAACAACTGACTCACTACCTCCAGGAGAACAACATCCTCACCCCCCCCAGTCTGGGTTCCGCAGCAACCACAGCACCAAAACTGCCCTCATCGCCACCACCGATGACATCAGGGCCCTACTAGACAATGGAGAAACAGCAGCCCTCATCCTCCTGGACCTGTCAGCCACCTTTAACACGCCACCGCACCCTACGCACATGCCTCCATGATGCTGGGATCCAAGAGAAGGCCCTGGACTGGACCACCTCCTTCCTCTCCGGCAGAACCTTGAGCATCCGCCTCCCCCTTCCCGCTCCGAAGCCACGAGATCATCTGTGGCGTACCCCAGGGCTCATCCCTACACTTTTTATCATCTACATGGCACCGCTCGCCCACGTCACCCGACTACATGACCTCAACATCATCTCCTACGCCAACGACACCCAGCTGATCGTCTCCCTCACCAAGGACCCCCACACCAGCAAAACCAACCTCCACGAAGGAATGAAAGCCATCGCCGAGTGGATGAAGAACAGCCGACTGAAGCTAACCTCGGACAAGACACAAGTCCTCATCCTCGGATCCACCCACTTCGCCTGGGACGACACCCGGTGGCCATCCGTACTGAGAACAGCTCCCACACCCACCAACCATGCACGCACGCAACCTAGGGTTCATCCTCAATTCCACCCTCTCCATGACTAAGCAGGTCAACGCCGTCTCATCCTCCTGCTTCAACACCCTCTACATGCTCCACAAGATCTCCAGGGGATCCCCACAAAAAAGAGAAGAACTGGCACCCAGACCCTCGCCAGCAGCAGGTTGGACTACGGAAACGCCCTCTACACATTCAGAACGCCTATGCATGCCTGATCCTCGACACCCCTCACCGCAGCCACATCACACCCCACCTGAGAGAACTGCACTGGCTCCCCATCAACAAGAGGATCACCTTCAAGCTCCCACCCATGCACACAAGGCACTCCACAACACTGGACCAGCATACCCCAACAGACGACTCAGCTTCGACACCCCCAACCACCAGCTTCGCTCTGCTGACCTCCCCCTCGACACAGTGCCCCGCATCCGAAGAGCAACCTCCGGCGGCAGATCGATCTCCCACCTCACAGTCAAGACCTGGAACACCCTCCCATCCCCCTAAGGCAGCCCCAAGACCTGCTGACTTTCAGAAGACTCCTCAAGACCTGGATTTCTGAGCAGTTGCAGCATTTCCTCCCCAGCGCCTTTAGACCCTCACAGGTAAGTAGTGTGCTCGAAAAATTTTCTGTTTGATTTATTGATAGTGCTTTGTTTTTGTATGATGTGACACAAGGCAGTAATAGCATTATGAATAAATGTAAAGTTGTATATTTGCACGTGTTTTAAAATGATAAATGACTGTCTCTGGTTTAATCATGCTGGCAATCATTTCTTTCACTGGTGTTGGGAAAACCTCTATGCTGGAACCATCTGAACCAAATTGCCCTTTATTCTTGTTCACAAATCATACC
This sequence comes from Lissotriton helveticus, assembly GCF_964261635.1. Taxonomy (NCBI): domain Eukaryota; kingdom Metazoa; phylum Chordata; class Amphibia; order Caudata; family Salamandridae; genus Lissotriton; species Lissotriton helveticus. The sequence goes on along the minus strand of NC_136063.1, from coordinate 1,801,129,810 downwards.
ACTGCCTCCGAATTTCTTCAGCATTATGGTATGTGACCCATACCTTATTTATTTGGTCACAAATGTCTCTACAAAATTACTTTGTTGCTTAGGGAACATTCAAGGAGGATTTACATAGAGGTTCCTCACACTTCTCCACTAACACCAACATTTCTGACATGTTTACAACACATAAGTTTTGTAAAGCGCATGGCTGCCTGAGGCCTTCCCTGCGCTGGTGAGTGCTATAATGAAAACGGTGCCTACTGCTGTATTAAAGAAGAAACAGCCAGGTCCTGAGTATTTTCCTACAGGAGAGTACATCTTGCAATGATCTGAGACCAAGTGGAAGATCATTTTTGGTACCAAATGTGCAAATGATCTTCCTCCCCATCTTGTACTTTTGACTCTGGTCACACTGAGGAGATGTAGTTAAGAGGACCTTAAAAGTCTGGTTGGCGTTAAAGCAAAATTCAGATTTCTGAGCTTTGCCTGACCTTTATTATTTATGGCCCTGTGTACTATGCATAGGTATTTGAACTTGATTCTTGCCTTGATCGGCAGCCAATCAAGCTGTTTAAAAGATTCTCCTACAGAGACGTAGCTTGAAATCTTTAGCAGGAGCCTTGGTGCCCCATTTTGCACACCCAAAGTTTCTTTATTACATATTTAGGCGAGCCAAGGTAAAGAGAGTTGCTATAGTCCAAGCGCAAGACTATCAGGGACTGAATAACAGTTTTTCTTAAATGATCTGGGATCAGTGCTAGTATCTTCCTGATCATTCTTAGTAGTCTGAAACAGATTCAAGACTAATTATTTGCTTGGTAATGCATTGCAAGGGTGCTATCCAGCCAGATTCCTAGGTTGTATGTAATGGATTTGGGGTCAGGAGGATTGCCCATACTGGTTGGACAGCTATTTAGTTGTCTATGTGGGGCCAGGTTATCTAATATCATTAGTTTAATCTTGTCTCCATTTAGATTTAAGCAACAGTTCGACATCCAGTGGGCCTCTTTATCCAAGCACGGGACGAATTGTTGGTTTCCTTGATTGGGACCATTAGTTAGAGAGACATTCAACTGGAAAACGCCAAATTCCAGCACTATGGTGGCAAGCTGACAAATGTTTATGTTAAACAGCATAGAGCTGAGTGACAATCTCTGTGGCACACAACATATAATTGCAGGCTGTCTGAGAAGCAGTCTTTTTCCATAACCTGATGAGATCTGTTTTCCAGAAAAGAGATGATCCTTTCCATCACCTTATTCAGAATCCCTACTTTCCTTAGCCTATCTTTTAGTATGGCATCAAATGCCGTGCTCAGATCGAGTAGTAGGATAGCGGCAGAACTTCCGTTATCTATTAGAGCTGTGAATCCTCTGTTGCCACCAGAAGTGCTGCTTCTGCGCTATGCTGAGCAGGAAAGCCCATATGGGTGGGGTGGAGAATGTTATTGTCCACCAAACAAATGGCTAATGTCCAATTGACATGTTTCTCCAGGAGTTTGCTGAGAAAAGGAAGTAATGAAATTACCGAGTATCGCTCGAACAAGATGTTTTTTTTTTTTTAGCAAAGGTCGGATTACAGCATGCTTCCATTGTTTTGGAACCAAACCCGCATATAGTGAGTAATTGAGTAGCTTCATTAGTGAAGGGAGAATAAAATCTGTCACTTTGGATAGGGGATATGGAAGTGCAGGGTCTAAAGGAGATCCTGATTTAGTTACCTGTAACAGGTTGAGGATAGCTTTTACATTGACAATGGAAGTCGAGGATGAAGCATGCCACTGGATATCAAGAGTGAATGAGAGTTCCTTTAAGAAAATGTCTTTCCGCTACATCCAGTGGGCCCGCCCTAGATGATGTGGGGCTTTGCTGCACGGGAACTCCTACCCTGCATACATTATACCTGACTCAGATATAATGTGATGCAGGGCTTTACAACATGACTCATCTCTCTAGATGCGTCACGTTGTAAATTGGCTGCCTTTTTTTACACCGCAGCTGCGTCACAAAAGGGACGTAACTATGGCGCCAAAGTATCGCAAGGGGCTTGTAAATTTGCCAGAGGAATACCCTATGCTCACCCTCTTGTGGCTTAACATAGAACAGGCAGGCTTCTCTGAAGTGTGGGTTCAAGTGAGATGGCTTCAATCCTTGTCCTAAGCAGGCAGCAGCAATAGTTCAACACAGCAGTGACGCTGTCCCATAGAACTGTCAGGCAAGCAGGGTGGCAATCCTTGTAGCACAGCAGTCCTTACTCCTGGCAGAATTCTTCACAGGTCCAGTAGTGAACTCATTTGGTAGGGTCAGAGCCCAAGTACTTACCCCAAATGTGCATTTTAAGTGGGGGGCGACTTCCAACCAGCCCCTGAAGAGCACCGGTACTCCTTCATCCCAGAACTTTTGTGCAGGCTATCTGTGGGGGGTAATCAGTCCTTTGTGTGGTGACAGGACACAGCGTATTCAGATGTGTCAGCTCCCGCTCACCTTTCCTGCTGAGGAAGGCTATAAGAATGCAAATGAGTTCCTGACACCAAAACAAACTTTATATCATACATACAACCAGAATGGTGGATATTTAAAGTGTTTAAAAATAAATGCAGTACATCTGTTAAACTGGTCCCATTGAAATGAATGGGGGAAAACACAGGTGACACTCGGTCACTTGCAGGGTGAGTTCAAATGAACCCTCTTGTGGATAAGGTAAAGCAGGTCCCTAGATCAAGTTCCAAAAGTGATTACTTCTCTACCTTGCCCTGAGAGTCCGGGTGCTGAGATGACTTGGTTGTCCTTGGTACTGAACGGGATCTGCGGGAGCTGTGAAACTTGCAGCATTTGACAAAGCCACAATTAGAGATGAAGTTTAACTCTACCAATGGAGATTAGAAGCTTTGAGTTCCTAGGACCCAGGTACAACAGCTGTATTTCTTCTGACTTGCACGTTGGCTCCAGCTGCAGAGGAAGCTATCAGCTGTCAATCACTGGGGTTCCCTTCCCACTGTGTATGTAGCATTCTTTACTCTGGTCCTGAAGAATTGCCAATGATCCCTCTTACAACAAAGACAAGAAACATGTCGACCTATTGATGGTAGGACGTAGATATCTAGGCACATAGCTCCTAGATTTATGCCACTACATATATTTTTAATCAGGCAGTTTACCCTCCAGAAAAAAGTCAGTTCAAGGACTAACTGACCTCTTTTAACCCACTTACATCACATCTACACTATTAGGCCCCTCACCCCCACTGCACCAAATGACAGGAATAAAAGATCTCTGACTAAGAGCCCCATTTTGGATGCCCATAGGGCATTGCAGCGCCGGCCCGACGAGGAGCAGGCCCAAATGATGAATCATAACACCTAGCTTGCTGGGTATGTGAGGGCTCTAGTTCCGATGAGGGGCTTCCACCTCTCGCATTCTAATGCAGGACATACATTGTGACTCTGCACATAGAACCTAGTATACTTCTGACCTTGTATATCTTTATGCCTTTAGGAACTGCATACCCTTTCTTAGTAAATCACTGATGTAGGTCGTACCAAAGATGGTTTACCACACACTCTACAACTCCACCTCTAGGATGTAGGCACAGAGCAGCGGGGTCACTGCTAACATTGGTCGGTGTCATGGTGGGGTGCCCTCTGTCTGGAGAATTCATTCAAGGAGTTGATTACCCAACTGATGATCACCAAATCTTGGCTGTGTCAAATGTAGTCGATGGGTACTTCAGTGGCTCGAGATTGACAGATGTGAAATAACAGCTTGAAACTTGGTGAAAGCTTGGCTACCATACTGAGGTTGCAGGACACAACTTCTCTTTGTTCTCACTCTCAACAGGCCCAGGGGGTCGGAATTTTTGTGAAACAGCACATCAATTTTACTGCAGCTTGCAGGGGACTGGTTCTACCAATCCAAGGGAGCCTGCTTCAGTTTCTAGTATTCACTGGAGTCCCTTTTGGTGGCAGCAATGAGCTTATACCATGGACACACGTCAAACACTCAGTTCCAGTATATGGTCTCTTCAGGGTACTTCAGTGTCATATCTTTGCACAGCAAGCAGTGTCCAAAGTCCATATGTCGGTGATGGCAACCTCTTTGTGCCTCCTTTCAGATTAAAAGTCAGAACTGAGTTTCTGGTGTCAGGGGAGCCCCTTAAATCCTAGGATAAGGGGTGTTTTGGGCATGAGGGACAGTGTCCAATGGGCTACTGGTCCCTGCCCTGCATCTAACCCGCCCCTGATTGACAACATATTGTCCGTATACGTCACCATTCTACCCAGAGTCCTCTAATCTAGGGTCTTCCAACATGGCAGAACCTTAAAGGTGTGGTAGCATTTTGGAGGTGTTCGCATCCTGAATAACTAGTTTCTGATCTGTTGGGCTGAACATGGTGGGCAGGGCTTTGTACTAAGTGGGGGACAAGTAATTACACATCAAGGGTCGGGAAAGCCATTGAGGCTCACCGCCTTGATGACTGCAAAGACTAGCAATCCTGGGAGGCAGGAGGTATGACCTCCGTCATGCCCAGACCTTTGTCTCCATCCTGGCAAAGTCTTAGCACATCCCACCAGGAGGGCAGACTCTCGTCTTGGCGGCAAAATGGCTTGAAGAAGCATGGCAAGGCATTGAACACTTAGCCTTAGTTGGGCACCCACTCAGAGTGGCACCTACATGCATGCAAGCTCACCCTAAACAAGAGATTCACTTTGGGGTGAAAAGTGACACCAAACATGACACAATTTGGTCATTTCATAATGGAGCTGGCTATCTCAAGTTTTGTCGGTAGCCAGTCCATGTTACTCAATGGACCACTGGTCACTTACAGTAAAGCCTTGTTTTACAGGGTTACTGTAGAGATATTTATATGTAAACATATATACATATAATGCACTCTACCTCCTGGGCTTAGGAGGACTACCTTCAGAGTGACTGTAGGAAAGTGAGTTTCTGTTGCAGTACCCACCACTTTTTGCCTGGCTTTTGATACAGCGCTGACCTTAGTGTACTGGATCCCTGCTAACCAGGTTCCTAGTACCAGCGTTCATTCAGTAAACCTATACCACAATTAGCACCACTAGGGCATGGGTACTAAAGAGAGTCCTTTGGGGCTGCAGCACTGGTTATGCCACCTCAGGGACTCCTTGCCAAAGCTATGCACTCTGTCACTGCAGGCTGAATGTCTTGGTGCAGACAAAGGGTTGGCTGTGTGCCACGCCCCCCCATACAGTGCTTGGGATATAGGTAAGTTACCACTACTTCAGGCCTTTAGCCCTAAGGCAGGGTGCACTATATCCTATATGTAGGCATATCAGCATGATGCATCTATAATGTCCAGTCTATTCTGAGATGTTGCAAGGGGTTGAGGAAGCCATGAAGATTACATGGACTAGATACTTTTCAGCATGCGTTTCCTAATTACATGATGGCTTCACTGATTTATGAGGTTTTTGTTACCAAACATCTTGTCTTCATAAGTCCTCACTGATGTCATGATTGGCTTATTGATAAATTCACACAGGAGACTCTTTTAGAGGGGCCCCCGATCACTTACCATGCACTGGTGTGGTTCCTGGTTTGTTTTTGCCAGCCTACCACTACCAGAGATATTTCTGACCACATAGGGTGAGAGCCAGTGCTCTCAGAGAACAGAAGACAAAGCTTGCCCTGGGCAGAGGTGCTTCACACCTTTTCAAGGACAGGATGGCCTTCCTGGGCGGGCAGCTTCAGAGGCAAGGCCGTCGTTAAAATACAAACCACGATCCTCCAGATAATGGGGGAGGCCAGGCCACCTTTCCTACTCCATTTTTGGAAGGGAGGAAAAGATGGGTAAATTAGTTAGATTAGGAGGAGAGTCCTCACTTAGTCTACAGCACCCCTAGGGCGGGGCAGGTGAGATGAATCCCTCTCCTGATATTCCATCATCTTGGAATGATATGAAAGCCCCCTATCAGGACTAGGGTAGTGCCTCTTAGTGCCTCTTCCCACAGGAAGTGGTCACTCGGGGGTGTAAATGCTCTAAAGGAGAGTAGCTCATTTGCTACTACCTATCTCCCCTTGTAATACCCCTAAATTCAGTATTTAGGCGGTACCCCGAGGCCTGAACATCAGATTTGACTGACAGGAGAAGTACAGAACAAAGAAGACCCTCTGCTCATGAACTGAAGCCATGCTGCAGAAGAAACAGGGACTAAACTCTGCCTGCTGTACCAGGACTCGACAATGCCTGCTGCTGTGCTGTCTTGAAACCTGAAAGGAATCCAAGAACCCCAGAGCACCTCTACCCATCAAGAAATTGATATGAAGCTCCCTTTGATTGCACACCATAGACATCGCTCCCATTATGTCTGGGTTGTCTACATGATTCTCCCTGACGGCCTTGATGCAGCACCAAAGCTAGAAGAGGTATAACATCTCTGGAGGGTCAGATCTGTCTCCTGACCAAGTTTGGAGACACCAGGACCTACTGGATCTGCAGCATACCAATACCCAGGGTACCGGACCCCAATGCATTGGCAGACACCAGGAAGAACACTTCACCCCATACTCCAGAAGCAAGTACATATTAAGGGATGTTGAGGCACTCAAGACCTTCTTTCTGAGTGGCCCAGCTGTTCTGAAATCACCTCTCCAAGTTGCCTGCTTCTGACCGTAATGACCCCAAGACACACAACACACGACTGAACTGTTCATTCTGCACCCTGCCTCATCAGCCCCACCACTGGCCAACTAGCCCTGCTCCCATGGTCCTCAGGCCCTTGTGACCTCCTCTCTCCAAGGAAACCCATCAGACTTTCCTGTAAGTCACTCTGTTCAGTGCTTTTTCAAGCACCTCTGCTCTCAGCTGATTCAGTACGCTCCAGATTTTCTCCTGCTAGAACTTTGGAACTGGTCCTGACATTGAACTAAACCAAGAAGGTGAGATTCTTGAAAGCAGTGCCTGAATTTACATGCATTTTCCCATTGTTTCCTATAGTGCGTAATTGCTCATAGAAGTGAAATATTTATTGAACTTTGCAAAATCATAGCTCTGAAAGTACTTACCTAAGAACTGTGTATATGGTCTTAAAAATTGTATAACAATAGACTTTATTTTTACAAATTGTTTTTCAGGTTTATTCTTGAGTGTGTGTCTCATTTACTGCCTCTGTGAGTATAAGAAATGCTTAACCCTCTGATAAGCCTAACTGCTCCACCAAACTACTATAAAAAGAGATTTTGTACAAAACAATATGGACAGTGGACCACTTTTACACACTAAAAGCACCAACCCACATATCCCCAATATCTATATATACTTTTCTTTCGAATTGCGTGCAATTTTCAAACTACTCCCTGTCCTGAGAGTATATCCCAAATCCTTGGGAAAAATCAGTATTGTAACAAACTTTGAAAAGCACCACTCAAGAATTTGGATCTCCACCATATGTGGGTGATAAAGTCTGTAGTCTAAAGTATTCCAAATCAAAGACGCTGAGTCCGTAATTGCAAAAAAGTTCAAAGTTCTTTTAATAATCCATTTGAGGTACCAGCCAACGCGTTTCGTTCCGTCAAGCGGAACTTCTTCAGGGCTGTAAATCATAAAGTGAAGCATACAAAAAACCCGTGTAAGTTACTTCAAACTAACATACATAAACACGTGAATTAATATACAAAAAACATTACATACACCAAAGCAAACACAAATTAAAAACATCCTTTTGTTTAAAAATGCAGCTTTCACATCACATCAGTACATTGTTTGACCCTTTCTCTGAGTTCTTGTGCTGCATCGTCAATCTATTGAAAGACTCATTATATACTCGCGAACAAACCAAAAAGGTAAGATAATATTATCGAGCAAAAACATTCAATTATTCACATATTTTAAATATTTTAAAAGAACAAATCCTCATGGGTTTTTGTTTTTGTTTTCAAAATACAGTTACCAGAAACAGCGTCATTGTTATTGTCATTCACATCTGAGCATGAAACCGCAATCATGACTCCGCACCAAACATTTACTTTACCAAACAAATCATGTCATCGTCTAGAATCAGAGATACTTATTTTCTCCATAGGCCAAAAGTTATTATTGCCAGCCATATTGCCAAGGGTATAATCTCAAAAAAGAAGCTTATATTTGGACAGATGGTTACTATGGGACAAACTATGTGTTCCCAGAATACAGATCCCAGTGTTGTCCCTGTCCTCATAAGCCAATGTTCAAAAGAAACACTTCTAAAAGGTAAGCCTGTTGTTTATAGACATCTTTTTTTGTTGAGATAATTCTTTATCTCAAACATCAATAAAGCCAGTCCAAGCCACACGAAAGCAACAGCAAATCTCTCCATATTTGTCTCTTATAACCACAAAGTGAAAATATTAAAAAACATGAAATTCATTCTGAAAAGAACATATATGCTTCCTACCGCAATCAATGTCATCAGCCGTACATGTATTCCAAGGTAAGTTATCGAATTGGAATATGAGTCTGTTCCCTCGATGTAGGTAATGGAAAATGAAGTGGATCCAAGATAAAAGATTTTTTCAAAAAACTCGTTTCTTGCCGACTGTTTCAAAATATTTTTTTTAGAGGTATAGTGTTCACCTGGAAATACATTAAGTAAAAGTATATATGAGGGAAATAGTGATTCCCACATTTTTATATATATATAAACATTTCTGAAGACCTATATCTACAAAAAGCCCCATGCGATATACAAACATATGATGATTGTGTACCTTTCAATTTCAAAGGATATACTTGGAAAACGCTCCTATTTCTTCATCCTAGCTTCCGATATACTGCGTAGTTCACTGTAAGGTATTAACCTAAAACAATATTCAAATTATAACTAGTTCTGTTACAGAATATACATATATTCTGCATTAGTAACGTTTCTATCTCCGTACGAATATGAATCTCCCATTAAATATGGGCTGGTCAAGTAACATACCTTAAGTAATATGACGTGCACGTTTTGCACCGTCACGTGGTCAAAACTCCTAAATCTTCGGTTGACTCCCAATTCACAGTCACTTTAAGGCAGTTACCTAGAAATCAATATAGATATAGGCGTTCATACACCATGTAGGAAACGCCGTTCATAACACAAGTCCAGGTACCATTTGCTCCAAAATCCGCCATTAGATAAGCGTAACATAGGTCGCCCGAAACGCCACCCATGTCGTCCCCTCGGAACAATATAAAATACATCTAAAAACTATAAACTGTGTTGTCCCTATCGTTAGTGTCGCAGGGCACGGCGCAATTTTATCGTGAACCAACAAGAAGGTCACAAGCACCATAAGGCCAGATGGCGAAGAGTATACACATATCGCAAAAAGTCATTACGTTACATATTTATCGGCATGACGAGTACGTTTATTCTAACGGGTCCCAAAAGAAATGGTTTCATACAGGTCCTACCTGTCAGGGTCAGATAAAAACCCCAGTTGGCGTCTCGACGGTCCGCGCGCCAAATCCTTTTCGGCAAGTATTAGGAGGCACCCTCCCTTGGATACGTTTAAATATAGCCACTCCTAGTCCACATGTAGTGGATAGTGGATCGCACGTCATTTACCACTATTTCTTGGTCTAAAACGGGCGCCATTTTAAGCTAGTCAATTAAAGCTCATCATAGTTCTATTTTCTAACGTGAGCCGGAATCAGTATCAAAAATATATTTAAAAGTTACGGAATTAATCACATGAAGGTTCATTCTTGTATACAATTAAATTAAGATGTATGAAGCAATTCCACTGTTTATATTCAACAAGATTTCGTTTTCTGATTAAATTGAATCAAAAAACAATTTATCGTAGTCATATCGGAAATATGTCAAATATAATCTTCCCAATTTGATGGTTATAATAAACCTTACCGTAGACCTATTCTAGGGCTAATGAGTACAATCCAGGGAACTGGAGGAAATATATACCACTGGTGGAGAGAAATTATTACTGCCGCTCCATGTAAACCCGGGCTGGTGGCATGATGGCAAGAGATAAACAACTTCAATGTGAACACACAAAACTACCTTTAGTATTTTTAGATGAAAAATCAAACACATTTTGTGCGTTAAATCTTCATAAGGCATCACAAAACATGCACAGTCCTTCAACATTTATCGGCTTTGATATTTGAAAAAGCTATTTGGACATGATGGCAAAATACAAAAGACAAGGAGTGGGCACGAGAGCAAGGGAGCCAGATGAATCAGGTGAAAATAGACCAAAGTGTGTTGGTTGCAAGTTTACAGATATTATGTTGACAAATTAGAACTAAGATCCTTGCTTATTGTAAATAATGGTGCATTTCCCCTTCTGTGTTGTGTCCCCTTTCCACACATCTTAAGCGACATATCCAAGCTGCTTCCCTTTTCCTTAGAGTGAGTTCACGATTTCCCCCCCTTGGATGTGGTGGTATATGGTCAATACCCTGAAACCATATTGTCTTGTTATCTTTGTGATGTTCTTGCATGTGGTAAGTCATAGGGTACTTTAGATCATAGTTTTTCATGGCTCGGGTATGTTCTTGGATCCTTAGTTTTAATGGTCGCACAGTACTTCCAACATATATCTTTTCACATGCGCAACCAATAACATAGATCACATGGCTCGTATTGCAATTTATATAGTGCCTTATCTCGTATTCTCTATCGGTATTGTATTTGAACCTCCTAGTTTTGTTCTTGCCAAGAGGGCAGATGTTACACCCTCCACATGTATAGAAACCTTTTGGTTTTATCTGCATCCATGTCCCTTTCTTCTTCTTAAAAGGATAGCTGGGGCACAGAATGTTATGTAAGGTTTTACCTCTCCTGAAAGTGATTCTAGGTGTATCACTAATATCTTCTTTTAGGTTGGGAACCTCACTCAATAATTTCCAATGTTTTCTCAAAACTTTAAAAACCTCTGTACTGTTTTGTGTATATTGAGTAATGAAGGCCAAACTGGATTTAATCATCTTTTTATTTTTCTTCGCTTTCTTGATTAAAGTATTGCCACGTGTGACAGTCAGAATTCTCTTTTCCGCCTTGTCCAAGCTTTTTCTATCATACCCTCTATTGATGAATCTAGTTTTGCTGTCTCGTATAGCATCCCTAAAGTTATTTTCTTTACAGCAATTACGCCTAATGCGCACCATCTCTCCGTAGGGAATGTTACGGATAGTTGAACTGGGGTGCGCACTTGACGCATGCAGTAAGCTATTACACGACGTGCTTTTACGGTACAGATTACTTTGTATTGTGTTGTTTTCTATAAAGAAGAGTATGTCCAAGAATTCTATTTGATTATAGTTTGATTTGACTGTCAATTGTATGTTGTAAGGATTATCATTCAAGTAATTGAAGTATTCCAGTAATTGTGCTTCACTCCCTTTCCATAGCATAATGATGTCGTCAATATACCTCCCCCAAAAGATAAACATATCCATCCAGGGGGAGGCATATTTACCCCAAGCGTGTTCACGTTCCCACCACCCCATAAACAGTCCCGCGTATGAAGGAGCAAATTTACTCCCCATCGCGGTACCTTTTATTTGGTGGTACCAGGTGTCTTTATTTAGGAAAAAATTTCTTGATAGTATCAATTCCGTCATTTCAATGAGCATTTCGTTATGGTCTATATGGTCTGCAGTCCTCAATGATAAAAATGACGAGAGTGCTCTGATACCAAAATGTTGCGGTATGCATGTATATAATCCCGTCACATCAAGTGTAACAAACATTAGGTCCGCAGACCATTCTAGGCCATCAAATTTTTTCAAAATGTCCCCAGAATCTTGTATGTAGGACGGTAAATTGGCCACTAAGGGTTGTAAAAACCCATCCACATATTGTGAGAGACGTTCTGTTGGGGAATTGATCCCCGATATAATAGGGCGTCCTGGAGGAAAGTGGCCTCCCTTGTGTATTTTAGGCAATACATAAATACATGGTGCCATAGGATGTACCACCTTAAGGTAACGACATTCTTCTTCAGACCGAAGACCAACCTCACCCCAGTCTTGTATCCGATTGTTGATATGGGTGACAAGGGAGGGAATGGGATTGTCCAATACTCTTTTGTAACAAGTAGTGTCACTTAGTTGTCTAGTGATCTCACTGTCGTAATCGACAGTGTTCATTACGACGACATTTCCTCCCTTGTCAGCTTCCTTTATTGTGATACTATTATCTTTAGCCAATCCATCAAGTGCCAATCTCTCTTCCTTCGTTAGATTTTGTTGTTTGTGTGTATATTTGTTAGGTGAGTCAACCATTTTATAGAAATCCTGTGAGACTCTTTCATTAAACAAATCAATGTTTTTATGTGTGTTTGTAGGAGTATATTTGGAACGAACCTTCAAACCACTATTAATGGTTATATCCTCCTCAATGTTTAAATCAGAGCGAATTTCTTGCAATGATGGATTATCACCAGTCTCAATGGATAACAAAAGTTGTGCATTCTGAAGGTCAGAGATAGTGGTGGTACAGGAAGGTGTAATACTCAAATCGCAAACAGGAATTCTGGAATTGTTTTGAAAGTGATCTTTTAATTTCAGAAGTCGTGTAAATTTGAACAGATCCACCATCAATAAGGTTGGATCCCCGACCTGTGATGGACAGAAACTTAGGCCTTTCTTTAAGATGTTTGTCTCCACATCTGTAAGTTTGCGGTCTGATAGGTTTACAATAGACAGGGCGTTGTCAGTAGGAATTACAGGGTCTATATTGGGGTCAATGTCAAAAGGGGAAGTCAGAGTATCTAGGTTCTCTTTGATCTGGTGTCCATTTGGTGTACAGTTCCCCCCCTTGGTTGTGTTGTTTTTCCACCCTTTCCCTCCCCTCCTGGTTTTGGGTCTGGGTTGATATTTGGTATCCTTTTCCCTTGGCGAATACGTTCCATCTCCAATAAAAAATTATGTCTTGGAGAGACGGCCTGGCATGCCCCACCATCCTTAGAGGATGAGCTATCCATAGAAGAAATTGAGCTGCTACTGCCGCTCCTTGATTCTTCTCTAGGTCGTTTACCATCACCTCCTTGTTTCAAATTGTCAAATTTGTGAGCAAACGTATAAATACGCCCTGTCTTGTAATCGTTATCGTCGCGCTTTATTTTGCGAAGTTTTTTGTCACGTAAATAGACCTGATATCGACATATAACATCATCAAAGATTTCATAATTCTTTTTTATGCTATCTTTCAAACTAGATGTGTCTATTTCACGTTCCAAATCCAAAATTTCCTGTTTTAAAGTTGCAACCTTTTTCTCAGAATGGCGAATTAGTATTTTCATCATGGTGTGCGAAGCCTGTTTCAGATTCTCCTCCCAGTCCCTGAGAGCATCGTCATCCAAGTCCTGAAAGGTTGGGAAGATTAAAATCCGTAAACCCCTAGGGATTTTTTGATTGTCTAAATATTTCTGCAACGTAATTCCGTCCCACCATCTGGACATCTCTAGCTTTTTTAGTCTTTCTAGTTTTAAGAACTTGGCTCGAAGGCCTTCCGTGCTGAGTTCTTTAGATGTTGTAGCTCCCACAGATTGACTATTACCAAATAGACTTGATGCCATCTCCTCTCTAGTATCTTTAAATTTAGACATGATGCTGTAATTCAATTCTAATTGTACTGAATGGTGCGTACACAGTATATTGCAGTCAAATACTTCAAATCACAAAGAGAACATATTAATACAATTCGCTTGGTTTGGATTGTGCAACAAACGGGTCCAAAAAAAGAAATTTTGTACAAAACAATATGGACAGTGGACCACTTTTACACACTAAAAGCACCAACCCACATATCCCCAATATCTATATATACTTTTCTTTCGAATTGCGTGCAATTTTCAAAATACTCCCTGTCCTGAGAGTATATCCCAAATCCTTGGGAAAAATCAGTATTGTAACAAACTTTGAAAAGCACCGTTCAAGAATTTGGATCTCCACCATATGTGGGTGATAAAGTCTGTAGTCAAAAGTATTCCAAATCAAAGACGCTGAGTTCGTAATTGCAAAAAAGTTCAAAGTTCTTTTAATAATCCATTTGAGGTACCAGCCAACGCGTTTCGTTCCGTCAAGCGGAACTTCTTCAGGGCTGTAAATCATAAAGTGAAGCATACAAAAAACCCGTGTAAGTTACTTCAAACTAACATATATAAACACCGAGGGGACGACATGGGTGGCGTTTCGGGCGACCTATGTTACGCTTATCTAATGGCGGATTTTGGAGCAAATGGTACCTGGACTTGTGTTATGAACGGCGTTTCCTACATGGTGTATGAACGCCTATATCTATATTGATTTCTAGGTAACTGCCTTAAAGTGACTGTGAATTGGGAGTCAACCGAAGATTTAGGAGTTTTGACCACGTGACGGTGCAAAACGTGCACGTCATATTACTTAAGGTATGTTACTTGGCCAGCCCATATTTAATGGGAGATTCATATTCGTACGGAGATAGAAACGTTACTAATGCAGAATATATGTATATTCTGTAACAGAACTAGTTATAATTTGAATATTGTTTTAGGTTAATACCTTACAGTGAACTACGCAGTATATCGGAAGCTAGGATGAAGAAATAGGAGCGTTTTCCAAGTATATCCTTTGAAATTGAAAGGTACACAATCATCATATGTTTGTATATCGCATGGGGCTTTTTGTAGATATAGGTCTTCAGAAATGTTTATATATATAGAAAAATGTGGGAATCACTATTTCCCTCATATATACTTTTACTTAATGTATTTCCAGGTGAACACTATACCTCTAAAAAAAATTATTTTGAAACAGTCGGCAAGAAACGAGTTTTTTGAAAAAATCTTTTATCTTGGATCCACTTCATTTTCCATTACCTACATCGAGGGAACAGACTCATATTCCAATTCGATAACTTACCTTGGAATACATGTACGGCTGATGACATTGATTGCGGTAGGAAGCATATATGTTCTTTTCAGAATGAATTTCATGTTTTTTAATATTTTCACTTTGTGGTTATAAGAGACAAATATGGAGAGATTTGCTGTTGCTTCCGTGTGGCTTGGACTGGCTTTATTGATGTTTGAGATAAAGAATTATCTCAACAAAAAAAGATGTCTATAAACAACAGGCTTACCTTTTAGAAGTGTTTCTTTTGAACATTGGCTTATGAGGACAGGGACAACACTGGGATCTGTATTCTGGGAACACATAGTTTGTCCCATAGTAACCATCTGTCCAAATATAAGCTTCTTTTTTGAGATTATACCCTTGGCAATATGGCTGGCAATAATAACTTTTGGCCTATGGAGAAAATAAGTATCTCTGATTCTAGACGATGACATGATTTGTTTGGTAAAGTAAATGTTTGGTGCGGAGTCATGATTGCGGTTTCATGCTCAGATGTGAATGACAATAACAATGACGCTGTTTCTGGTAACTGTATTTTGAAAACAAAAACAAAAACCCATGAGGATTTGTTCTTTTAAAATATTTAAAATATGTGAATAATTGAATGTTTTTGCTCGATAATATTATCTTACCTTTTTGGTTTGTTCGCGAGTATATAATGAGTCTTTCAATAGATTGACGATGCAGCACAAGAACTCAGAGAAAGGGTCAAACAATGTACTGATGTGATGTGAAAGCTGCATTTTTAAACAAAAGGATGTTTTTAATTTGTGTTTGCTTTGGTGTATGTAATGTTTTTTGTATATTAATTCACGTGTTTATATATGTTAGTTTGAAGTAACTTACACGGGTTTTTTGTATGCTTCACTTTATGATTTACAGCCCTGAAGAAGTTCCGCTTGACGGAACGAAATGCGTTGGCTGGTACCTCAAATGGATTATTAAAAGAACTTTGAACTTTTTTGCAATTACGGACTCAGCGTCTTTGATTTGGAATACTTTTGACTACAGACTTTATCACCCACATATGGTGGAGATCCAAATTCTTGAGCGGTGCTTTTCAAAGTTTGATACAATACTATAAAAAGAGATTTAGTATTATCTACTTTTACCTCTACCTGACTTTGAGGGATTTCTCGCACTCTCTCCGTAGTGTACTTCATTTTAGTACACTGTACAGAGAGGCGGTTTCCCACAGTGATTTACTTACATTATGGCAGTGGTGTAGCTCACAGGCTGCTCTTGCAGGGCTGCAATGGTTGAACCACAGACACAGTTTTTCTTGGGTCACAAAGGGTGGCACAATATAGTGCTGCGGCCCTGGAGACCCATTTACCACCTATGTTCTGGGTACCACTGGAATTATAATGGGGCAAAGTAATTTGTCAATTGGGCGTACCGATTCACATAACTTTTAGGGGAAAGAGCACAGGCACTGTGGCCTGGTTAGTAGGACCCAGTGCACTATCAACGTCAAAATCCAGCATCTAGCATTCTAAATGGGGCAAATAAGTGGTGGGGTGACATCTGCAAAGAAGCCCAGTTTGATACACCAGTGCTAGCCAACAAGAGGAGTAAGGCTCACAGTAGTGTAAAACTAATTCAGTTTGTCACTACCAGGACATGTAAAACTTAGAAGCCCATGTCCTACATTTTAGTTGCACAGCACCCTGCCGATAAGGCTACCTAGGGCTTACCTTTGAGATGACCTATTTGTAATAAAAGGGGAGTTTGAGTATTGGCAAAAACGTATACATGCCAAGTCAAAGTGGAAGTAAACTGCTCACACAGGGTCGACAGAAGCATGCCTGAGACAGGTTGTAAAGGCTTCTTCTGTTGGTGGCACAAACAGTGTTTAGTTTAGTTCAGTTCAGTTTAGTTTAGTGCTGCAGGCCCACCTGCAGCTTTTAATTGACAGGCCCCGAGTATACGGTAAAGAACTTACAAGTAAATTAAAGGTGCCATATAGGTGTAAACCAAGCATACCATGTTTAGAGAAGAGACCACATGCACCTCAGCACTGAGTAGTAGTGGTTAAGTGGCTGGAGTCTTAAAGCCAACAAGAAGGTTAGAAAAATAGGTAGAGGAAGGCAAAAGGTTTTGGGATTACTCTAAAAAAAGGGCCAGGTTCAACAGAAACCAATGGCAAGAAAATGAAACAACAGCAAAACGAATTCCAAAAGTCCATGTCACACTTTTGGTTTTGTAATTATTTTTCAGCTATATTTCCCCCAGAGATGATATATATTTGAAAGATAAAAACATGTCTAAAGAGATTTCACTCTGTTTTTTTAGGTTCATGTTTATCTTTTCTTTAAAATGGTTGCCCAAAACACCAAAAGGATACCATACATTTCAAAATACTTGAATCATTACAAAATACACTGCACATCGCTCAACTAGGCTTTGTGTGTAATTCAGAAAGGGTTTACATTTGAAATGCAGCTGTTGATTATGAAACTTGGGGGTATATTATCAAGGGGTTTTATCTCCGCTTTTTTGGCTTTAAAAGCCAAGAAAGCGGAGATAAAATTATCTCCCTATTACCAAGCTGTCGCTAACACCAGTTAGCGACAGCTAATAGGAGATAGCGACCATCATGGGCCCCACTTTGCATGTCAGTGATATTTATCACTAATGACATGCAAAGTGGGCGTGCCAAGATGTTAGCCACTGGAAACAGTCGCTAACATCGCTATCTCCTATTACCAACTGTTGGAGATATTCGCGCTAAGCGCGAATATCTCCAAAAGCTAACACCTGCCCAGAGCAGTTCTTAGCCATGTTATCCAATGGGAGGTGGATAACATGGCTAAGAGCATTTGCTCGATAATGCATGAATATCGCTGACTTTTCAGCGATATTCATGCATTGCGGCCGTTTTTTATCGCATTTGCGATAAACCTTGCTAATAGCAAGGTTTATCTGCGATAAAAATCGCCGATTTGCGGCGATAATTTTGTCTCTAAACAAGTTAGAGACAAAAATTATCGCTAGTTGTTGGTAATATACCCCTTGATTTTATACCATGCAGAAGCCTCCATGAACCCTATTCTCATGTTTCTACCATAGGACAAGTAGTTCGCTGCAACTGTGGTTTATACATTCAATGTTGGCCTCAAATTAAAAGCATTCACCATTTATATTCTTAAAGGGGTACAAGCACAGATCAAGCACTTCATTAAAACTGGTTGCCCTTCCAGTCTGACCCTGCTCCATAAGACCCCATTGCTTCTTGGTTAATCCACAGAAGAAACTCTTTTTTCAAACAGTGGATATGCTCAAGTGTGGCAACAGTAAAAGCAGAATCTCAAAAAACTCAATTGTTAACATTATGTGGTTTAATGGATTGATATAGCGCGTTTACCCTGATTTTAATCTCATGTGCTACCAATAAACTGGAAAAGGTGTTAATCCAACAATGGTGTTGTCGTTACATAAACGGACTTGGTCGACATGTAAATTCAAAATCAACTTACATTTCAGAATTACATGTAAGCACATTAGTCTTCACAATACAGACTGACAAATATAATGAAAACCATGAAAGTGTATTATAAGTTTAAAGGCATTACAGAAAGGAAAATAACTGGCAAAATGGTTAGTCATATAAAAGTATGAAACTCAGAATAAAATGCAAATCATGAAATAGCAGTACAGAGTATAATGCAGTTCAGTAAATTGTTTAGAAATATGAGACCAAACCAACAGATGTTCACCTACTAATGATGAGGGGAAGGTGAACCCCCAACACTCCATGGGTAAAGCTTATTCTTTAGGGTAAAATACAATTAGGCTTATACATTTGTGTGTAAAAGTGAAAAAAAGCCCCCAAAAACATCTAGTCATATTAAAGTAAGAACAATACAGTTAAAATTACTTTTGTCAGCACTGTCTCACAGACATTTACAACACAATTCCAATCCCTGGTGTTCCTATGCCACCATATAGTTACAAATTCTGGTAGAAGTCAAGGCTAATTTCTCATAAGTCCCAATAAGGGAGGCCGTTAGAATGCAACACAGCATGAAAATAAGCTTAAGAATGTAGCATAATATTGTACATGAGAGAATTATATAATGTTTCAAAACATTATCTACGAATTAACACTTGTGTGGTGAGTTCATAGTGAGGGTAATGACAGAGAGTTGATTCAGTGCAGTAAAATTGGTGTGGATATTATTCCACATTAAAACTGAATAATATCAGCCATTCCACATTTGTTTTTTAATGTGTTTATGCTGGCTTAGACTAAACCTTAGTTAGGCTTTGACTCCTTTGTTAAAATGACTGTCATATTATGATGTTTATTGTGTGGATATAAGTCTTGCTTTACCACCTACGCAGTAAGATGTGCACTGAATATTTTGTATGACATATTGCTCTCAAAGAACTTGCTGAGGAAGCCTTTTGATTCTTTCCAACACTTTTTCTGATAACTCAATGTATTGCAATAATTCATGATTGTTTTCTGTTGTTCATTTAGGGGCAGATTTATGATTGAGGTGCTTAGCTCTTGCACAACAAATTGGCAACGCCATTACTAAGTACGATGTTTCAGTCGCCAATCTAGAGGACTGCAACAAAGCACAAATTGCTGCGTTGCATTACTCTCTCCCAGGGAGGCATTCCATTGGTGGCCATGGCTGATTCCCTGTTTTACCATTACTGATAATGTTTAAGAATACTACATCCCCCAATGTGAGGCTTAATGAGGAGAAATAACATTATTTCTCATTGGTTTTTCCTCGTTCTATATCTACTGCATTGCCCAGCACACATAGAAAGAGGAAAAAGCAAGGATAATATTTGTGCAGGAAGGAACCCCTTCCTGCACAAAAACGATCCTGTCTGCAATACAGACACCCTTGCACCAAGGGGCAAGGGTGCCAGCATCGACACTAGGTATGCACATTGTGTGCCAGGGCAAGGAAACAACAGGAATGTACTGTATCATGTTAAAGACAATGCATTCCTAACATTTCTCTTTCACACAGTGCAGAGCAGCAAAGTGCCTTGCTGTGCTGCTTGATATAAGGATACATTTGCACCTTAGTTTGTTCCGATACCTCAGGATGACATTAGGTCTGAAGGGGTGAATCAATACTCACGAAATTCGTTGTTAAAGCTAAGATTGTAAGGTTATGTAATGTTTTAGAAATATGAAATACAATTTGCTATAGTAATGCTGATACCATGCTGACTTTGCAGTTTTCATGACTTCCCATGCTGAAAATGGTGAAACAAACCCTTAAATTTGTAGGTGAAAAGGCCGGGCCCATTAGTTCTAGACCTTTTCTAGAGGCACACTCCGATGGTTCTTTTTCGCAGCAGGAAAGTGTGAAGGGGAGAAAATCGCTAATACACAGTTAATTATCGAATAGTTCTCTTTGATACATAATAACCTCCTGACAACTACCTAAGCTTAGTTAGTTTATTACTGAAACAAAAATAACTGAACAAAGAGATACCTCAAAACGAGGGTATAGAAATACAAAAGAATTAGCATGAAGCCAAATCTATTCATCCAATTTAAATGGAGCAGCATGAACAAGACTATTAATTCAATAAGTAGGATACAGAGAATCAGGATACATGAGTCCAAATTTCATCACATCAAGGGTTGAAGGGTGAAAAGCATAAAATCTATCCTTACTCAAGCGCTAAGATGACATCCCTGCATAAGCATTTTCAGGGAAAAAGAAAGGTGTCAGTATGTGGAGTCTTACTAAGAAGCCTCTTCACCATGAGTGGTTCAAATAGCATAAAGCCATTATCTCAAGAGAAAGAGCTAGTTCTGAGATGCTCTCTCTTCAAAGTCAACAAAGAAGTGGGCACTTTTCCTTATTCCAACAATCAGTTATCCACAGGTACTTTTTTCATAATGCACAGCATGCACATAATCCACAATGAGTACAGTCATGCGAGTATTTTTCCACAATTGTCCATGTACTTCCTTCACAACAATTAGTTCTTGGTTTCCATGCCTTCTCGCATGTGAATTTGTCTTCATCTTTATCACCTCCAAGCCATGTAACTGTAACTTCTTCTATCATTGCCTAGCTATGGAAACAAAGACATTACTTTTTCCTGGTGATTGCTTCTCTACCTGCAATACAAACATGAGAAAGAACAGATTTTACAGTGCATAAGAAATTCAAACTAATATTTTTTAAAGTGAGAGTTGTAAGAGACTTGCTTTTCAGGCCATCAATTTTGGCTGGAAGAGACAAAGCGGGTTCCAAACGTGGGACCCTGAGACCTAGCTCAGTTCAGGTGTATGGTTCTATTAAATCATAATACCTTGAAAAAAGAAAAATTTCTTTTTTTAGTGTCCCCTCACTCACCGGGGTTTCCCCACGGTGACATGCTTCATCATTGGGGTCCTCCCAGTTCTCTACGAAAAGGGGCGTGCTGCGACTGACGGACTACGTAGGAGCACTTTAGTGTGAAATGACTATGTGTGGTGCAAAAAGAAAAAATAAGTGGAGTTGGTGTGTGTGAGTATTAAAAATACCGTACTTAGTGGGCCTAACTGTTTTATTGAGCTCCTATGTAGGTATATTAAAAGTGGGGTTGATGTCACTGTAGGGCAACCAATAATGGGGTTTACTCAGTGATCAATATGGTCGACATGTTTCATGCTACCCCCTAGCATTTCTTCAGGACCATGCAGGGACCAGCCCTGCATATGCCACTCCTAAATCCCAATGGTGGGGACAGTGAATAATTAAAATGATAAGGCAATAGTATTTGCATGCATTTCTAATAAAATACATACTTTTGTTCCTCTCAAATGGTAGGTGCTGTAAAATAAAGCACATTATTAATGACAGACCTTCCCCTCGGGGAGGTACACATAGTACATTGCCAGCCACTTGCATTCTGTGTGAATAAAGAATGATTTGCGCCATACTGGCGCGTGCAGGCTTTCTTTAGTCAAAAAAACGTCGTGAAACATGTTCGTGAATTCACACAAATAAACAAGACAGGACTTATTGTGATCAAAACATATAACAAACCCAACATATACAAAGTACACAGATTAGGAGAAACTGCAATAGTTACTTTTCAAAGTGATAAATGACACTCCCTGGTCACTCTGGGGGGTCGATTTCACTTATCGGATACACTGCTGAAAAAACGAGGTATATGTTGGAAACCAGTCGTTATGTCGGAAAAACCGCTTCCGTAAATAAATTGTATTAGAAAGTGGTTACTCCGTCGGAGAAGAGATTTAGTACTTACATCCTGTGTGGTGAAATCGCGCGTTCCTACCTACTCAGTACACCTCCCCGGGACCGCATTTTGCCTTGTTACCGCCCGGCAGTTGTATTTGTTTGTTCCGGTATCGGGAGAGGGAAGGTACGCCCTCGACCACTAGACCGGTCTGGCTATGGCGGCCATCTTAGGTGTATGCCTCAACCCGCGGGTCCCTAGAAAGTGAAGAGGGTTTTGTTTTTCTTGGAATCATATCAATCGTGGCTCCCTCGGTTCGAGACTGGCCGTCATTCCGGATATATTAAAAGAAGCGGTTTTTCCGACATAACGACTGGTTTCCAACATATACCTCGTTTTTGCAACGAGGCTGGCAATGTACTATGTGTACCTCCCCGAGGGGAAGGTCTGTCATTAATAATGTGCTTTATTTTACAGCACCTACCATTTGAGAGGAACAAAAGTATGTATTTTATTAGAAATGCATGCAAATAATATTGCCTTATCATTTTAATTATTCACTGTCCCCACCATTGGGATTTAGGAGTGGCATATGCAGGGCTGGTCCCTACATGGTCCTGAAGAAATGCTAGGGGGTAGCATGAAACATGTCGACCATATTGATCACTGAGTAAACCCCATTATTGGTTGCCCTACAGTGACATCAACCCCACTTTTAATATACCTACATAGGAGCTCAATAAAACAGTTAGGCCCACTAAGTACGGTATTTTTAATACTCACACACACCCACTCCACTTATTTTTTCTTTTTGCACCACACATAGTCATTTCACACTAAAGTGCTCCTACGTAGTCCGTCAGTCGCAGCATGCCCCTTTTCGTAGAGAACTGGGAGGACCCCAATGATGAAGCATGTCACCGTGGGGAAACCCCGGTGAGTGAGGGGACACTAAAAAAAGAAATTTTTCTTTTTTCAAGGTATTATGATTTAATAGAACCATACACCTGAACTGAGCTAGGTCTCAGGGTCCCACGTTTGGAACCCGCTTTGTCTCTTACTGACTCTTAGGAGGACGACCTAGTCTCTGATATCCTCCTCTCCCCCCGTTTCTTTACAGCATCAATTTTGGCTAACATAAGAAAGTATCACTTTAAGTGTCATTTTAACTAATACATTTACCAAATTATAGAACTTTCATTGTCAAGCATATTCTGTTAATGAATGTTGTTAACTTCACAACACAAGTTCTTCAGGTTAATGTTTTCTGCTAGTTATATTAATCACCTATGCTAATTGTCCATGCTACTTATCAATAACCTAAAACATGTCACATAGTTATGTTAATACATTTCACAACTCTAACACCTAATGTTGATATAATTGCAAAATTAAATGTGGGTGCACTCTACTCATGATAATGATGCACCCCTCTGAATGAAATGAGATTTAAGCTCCATCAGGGGCGAGCCAGATCTTTTTAGGTATCTACTAGGGATGCTCCCCAATTTCTTATTGATTTGTTGCACATTTGAGACTTAGTCTATGTATCTTATTTTTGCTCATTATTGCATTATTTCTGTAGCTGAGAGCCTTCATGGCAATTGACTCCTACATATTCTAATTGATCCATTGAGATTGCTGTAGCATTCACATTTTCTATTTTTCCTGTATAGCACTTTAGAGTTTAAGAAGTATTCAAAGTTTTCCTCAATTTCTTTTACCGAACTCCCTTTTCTCATTGACTGTATTTTTAAATGCTGCTACTCTTGTATCTAGGGACATATTACCTTATATTTCTTGGGGTAAATGCTGCCCCTGACCGTGCATATTTGGGTGCAACACTATCATGCAGATTTTGTAGGTGATCGTGCATCATCAGTGGCTTCAGGCAACAACAACCATTTTGAAATTGAGGCCTACTTTATTGACGTCAAAATAAACACAGATTCACAGTAGCAATATCTCAAATTCATTCTATTAATCTCACTGTGTTGATAGAATTATGCATTTTCATTAAAACCACCACACTAAGATCAAGCATGTCTCTTTTGAGGGAGAAGAAAGGACATCAATAAGCACCAAAATATTACAATTAATAAAACAAGGTCATAAATATGATATGTTTTAGTAAAGTTTCTAAGTAAATTGTAATGTAGTCACTTGTGCTTCACAGAAATTAAATCTATTCTTGCTTCACTATATTTATAAATTGAACAATGGTGAGTTTTTCCCCTGAAAGCTGACTTGGATTTCACTCTTTCAGCTAAAAGGACACCATGCAAGGATATTAAGTGGTGCCATGTGACAGCTAACTAAATAAAGCTGTTGATGCATAAATTGAATTACAGTACATTCAATTCTACTGACCGTCTTAATTGCAAGTTCTGTTTTTGATCATCGTGAAGCTATGAACCAGCTAGCGGCCTTGAATGTAGGACCAAGATGTGGCCTGATTGATTGTCCATGACAATAATAAAATAAATGAAGAATCTTTTACATGTCCCATCAATGATATTTGAAGGAAGTGGCCAGTCCATTAAACTAGTCCTCCAAATGTTGTGATCATTCATGAGACATCCATCATGAGAGCACTGGGAGAGCTCCTGGTTTCTTAATAGGGTGTAACTTTCATTATGTGACATTGCAATTTTTATTGAAATCTTATGATTCCTGGAGTGGAAATCCCTTTCACTAAACAGCTTTTCACCCTGAAGGTTTCCCCAGCTTGATAACAGCCAACGTTTTGTTTTTAACATTGTGGCAATGGTATTACTACAGAGAGACTACTTCCAAGAAACAGATTGTTCAGATTCTGTGATGTCAGATCACTATGACCAAATGCAGACACTATCATATTTCAATGAAGTACAAGAGCAAGCACTACCTATTTACTGGATAAAGCTTCTTCTGAATTGGATACTAATACACAGAGGTGCTGAGTAGGAATGAAACAGAGCAGGGAAGCTAATACATTTCCTGGTGATGGTGTTAGGGGATTAGGGGATTATATTGTGCTTGGATTGTGTGTGGCTTTAGTTTCATCCCAATGATATGGTACAGCTCACATCAGGACAGTTTGAGTGAAGTGTCATGGTCATCCATAATGACTAATGAAAAGAGTATACAGCAGAGAGGTGTATATGGGTATGCTGCAGTTAGCTCATGAGGGAAAACCAGATTTGTCTTTCTGGAATCAGGCAACATTTGTTGTTGTTAGAGTTGCTGATCTTCTGTCACAGACAAAGGAGGAGTAGTGAGATGAGGGGCAACAGTGTAAGTCAGAAGTACAGCCGAAGAAGTCAGGACACAACATTCAGTGTATCCAGCAAGATGATAATCAGAATAACAGTAGACAGTGGCACGAATAAGGTATACAAGTCAACAGACTGCTGTTGCCTATCAGTGTATGTCATGCTTCTACATGGGCTTCCTGATGCCAACTGGTCTTAAAGACCACAGTTCACAACAGAGGACATATTATTCTGTCACACGTTTACTTGACGCCACTGCTTCTGTAAACCAATTGTGATAAAGCAAGACAAACTTTCTTGGATATGACTGCTTTCTTCCTAAGCTCTGCTGAGCAAGTTGTTTGGCTGCCTGCACACCTTGACCCAGAATGACAAAGGATTCCATGTTGCAGAGGGCAGGGACAGGGCCAAACTGTGATGATTTTAATGGCTGGCCTCTGAGAAAGGCCTGCATTCCTCTCACTCTTTTAACATGCAGTTTGGCCCAAGAGGTGGTCACAACCAGGTAGTGCAGAGAGGTCATGGTGAAGTAGATTGGACTGCACAGTTTAAGGTAGATGAACCAATCTTTCTTCACGTTACCAGGGTGCAGACTGCACGAGAGTGGGGTGGAGACCTCATAACTGCAACAGTGGGATCCTAGTCTAGATCTGGATGAGGTCTGTGGCCATGACATTGTGACTCATCTGGAGTGAACACCCACTCACTACAAGAAACCTAGCTGATGTTGCCTCAAGTGTGCCAATTAAAAGGATTGGGGAAATATGAATGCATTCAGTACACTGATGTGATTAAATTAGCACAGTTTAGTCTGGGGATTTTATTATTTCACATAAACAAAAGAGAAAAAGTGCAATGGCAAAGCCACCCACCCACCATCAAAGAATTCTTGAGAAGCCAGGGTTCTGATGGATCCTCAGATGAACAAGAGCCTTATATGGGTGAGAAACTCTTGATGCCTTCCACCATTTATTTCCATGCTGACTTCACTGCAATATTGGAAATACTAAAATGGCAATTGTTAGAAATGGGTCTCTAGTTGGCAGAGATAAGCACCCGAACCAAGTAGGGACCACAAGCCTAGTCAGGTTAAGCTAGATACTAAGGGATAACCTGTTCTCACACTCTAGTAGCGTGGCACAGAACAGTCATGCTTATCCAAATAGGCAATCTGTAACGTATTTGTGCATCACGCATACACAGTAACACAATGAAAAAACGACAGAAATGCTCCACACAAGTTTAGAAAATAGAGAATCATTTTAGGAGTAAAACAAGACCAAACCAACAAATATTTAATAAGAAGAACCGGAGTTATGAATTATTAAAGAATAGATCAAAAAGTAGTGCTTAGAGTCAATTTAGTGATTAGGGGTTACTTGAGGTCGCACTGGACTGGGATAAATCCAAAGTTCAGGCCAACCAAGATAGAGGGCAGGCTAGCTACAGGCCACAGAAAGGGCACACTGAAATAAAGTACCTCGGATGGAAAAAGTGTTGTTGTTGAAAACTCAATGCCTCTCTTCTGATTCACATATTCAGGTTGATGTGTCCTCATTGAGCCTTGCAGTTGGGTCCCACATCGTCTTCGAAACCCCTTACGATGGAGGTGCTGCATCATTGTTGAATGTCATCATTGAGCCACAGAGGATCAGCACTGCATCGGTGACAGGGAGCACTGCATTGGTTCTGATCGGTGCAAAGTCATCAGTGCTACAGTTCTGATGGTAATGAACAGCAAAAATCACCTTTCAAGGGCCCAGGACTGGATTGGCACCACTTTGAAGGGCAGGACTCATGGATGCCAGAGTACAGGTCAGGACAGAGGGCAAGCCTGCAAGTCCTCGAGGTCCCTCTGGGTTCAAGTGAGATAGGTCTAGTCCTTGCCCTCAGTAGGGCAGAGACCCATACGAATCGGGGCCACTCAGCAAAGCAGAAAGTAGTTACTTTATAGCAGTTAGACAGAGTTACAATCTGTGGAGCACAGCAGTCCTTACTCCTGGCAAAGTTCTTCACAGACCCAGTAGTGTACTGATTCTGTAGGGTCAGAGCCCCAGTGCTTATACCCAAACGTGCCTTGAAGTGGGAGTGACTTCAAAGAAGGGCCTTGAAGTGCACAGGTTCCCTTTCATCCCCATCCTGTCTGCCAGGGTATCTGTTGAGGGTAATCAGCCCTTTGTGTGGGACACATAACACTGCCTATTCATGTATAAGTATCAGCTCCCCCTCCCTCTCCCTGCTAAGGAAGATCTATCAGAATGTAGATGAGTAAAAAAGAGTTATCTGCCTAGATGGAATGCACAAAGTATAGCTGTCCCCCACCCTATATGTGTATTACAAGGTTTACAGAGCAGTAAGAGCAGAGAAATGTCCACTTCCTAAAAGTAGCATTTCTAAAATAGAAATGATAAATCCAACTTTACCAGTAAAGAGGATTTATCATTACTATTTCAAAGATATGAAACATAATGCATCTATTACTTTCTAATCAGGAATTACAGCTTTAAAGGGATTTAAGGAATTTTCCATACTTAAACGTGTTTTAAAAAATCCCCAATGTTAGCCTATGAGAGGAGTAGGCCTCACAGTAGTGAAAAATGAATTTAGCTGTTTGTCACTAACAGGACATGTCAAACTTAAAAGTCCATGTCATACCTTTTACTTACACAGCATCCTGCCCTTAGGGCTACCTAGAGCCTACCTTTGGGTTGATTTATATGTAATAGAATAGGAGTTTAAGGCTTTCAACGTGGTTTTAAATGCCAAATCTGAGGGGTAGTAAACTGCACACACAGACCTTGCAATTGGAGGCCTGAGACAGGTTTGAAAGGCTACTTGTCTGGGTGGCACAACCAATGCTCCAGGCCCGTAAAGTAGCATTTAGATTATAGGCCCAACATATATGGTATACCACTTTACAAGGAACGTATAAATAGGCTAAATGTGACAATCATATATACAGAAATGTCACCATGTTTTAGGGGAGAAGCATGTACACTTTAGCACTGGTCAGCAGTGTTTAAGTGCCCAGAGTCCAAAGGCCAACAAAAAGATACAGCAAAAAGTGGAGGCAAGCAAGTAAAATGTTTGGGGGAACACCACTCCAAGGATGACAGGTCTAACAGTAATAAAAGCAGTTGAAGCAAAAACGGAGGCCCTTGCTGAATGCATGCTGTCTGTGGAGCATCCATACTGTAAAACAGAGGACCTAGTGTTGGCATGGCGGGCTCTGGCACTACCATGCAATTCTCTTTTGTAGCATTATACAATTCCCACTCTGATTAGTTTGGGGTGACAACAATGAAGTCTTGGCAATGTGTGCCAGTGGACAGAGGTTCTCATTGTGGGATTAGGCTCGGAGGAAATGGATGGATTTATGTGATTTTACATAGCGCAAACTTGAATGGAGGACATTAAAGCACTTTATATTAAAATAGGCCTAAATGGGTAAAACAACATTAGAGTGAAAATATGTAAAATTGCAAGTACATAAAATACTAATTACAAGGCACTTCCTACAGGGTACTTTATGGCATTATACACCTTTCCTTCTTTTTCAATTGAGAGCACGCACATGGTATTTTAATCTAACAAGCTCACTCAATCTCTCTTTTTGAATATAAAAAGTATACCTAAGTTCCGCGGGTCATAATTATGTTACACAGAAACACGCCAGTGTTTTGCTTAACACTTTGTTCAATTCTTTGTGTGATTTATCCTGTGGCTTGCTACTTTTAACTCGGTGCATGGACTGTAGGTATTTTTGGTTTGGAGATCTTTTGTCACATGATGTGAGAATGTACAGGGACATTATGGTGTTGAGCAACTCACAGTTGTTTTCTGTGTGCCCTTCACTGAACTTTAGCCTGCTTTTCTATCTTTATTTCATTTGTGTTAAAGGAGATGATGTTGAAAACATCCATGTACAACTCATGCAAATATCGACCAGGGAATTATATACTTTTGATTACTGCACGTCGTGACACAATTATATAGTCCACCCCGAACTACTATTGGTCATGATTTGGATGGACCTGCATTAATTCAATGTATATTCTACAACTGTATGTATATACCTTTTTCATTACTATTATGATCATTTGTGTGTGTATTTTTCAACTAATGTTCTATATCTGCCTGCTATGTGAATATTAGATTATGTCTAATTTGTGATGAGTAGTGCCAATTAAAATGTTATTGTCATTTTATATTTCATTTTATTTTGTTCAATATTGCAGTATGTGCATATATCAAGTAGTTATGTATTGGTGTTAAGAGTCTTTGTATGTCATTTTCAGCCCTGATGAAGTTTTGAAAGTAGATGGAATGAAACACTTTGGCTGGGTGTTGTTCAAATGTAATAAAGAAGGATAATATTAAATACCATATTTGGAATTTACACATTGGATATTCATTGGACTTTGAATCTCTTTCTTGATGAACCTTTCTATTTGTTACTATCTTTAAATTTGGTAGAAAGTGGTACTGAAAACCGGTAGGTGCTGAATAAGTAGTGTATAGGACTACATAATAATTATGAATGTCGGTTAAGGTGCGGTCTCTATAGTCCTCCGTTGTTTCAGCTGTTTGTTTCAGAAAATACTAATATGAACATTAGAGAGACTTAAAATACAAATAGACAATAAACAAAACAATTAAAGGAATATAAACAGGAAAAAACATAAAGTAGATGATGTGCAAGGGGGGGCTGTAGGGTGCAGATTTAGAGAGAAGTGAGTCAGGCTGATGATAAACCTCTGAGGTTTTGGGATTGAAACATTGGATAGCCAGTCAAGAGAGTTATTCATGATAAAAATAAATCTGGGAAGAATTATGGGATAGGAGAGTGGAAGGCTGAAAGCAAGAGAGGAGTAGGCGTACGTTGAAGAAAGATACATTAAACATGTGCCTCAGCATAGGCACAATATGAAATGCGGTTAACTAGGGAACGTTGTTGGAAAAGAAGACGTTTGAGCTCTTGTTGTAGTGGGGCAGCCATTTTTAATGGCTCTCAGAGGCATCAGCAAAATATTGTTTCTCTACCCACCCCTGTGGACACGGAAGT
Source organism: Lissotriton helveticus (assembly GCF_964261635.1). Lineage (NCBI taxonomy): Eukaryota > Metazoa > Chordata > Amphibia > Caudata > Salamandridae > Lissotriton > Lissotriton helveticus. Next base: position 1,801,099,465 of record NC_136063.1, on the reverse strand, counting down.
GAACACTAACTCTGGCCTGTTGGATCATTTCTCCTTGACTCAGGAGGGGGACCCGCAAATGTCCCAGTCCACCTAATTTTATTTAACTATACATCTCTTCTACCCCTAGCCCACCTCCAGAGTTTTAAAAATGCGTCCCCATTTTTCATTTTGTCAGCTATTACCATGAGGCTCCTGTGGGAGCACACAACAAATAAAAAAAATAACTTTACTAGCCCCCTGCAAGGCCTATATTGTCAGAGTAGCCTGCCCACTAATCTCCTTTAAAAAAAAACATCATATGGCCAGGGAACCAAGTATCCAAGGCTTTTAATGGCTGCTATACTATTTCCTTCCAAGTTGTCACCAGCCAATCAGAACTCTTTCAACGAAAAAGCTCCCAAGCTTGCATCTTTTAATTTCAACCAAAGATCCGCATATCAATACATTTTGAACTTTAATTTCTCAAAAACTACTGAAAGAAGTTACATTAAAACAAAAAAGGAACACTTGCTGGGTAAATATCTACCTTTTTGCTAAGTTCTGTATAATTCCATTCTTCTTGTTTGGCTGTAGGGGCTGCTAAAATTCCCTATGGAAATTGCATAGGGAAATTACATTTTGGGACCCCACCTTTTTTCCCAGCCCCATGCTTGATGGATTCCTTGAATTTTTAATGGAGGGAGCTGAGGTAAATAAACTACTTTTGGAAAGTTTTGTAAAAATATGTCTTATCGTAATACTTAGGTCACAAAAGAACAGATTGGTACCTAGTCCTTGCAACAAGAAACAACAGGTCAACTGGTCAGAACCTGATCAGTGCTTTTTCAAATGCTGGCATTGCAAACTATGTAAATCAAGTGAGAAAAAAGAAAACAAATATTTACAAACATATCACTTTACATGAGACTATTTTGTTCTGTTGTGAAATTCTGGTGCAGGTTACAATGTTTTGATATTATAATCGTCCCTGTTCTCAAGGGAATCATGGAATACCTGGTAACTATAAAACATAACGATCCCACATATCCTCTAGTGAGGCATTTTTGAGAGTTCATGGTAAAAAAGCATACTGTCTAGAAATGTTTAGTAGTGACAGGATCACAGTGAATCTAGGAGAAGACAGAAATAAGACCTATAGAAATCTAGAATCCAAATGTATCATTGAGCTTAACACAAATTACCCTCAGGAATTGAAAATGAGGAACTGTTTATACTTATTAGCTGACATGCTGGCAAAGGATCCTATGGACCAATTTGGTAACTATGTTATGAAGAAGTGAACTGTCAATCTGATCTTTTGTGGAATTAGTATTAAAATATACTTAAGAGATGGCTCACTAGCAAACATCGTTACCCTTCTTATATACATGATTACTATGGAATATGTTGGGGCAGCTGTTGGACACTGAGGGGCAGATTTACAACACCCTTGCAATACTTTTGCGCCACCGTTGCATCACTTTTGTGACGCAGTGGTGGCATAAACAGTGCACCAATTTACAATGTGACGCATCTTGTGAGATACATCATGTTGTAAAGCCCTGCATCACATTATACCTGCGCCAGGTATAAAGTATGCAGGGTGGGCATTCCCACGCAGGAAAGCCTGGTAAAAGTGAGGCAGTGAAATCTACAAGATGTCACTGTGCCACTTCTAGGACACCACTGCGTCAAAACCTTACACCTGCTTGAAGCAGGCGTAAGGAGTGACGCAGTACAATAAGTATAGACCTCAACATGCATTGGTGGAGTTGTGTCGTGCTTGTGACACAACTCCAGCAGTGTGTGGCTTTTGGGCTAACAGATACATCAGATTTTCTGACAAATCTGTCATTCCTTGCGCCATGGTGCGCTGTATTGTAAATAAAGCAATACCAAAGGGGGATGATGGACAGAGAGTTGAGCAAATCAAACACTCACCTCCAGTCCACTGATCTGGGTTTAATCCATCATCATTCTTTAGCTCACTCCACCACCCCAGTTTAGACATGCCATATGCAAATCAGTCTGACCCTGTTCCTCATGGGAACAGTCCAGCCCAAACTGCCAAGCCATGTCCAAGGATAGCATGGGCGGCATGCATTCACGATTTTATATATATATATATATATTTAAATAATTAATTATCACACTTATAAGAGCGTGATGGGACCGTCATTGACATCGCGTGTTATGAGTAAATTAACTGGTAAAAGAGAGAGATGTTCAGTTTTTTGTCTTCGAACTATAATGTAAATAAATAGTTAAGCTTCGTATATGATTAAAATACATTATTTCATAATTCATATATGGCTTAATTTCTTATTCAATGATAGGGTTTCTATTTTTGGAGAGTCTAAGCTTTTAAAGTGAAATTGTTTACTGTATGACTTATTGCTTCATCATTTTATTAGAGACGTGTATGTCTCTATTTAAGCATTTTCTTTCGATGATGACTTTAAAAAGGTGTGCCTCTTCTTCTATGAACTTTAACCTATTAGGAACGATAATTTATATAGACGGAATCTGTTGAAACTGATGCATCTGTTCTGTATCACATTTCTTTGCAAAAAGAGGGCCTGAATGCCATTCTGGTTGCAGATAATGATGAGCTGTAGAGATGACATAAACAAACGTGCTTGTTCTGCTTGGCCTTTTTTGTCAACATTTTAATCTATATTGGTGAATCACTGGAAAGTGGCAAGTTCCATAATAGTTAATGGTACATGATGACTTTGTACCCAGAAATATAGATCTTGCTGAGACAATTTAATATATGGCGCTCTATCAACAGGATCAATATATGTGCTTGTTGCGCCTTAGCTTTGAGATAAATTGCTTATGTGACAACATAAATATTCTCCCATAAAATGGTTTGTGTAGATTGTATAATTGACTATCTGCATGCCTTCTGGCCTTGTCTGCGTAGTAGCATACCAATGTGTGAAAAGAGGCAAGGATGCTGGATGCAGGAATCTGAGTTTCGTATCATTATTACTTGAATGGAGAAGGTGGCTAGTTCTATCTATCTGAACCTTTACCACAATCTAGTATAATGTAAGGTATGTATTCCTTTGAACTGTTAAGCATCGGGGACTGAAGTTCTTTCAGTAAAGCAGCGCTGTTTATTGTACCTACACAATATTAAACCAATTCTCTGCACTAATATATTTGTAATAATCCTTCAGTGAGCAAAGGGATGTGTACCATTATCCACTAATAATATGAATAATAGTAATAATAATAATAATAATAATAAAAGAATCCTAATAATAATAACAATATTAATAATAATAATAGCTACGCATGTAACACCTTATTAATGTTGATGATGCAGGAACTGAATGTTCACCACGTTGTGAACCTCTGCAAGTGTAGGTATGGGGGTGCCTGCAATGGACTGTATACCTTCATACTTGCATTTGCTTTAAAAAAGTGCCAGCTTTGTGATTTTTTCTTTTATTGGGAAGTGTCATAATGTTGCAAAAAGACACATAAAATAGCATTACAAATACAAGGCCAAATTAATACAATGGTAGATAAATTCCATGTATATCTGTATAAATCAAGATAGCAACTCTTTTTTGTCACAAGATACATAAAGATGGCCTATCCACAGTAAAATCCAAGATTCAAAACCTCATGAAATCTCGTGGAGGTAGCCAAGCAAAGAGGAGGTGAGCCTGTTCCTGACTGGTAGCCACTACTTGCATAATGTATGTCCATTATGATGTGATAGAGTCGAAATGTGCATCCTACATCGGGTACCTGTTAGGAGTGCAATGCAACCGCCTGTATTATGCACTCACACATTATTCAGTGCTATTGGTGAGACTCGATGTTAGAGGAAATGTGAACCAAGTAACATGCTCTTGTGAAATGAACAAGATTCAAAGAGAAGCTTAACAAATGTTTCATAGAAATGTGTTAACTACGTTTGATCGATCTTACACACATATAGGGCTCATAAGTTACCTGACCCATTGACACATTATATGTATTTTGAATGTTATTAGGCTAATGATGTCGTTGAAATAGACATACTGAATGAGTTTCTGAGAAAGCTAAGGTCTTCCAGAGAGACTTGGCCGACCAGTTTTGTGGACCATTTAGTTGCCCTTTGGTCAAAGTAATGCAGATGTGAACAATTATGCAAAATAATCTGATAAACAGTGGCAATTCCACCATGCTTAAGCCCCCTACAGAACTAACTTTAGAATGGATTCTGGTCCATAGAGAGAGCCTGGCAAATAACTAAGATACAGTGTGGTAGATAGCAAAACAAACCTACTTATGTGAAGTGAGAGACCTCTGTTGTTCCTCAAAAGGAAAAAGAGGACTTTTGCAAAAGAACTCACACCAGCAGGCCATCAGAACTGAATAGAACCATTGTGGACATTCAATGGTAAGTTAGGATTAGCCCCTAATGCAGTGTGTGGGTTACGCCAGTAAATATTACAGCGAATGCAAATATGTGACCAGGCTTTGTCAAAGACAGCAAGAGTCTAAAATCCAGTGTGTTTAAAATACATGGTTTCAATAATCCTCTGCAAGGGCTCGTGAGCATTCTAAGGATAGATATAATGAGTGGAGACCTGCCTGCTGCCAGTTGCCTAAATGCAATTGAGAGGTACAAGACCAGAGATAAAGTTGAGGCAACATGACAGAAGTGCCATCTCACCCATATCCTGGGGGTTGCTGCAAATAATGGATAGCACACCAAGGTTTTTTATTTGCTGATAAAATAAACTCCAGTTGGCTTCAATCTGTTTAAAAAATATCTTTGGTATAAGTAGTGGGGACTTTGAGAAACAGATACAAAAAGCATGTCATAATGTTCATTTTTAAATAAATTGCATCTGGCTATGATCCTTAAGTGTAATTGGTCCAATTTCCTTAAAGGCTGCTAAAGATTCTTTGGTACAATGTATTGTAGTTAAGGCTCACCATATTCCTAGTAGCAGAGGTTATCTTCACCCCAACATATGTAGCAGTTTTAAAATAATGATAATCCGGTGGCTCTGACCTAAGGCTTGTGATGATCTACATTTTATCAGCATTCTTCCTATACCCAGAAGCCATCCCAAATTGGTGTGCAATACTATCGATATTAAAAAGGGCCTTAGAAGGCGAGGTGTGACCTGGTCATGCTAGACCCGGTTAAGAAACACCATTTTACATGCTCAAGTTCTTAAGTTGCCTTTTCTCCCTAAACATGATGACATTTGATACACATTCATATCCATGCACATACAGATAATATTCTTCAAACTCAGTTTTGTTAGTGTTAGTTTCACTACCACTGTGTAGGCACTCTATTTAAAACACCTTGAACATACTGTACAAGAGCTAAGTTTATCACACAAGATGTTATTTGTTTTAGGTACTCAGCTACAGAGCTATCACAGTAGAATAATCAATAGCGGCCTTTCTGCGGCTTCGTCATGGTAATATTGATGATTATAATTTATATATGACATCAAGCCTTTGTTTAGACAGAGGAGCATTTGGCTGGCACTGAGAAGTAGATCCATGTCAGAATTCCAGCTCAGCTGAATCCTGTTTACCTCATGCATGGGATGCTGTCCAGCTCTACACCAAGACAGGAAGTTTGATGACATTAGCACACATGTAACAGGGAATTAGATCACCCATCAGGAAATTGACAGATGCCCTCATTCTAGACTTGATAGTTTAGGATGGTCTTAGAAGGAGTACCATATATTACAGTACGTGTATGCAAGCATATATTTTCTGTAATCAGCATACTAGTTAAACAGTTATGTTTCTTACCATTCTTGTAATGCTGATCACATTTTTCTGTGACCTTTTATTGATTATTGCAGCACAAGTATTTTACTCAAGACTCACAATGCTTCAATAAATATTAAAATGTTTTACTGTGTATTTCTTGGGTATCTCTTTGGGTATGCATTGGTAACCAAGTGAAAGGGTTCAAGATCTGTTACCATGATTTCTGTGGGGAGTCAGGGGTGGCATGTTCTGAGGTTGCACATCAATTTGTTACCATGTCAAGTTAGGGCTACAGATGGTACATTGCGAGCCAGCAGGACTTCGGTCAAAATATCCATGTGATATGATTGGAATCAGTTTTGCACAGTTCTAATGGTTATGTTGTCCAACAAACGCACAGTTTTACTTTATGGAAGTATAAACCATACAACAGATGTCAAGATAGCGATATTATCTGCATATGCTAAAACTTTAGCACTGAATGCATTAAGTCTCAGTGGGAGAATGCAATCTGTTCCTTTAAGATTTTGAATGTAAGGTTCTAAACAAAGAGCAAAAGACCAGAGGCGACAAAGGACATCCCTGCATGGTGTCCCAATAAATATGTATTTTAACTGACATCCACCCCCTACCAAACATTTGAGCCGACAATAAGCAATAAACCTCATGGGTGATTTGCCACAATTTACAAATCCTTGACTGTTTGATAATGAGATATGACAGCAGATAAAAAACTTTTTCCCAGGCGCATCTGATCCACAATTGCCCCTACAAAGTTCCAGGAGACTCTGGTAAATGCTGTTTCTGCATCCAACTGAATCTTCACAGCAGGCTAATGCAGTTCTTCCTCAACGTCCAATTTGGAGATAGCAAGGTTAATGTGAGCCGAGGTATCCCGAGCAGGAATAAAAGAATGCTGCACGGGATCCACTAAGGAAGAGATAAACGATGAAAATCTAGAACCCGAGTAAACAGATTGACATCAGTGTTCATTAAGAAGATAGTTCAAAATAAATTGCATGTAGGGTGCAAGTACCAGGGATAAAAAGGAAGAAGAGTTGACTAGCTCAACAAAATTTCGATTTACTATATCAGAGAAGGCCTAGTAAAGTTCAGTTGGGCTACAGTCTGGGCCAGGGGCTTTCCTAGAAGCCAAATGGAAAAAAGCTTTCCTCATTTCACCGTGTTTGACAACCCAGTGCTGCATGATGGATGTCTGCCACTGCTGGCATATTCCCCCAACATTAATTCAAATACTCCTGCAAGTGGAATATGAGTGTCCCCATCATGTAATGCTGTGTAGAATGTATGAAACTTGCCAAAACCACATATGTGCCCGATAGAACCATTTGTTTGCTATTTTCAAAGCAAAATGCCTGCCTATTCTGTCATTTTTTAAAGCCCAATCCCAGATCTTCTTCTGAATCGTAATCCAAGTAGACGTTGATTGTTTGAATATGTGCTCTGCATGATGTACCAGTAGGTTACCCAGACAGTTAGAGTATTCCATTTCTAATTTTTAAAGCTTAGTACGTGATCCAGGCTCCAGATTTTTCTCCCTTACAATTTTACTGATTCAAGAAACTATGGGGCATATTATTATGTTGGTGGTTCCCACACGAGCGGTTTGTCAGTGTCGGACCCACCGACATCTGCCGCTGCGGTCCACCCACCACATTAGAATGCGACGAGTGGGGGAATCGGGCGGAAGGGCCCTCTGTTTTGCCTTTGACAGGCTCGAGGAGCCCATCTGTGCATTGGAGGGTCAGTAATCCCTACAATATGTGCGGTGCCTGGTCAGGCACTGCCGTAGGAATTAGAAAGACCCTTTCCACCTCACCCACCATGAAAACGCAGGCATAAAGTGACTTTGGGGGCCCCTAGCAAGCGCCCCTTCTCTCCTGGCTGTCCTCTATGGGGCCCCCCTAACTATCCCTGCACCATGTTCCAAACACCGCATGGTACCTGCCACATGGTGCAGAGATGTTTTTAAAGTGTTCATTTTCTATTGAAAATATACACATTGCGACTGCCGTGAAGAGGGTCTCATTGCATTCTAGGCAGGAGGACACTGAATTCTAGCCAGGCTGTCCTGCTTCTGCTACAGTGTCGGTCGAAGTGACTGACCGGCATCATAATGATGCCCTTTGTGCCTGTTCCCTGATCATGGATTTCAACGTACGCCAAACTATCATGGGTGAAGTGAAATCAAATAACTATTTTACAGAAAAAGCCAGGACTTCAATTTAAGCCGCATCCCTTAATAATTTACAATCAAATGACCAGCAAGAAGACAGTTGCGAGGTCCCACATGAAACAGAATTGTGACTAAAAACCAGCAAGAGAGCATCATAATCTGATAGGATTTGTTAATGTCTCTTAATCCAGAGAGACGAGAAGGTGCTGTGACTAACTATGATCATACCCATCCATTACGTCATATCATGCGGTGTTGAATCAATGTAAAGACCACTCTAGCCTATGACACATCGTGAAGGGCATACAAGTTCATAATCTGTTTAAGAGCAGACATTGAGTGCCTCATTTGTCTATAAGCTACCTCACTATGAGAGTTTGAATCCAAACCAGGCTCAAGTACTAGATTCAAATCTCCAACAGATTATAAGAGGATCATTCCACTGACTCAATTCCAAAAAACCAAAATTAAAGATAGAGGGATTGTTCATATTGGGAGAATGCGGCCCACAAAAGGTAAATTGAAAACTAGGTTGTATTAATTGAGCAATAAGTCAGCTGCCCTCTTTATCAGAAATAAATTTAGTGACTGACGACTTTCTATTGCTAGTCGGTGGTATTACCCCCTCAATCCCTCACTGCCAGAAGCTGCAAGTATCCTATAGCCCGCACTGAAGCTTGCAGGGAAACAGATCAAAATATTAATCCTGCGACAAGGGGGCAGCATTAGTAACTGCTCCCTGCAGGAGGAAGCAATGCTAATACCATAGTAATTTAAAAGTAGAGCAATATGCGGGTCAATTAAACTTGAGTGATGCCATCAATGATGTCATTTGTTATGTCATAAAAGATGCCATAGAAGATCATGAGTGATGTTATATGTGAGGTCATAAGCAGTGCATGGAGTGGGCACAAATTATAGTTGGTGCTAACTATAACTGGTTCTGTTATTTTTTAGTTCACAACATAGTGTCATTGACAAGTTCACCTTAACCTGTTTTTTTCAGTGAATATATATACATATATGTATATATACATATATATATATTACCTACTGGCGGTCGCCAGTAGGTATATATAGTTAGGATTTTTTCTCTATGGGTTTTTTGAAAATTCTATGTCTAATAACTTTGGCGTTTGTGGACGGAATTGGCTGAAATTTTCAGGAAAATGGCACATTTTGTTTCTGAGCAGCCCTTGAAAATTTGGGGGGGGTTCGTCCAGTGGGGGCCGAGAAAAAAGGGGGGTCCCAAAACGTGTTTTTAACATTGAGTTTTCCATAGGGCGGTTGGCCTCACTTTTAGCCCGAACGGCTGAATGGATTTGCACGAAACTTTGCAAAATTGTAGGGACTGGTAGCCCGATGTGCCTTTTGTAGGTCTCAATATATGTGCTCCAGTGGATTTTGAGAAATTAACGTTTTAAAAAAGATATATATCTGTAACAGCGGACCGGTTAGCGCTCTGGTTCGCGGACTTTTCGCGCAACGGAGCTTTGTGAAGCGAAGCTGATTGGTTCTCCGGCGTCTGTCAACATTCCAAACAGTCCGTAGCGGCCGCCATCTTGTCTCTCGGTAGGATCGAGAGACAAGAGGAGGTCAAAACAAAGGGGGAAATAACTATAAGGGGGCATAGTAGATCCTCGCTGACCCCCTAGGTTTGATGTGGAGGTTTTAAAAGGGCCCCGCGGGGCAAAAAAAAATAATAAAAATAATAATTGAACGGCTGAATGGATTTGCACGAAACTTGGCAAAATATTAGGGACTGGTAGCCCGATGTGCCTTTGCTAGGTCTCAATATATGTGCTCCAGTGGATTTTGAGAAATTAACGTTCAAAAAAAGATATATATCTGTAACAGCGCTCCGCTTCGCGTAACGGAGGTTTGCGAAGCTGATTGGTCATTCTGTCACTGGGCTATAGTTGGGCTACATCTGGCTGATATTTGGGCTACATTTGTTTTTTTGTGTGTCTGGCGGCCATCTTTGGGCTACATTGGGCTACATTGGGCTTCATTGGGCTACATTCGGCTAATTAGCAAATAGCTCATCGCAAACTAGGAATGGTAAAGAATCGCTATTTATTCCTTAAAGTTCGCTATTTAGGAAATGCAAATAACTTTGATGATACATATGGCGGTTCATCTCTAACAAGATAAGAAGCATAGGGATAGATTTATGATGACTGGCGCATCACCAGGGATGTGTTAGTCATTCTGTGCCGCTGTTCCGTCACCTATGGTGTGCTGCATTTACAATGCGGCGCATCACGGGGCAAAAACAGCACAGATGCGTGATGTATCTGTGCCGTAAAGGTGGCGCATTGCTGGAGTTGTATCGCAAGTGTGATGAAGGTCCAGCAAGGGTCGGGGGTGCCCCTGTCGCAGGGTTTCTGTTCTCACACAGAACTGTGGACAGAGGATTGGAACCTCGGCGAATTAGGGTGTCCCAAAACTCACGTTAGTAATCAAAAACTATTTAGCAAGCTAGGTACAGTGTCACATTGGATATAACAAACTCTCAATGTTTAGACAATCCAGAATATGAACTTATAGTACCTCAGGATACGTGGAACTCATGAACAGTCGGTCGTTATATATTTCTTAGAAACCAGAACATGGAGTTAAGAAGAACACATGTGTATTTGAAATGTTTATTTACTAATGCCGTCTTCTCAGGCGTAGTACCTTAGATAATAAAAGTACACATATTATCAGTAGCAAAATTACCAGCATAGTTACTAGTACATAAAAAGTGAATGGTGATAGTATGTTAACATGCTGTAAATGAATAAGAGTTAGCAACACTTATAAGCAGCCGCGGGCCGTGGAGGGAGTTACGGTGAGGCAGGGAGGCGGGGAGGGGGAGAAGCAGGGTGGAGAATACAAGTACACATATTATCAGTAGCAAAATTACCAGCATAGTTACTAGTACATAAAAAGCGAATGGTGACAGTATGTTAACATGCTGTAAATGAATAAGAGTTAGCAACACTTATAAGCAGCCGCGGGCCGTGGAGGGAGTTACGGTGGGGCAGGGAGGCGGGGAGGGGGAGGGGCAAGGTAGAGAGGGCTCCACCCTGCTTCTCCCCCTCCCCGCCTCCCTGCCTCACCGTAACTCCCTCCACGGCCCGCGGCTGCTTATATCTCACCCTCCCTAATACACATATTATATTATTTGCTAAGAAGGTCTCTTTGTGTTGGTTTAGGGCGTGCCCATACTTTAGTGTCTTAGATTTGAAGGAATCACATCAGCATACACCAGCTCTCTCTTCATGTGAACCGCATCAACTGTTGTGTATGTGTGTTCGGCAAAGCAATATAAAACCCGCCTCATGCCCAGAATTGGCAGAAGTTGCACTTATGTTATGAGTATGAAGTCGTGGAGATCAGACCTCATAACAATTCTGTATCGTGTTGTTCTTGAAACTTTAGCACTCGCTGTACAGATATAGTTTAACAAGTAAAGCAGATAGTAGACCAATAACATATTATTCTCATGTAAACCACGATGAACTACTAGGTGGAAAGCTAAAGCAACAACTAAATGTCGTGTGCAGAAGTTGCAAAAAAGGAAAAATGGCGTTTAAACCGGTAATGAGCCCATGCTAACTTAACACGGTGTAAAGATATCCAGGACCTAGATGACACCTCCTCATGATCCGGAAACGAACTGAATAAGATAATAGAAGTGCCATCTCATGAGAGCAGATTGCAAGTTTATATGTGGACGGTCCGCAAGGTAAAGCATTAAAAACTAGGAAAATTCAATGCTAAAGAAAAATAAAACAGCCAAGTACTTTATCGAGTCTTAAGCCAATAGGCAAGGTAAATAATAAAAACTTGACAATTAAGTCAATGAATTGTCAATGAAATTCTAGTACTCAGCATATGAAACATGAAAAAGGTCTATGACATAACTGTGTATGCAAAATAAGCTGCAACAGCCTCCAACAGGAAGTCACCGTCTTCATCCGAAAACAGTTCAGCCATCCAATTTAAAAGCGGAAAAGAACATACGTGCTCTCCCAGCACCGGATCCTCTATCACCATCAGAGGACAGCTCGGTGGGTTTTCAAGAAAGCTGTGTTCCAAGAAAGACTGTGCTGCCGCCAGTAAATTCCAGGGACCAAGTAGTCCATGCATCAATGCCACAGCCATAATCCTTTCGCCAGGACAAATCAACTCGTGAGTAATGATAGGAGTCATCAGCTGATTAAAGTCGACGTCAGGAGAAACCGGTCCGCAGAGACACAAATCAATGGCCCAATCGAAATCACAGGTCAGGCAGTGAAATACAGGCTGGACACAGGTGAAGTAGGAGAACCGAAAAGATAATCCATATGCCGTGCTTAATATCGCCAACGGCATTGTGCCATAATATTCTAGCATGCGATTGCGGAACAGTGTCAGCAGCTGCAGGGTCGGAGGTTGCATAGGAGGGACATCCATATTTAAAAATGTAAAAAAGCACAAGAGCGTCCGCTGGTAATGCAAGTAAAAATGCAATCCACGAACCAGAGTGGAGAAAATGGAATGAAAGGGAGCAGGGATGACTCCAAAGATTTTCTCAAATGAAGTCACGAGACCACTGGTAACAACTTTAAAAAAGTGTGCCAGGGATTTTGTGGAGGATGCGTTAAAGATAGTCGGAAACATGTTGCTGAAATTGAAAGGCAAATCTGTGTACGGGTGTTCGCTATGTGAAGTACGAAAGTTTCACGGGCCGAACTCAAGGCCACCTCTCTCTGAGACAAAAGAGCTCTTATTCTTGTCATGCCGTTGAAACGTGTCCCAAGGTTGGTATTTGTGGCCAGATTGAAAACTCCCTATGTTCATGTGTGGGAGGAAATAGAACATTTCTGCAGCAAATAACCCGTTCACTTACTGTTACGATAAAAGGAATACTTTTAATTAACTCAGAACAATCTTCATTATTGAGCATCAAATAACTACCATTTTCCAACAACTTGAACGTGGGGATGATAGCAGGAACTGGCGTGCCTTGCAACACGCAAGCCATATTTGGTCGGTGTTTGTTGCATGAATCGTGTAACTGTATGTGCCTACACATTAGTGAATGATCTGGCGTCTCAGTGCATTCCTCTCCATTCAGATAAACTTCTTGATCATCTTTGAAACATCTGTATGTGTATGGAAGCGACCAGACCTCATGAACAAAAGCACTACCTAAAGGTTCATAAAGACCTATTGGTATATATTTCATACAATTTGAAAACTTATATAAAGCAAAAGGCAGCGTTATTAAACCGTGGATAAGGCATGTTGCCAAAAAACCCGCAATCCTCTGCTGATGATGTCACTGAGCATGTCATGAATGATGTAATATGTGACATCATCAGTAGTGGATTATGGGTAATAGTATCTCTAGTTTACTCCCCTATAGCTGTCTTTCTTTTAACATAAGTGTGTGTTTCCTTCCCTTATACTTACTGTTTTTGGTTCGCTTCCAGTTCGCGTACCAGCGAGCGAACTAGGAAGCGAACTAAGAGAAATAGAGGTTGGCACAGTTCCAAATATTGTACCAATTTTTTAATAACGGGGAGGTAGTTCTGAAAAGAACTTTTTTTTTTATTTTTCTGAACATTTTTTTAATGTTTTTGAATTTTTCGGAACAGTTTTATATTTTTTTGGGTTTTTCTTGGAGGGGGCAATGAAAACGATTCATTGTAAAGGGCTCAACAGGAGCAACAAAACAAAAAAAAGAAGTATTTATTATTTTGGGCGTTTCGGACAAACTTGCATATGATAGTCAATAGCTCTGTTGATCAGAGTGATGCTTCTTTCTCCGTAGGAAATGAATCCATCGCAAAATACGCAGGTGTGTTTTACTTCACCAAATCTCATTTGTATATTTGGCACCATCTCCCTGCCCTCTGGTCCCGTTACTTCCGGTACAACAGATCTTCTGGCCATAATAGGGAGATTATCTAGGTCGTTCCGAAACTGTGCAGCACTGTAGTTGTTAGGATGCCACCTAGTCATATGGCGATGCATTGTGTAGTTTCCGAAACTGTATTTTTTGTCGGTCCCTCTGGACAGTCTATCTTGACATATAAGGCAAGTAACGTATCTTGCATTTACTTTTTTCTGACCTTTGGGAATTTTAAAAAATTGCCAAATGAAGTTTTCTTTCCGGTGAGACGTCTTGGGCTGCTCAGGCAAAAACTGCCTCTCTTCGTGCTCGTCCTCCTGTTCCTCTTCTTCTTCTTCTTGTTGAATTACAACTTGAGCAGGTGGTCCACTCTTCCTTGGATGTGGTGGAGGTGGTGGGGAAGCACCAGCTGAAGCTACTAAAGAAGCCATTGCTCAGTGATCACAAAGGGTCTTTCTCTCACAATGATGAAAGTCAGAGTGAGGAAAGAAGGAGGGATTTTCATCATTTGGGAAAAACAAGAGTTCTCAACCAATCAAAAGTGTTCATTTTAGATTATATGACCTAGTCTTACATCATTAGGAAACCAAAAGTGAAATGAACCAATGAAAAGTGTTATTACCAAGTCACATGACTTGCTGTGTTTACGTTAAGCGCTTTGCAGGGCCTCCCGGTTTGCTTCCAGAAACCTGCGCTTTGGCACTCGCTTCGCGTACCAGTTCGCTAACGTAGCACGTCATATGACGTATCACGCGACAACGTGGAACGTCATGCGGACGGGAGGCGTCACGATGTTGTTTTCTAACGCGGCACTTGCGGTAAAGAAACGTTTACCGGCTCGCGGTCTATTTCGCGGCATCAAGGTCAGCTAACGGGAAGCTTCCCGATTCGCGAAGCGGGAACGAAGAAAAAAAAATATTTAAAAAAAAAGTTATTAATAAACATATAAAATATATTTTTGGATTTAAAGAAGAATACATTTTACAGCTACAGATATTAGCTGTTAAAAAACCAATGAAATTCACTGAAAAAACCATAGGTTATAGACCATATATAGTTAGGAATTAGCATTTACAAAACCTTGAAAATTCACTGAAAAAACCATAGGTTATAGACCATATATAGTTAGGAATTAGCATTTAAAAAACCTTATTTTACTCACACAAAACCATTGAAATTCCATATATAGTTAGTTGCACTAACTATATATCGCGCACCCGCAATCCACTGCTGATGATGTCACATATTACATCATTCATGACATGGTCAGTGACATCACTGATGACATCACTGATGACAACATCCAGTGATTATGTGTTTCTGTAAAGTTTAAATATGTTTTACATATTGAAGAATGAGTGGATGTATAAGTGTCTGAATGAAGGTTTTAGTAGGTGCGTGATTGACTGTATGAGTGAGTGATTAAATGCGTCTTACTGAATGCACGGGTTAGTGACTAAACTGTCTAAAAGTGTGCATCAGTATGTCTGTTGTTGTGCAAGCTGCTGCATGTGTTGATCAGTAGCTATATAAGTAGCTATATGGGTTATTGATTGGTTGCACAAGTATTTGTATGGGAGACTGAGTGTGTGTATGGCTGGCTGGGAGGTGTGTGACTCTGTGCAGATCAATGTGTACTTGTATCAGTGATTCTATAAGAGAGTAACTATGTGTTAGTATATGTTTCAAAAATGTAAGGTGTTCTGTGTTTAACTGTATAGATGAGAAAATGGAAGTGTGATTGATTCTTTTCAGGACTGACTAGGTGTGTGAGTAACTCCATGGATGAGTGGCAGAGTGTGAGTGTCTGTATAGGTGTATGAGTGCATATGATAGTGTTGTAAAGATGAGTGATTGTATGTATGAATGATTGTATGAGTGAATGTGTGTGTAGACATAGGAATCAGTGAGTGCGTATGTAGTAACTAGTATTGGTGTGTCAATGGTTTCAAAAATGATACTCTCTATTTAACACTGGGTGTAACGGAGGTTATATTAGAGTGTGAGGAGATGCATTGTATTATCACATGAATGATATCATCAGTGATGTGATCATTGATGTCAAGTGAGATGTCATCAGTGATGTCATCAGTGATGTCACTGACCATGTCATGAATGATGTAATATGTGACATCATCAGCAGTGGATTGCGGGTGCGCGATATATAGTTAGTGCAACTAACTATATATGGAATTTCAATGGTTTTGTGTGAGTAAAATAAGGTTTTTTAAATGCTAATTCCTAACTATATATGGTCTATAACCTATGGTTTTTTCAGTGAATATATATATATATGTGTGTATATTACCTACTGGCGGTCGCCAGTAGGTAATTATAGTTAGGACCTAGTTTCCATAGGAAATCCGCAACATTGTATTTGGAATAACTTTGGCGCGGTCGACGGATACACGCGAAATTCTCCAAGAAAATGGTCTGCTCTGTTCCTTCCCTGAAAGTTTGGGGGTGATTCGTGAAGCGTCCCAAAACGGGTTTTCCCCATGCAATTTTCCATAGGACCTTTAGCCAAACGGCTGAACAGAATTACACCAAATTTGGCAAAAAGGTAGAGTTCGGTTCGCAGATTACCTTTTTTGTTAAATGATGTAAATCCATTCAGTAGTTCCTGAGAAAATCAAAAGTAAAATCAAAGATATATCTAGAGATCAAGTACCATACTCTGTACTGTACTGGGTACTGTACACTGTACCTTCCCAAGCACAAGCTGCATGCTGATTGGATGTCAACTGTCTGTCAACACTCCAAACCAGGAAGTGTTGGTAGAACCGAGGCACAAGAAAGCAGTGAAACAAACGTGCAAAACACGCAAAGGGGGCAGGGTAGAAACACCCTGACCCCCTAGGCCTGCTCAGGGGGTCCCACAAGAACCCCCAAGGCCCCTCCAACATTTTTACCCCTTAAAAAA
The DNA here is from genome assembly GCF_964261635.1 of Lissotriton helveticus. Classification (NCBI taxonomy): domain Eukaryota; kingdom Metazoa; phylum Chordata; class Amphibia; order Caudata; family Salamandridae; genus Lissotriton; species Lissotriton helveticus. The sequence continues at coordinate 1,801,082,740 of NC_136063.1, read as the reverse complement.
AGTGAGATGGGACGGCCGTAAGGCAAGATGGCCGCCGAGACGCCGTAGAGGAGAGTCGCATCTGACCTCCCTCCTGTTGGTGTTGTATGCAGTGCATTTGGTGGTTCCCTACTAGACGTCTACCCCCTCAGAATTGATGTCTTAATGGGGTAATTTCTCACCGATGAACCGATTCCGGACTGATATGTGGTGATTTGCGGTGAGGAGAAAACGTGTGAAATTAAGGAACGCATAAGAGAATATAAGAGAGCATACGAGAGCAGCTGCTGGAGGCGATGATCGGAACTTTTTCTCTGTGGCCTTTACAATCAGAGTTTATTACCCAGCTTAAGGAAAAGACTCTCTTAAAAGTTAGCTTTTTCCTCACAGCAGCAGCGCAGCCAGGACGGCTGGATTGGAAGGAGCTACTAAAATTAATGGCGCCTAAACTCCTCCGCTCACCTAAGAAAGCCCGTGACCCCCAAGATAGATGGGGGAATGAAGAAGACGAGGAAGCGCTCACAGATGGCTCCGGGGCTCCTGCCTCCAATTTGAGAGGAAAGGCGAGAACAAAAGCGCAACAGAGGCGAGAGGCAGCTAAGGAAAACAATATGCGCAAGCTTTGAGAAAAAGAAGCGGAGAAAAAAAAAATGATGACTATTTCTAAAAAATGCAGCGAGACGCAGCCTTCCGCTAGCGAAACAGTGGGGAGAGAGACTCTGCTTCGTCAAACCACCATAGTGGAAACATTCTCACCCTTACCGAGTGTCCAGCTGGTATTGGAGCCGGCTTTGCTTCGAGGATTCGTGGTTCCGTCACTGGTCTCCCTCTGCAGCGTGGCTGGGGGGAAATGGCTGGATAGCCTGGCGAGTGTAGTTGGGGAGGCACCTTGTCCGACTGAGCCTGTGAGCAGTAGGGAAATTACAGAGCCCTTGAGATTGTCAGGCTCTTCTACGGATCCGGCCGGGGGCGGGGCCGAGAACTCAAAGGCGGAAGGCATGGAGAAGGAAGACTCACTTAAAGAGACAGAGCTAGGTATCCTGTCTGTTATCGAGCAAACTAATGATGATGCTCACGCTGTTCTACAACGAGCAGACAAGTGTGGGCATATAGCTGCAAGTCCAGAATTAACATTAGAGCTGACTCGGCGGGATGGAGATAAAGATAAAAACTCTGATTTGGTGAATGTAGGGGGGAAGAAAACCGCAAATTAAAATTTAAATGCGAGTGTAATTTACAACCCCAGCAAAAAAATACCAGCTTTATTGGGATCAACCTTGGCTTCTCCTAGCGAGGATGTTTTCTATACAGGCAATGATGAGGCAGATGATGAGGATGAGAGCCTGAGCACCAACTCGGATATTATGTCAGCCTCAGACTCAGATTTGGAAACATCTGTGGGCTCTGAACCTGGTGTTGACTCAGATGCGGATAAAGAGATAGAAGGGGATAGTGCTTCATCCCCTATGGACAAGGATATGGATTCTATCAATTTGGAGTACGAGACAGTACAAAAGGGCCCTAAGGCGACTCAAAATCCCGCTCTTAGGGAGACGACCAAACTGGCATTTAAGAGCAAAACCAAGTGCAGGAGTAAGACTAAAAGAAATATCTTTAGGCAAAAACACCCGGTCAGTGCAACTCACGGGGCTCCGGAGAAATCAGTTGCGAAGAAGCTTGAGTATAATACATTAGAAAGTCGCACACCTTCTACGGCGGAGACTGTTAATATAACTATGGGCACGATAGAAGTAAATCCTCAGGGCTCTGAGGGAAATCCTTCTAACTTTGAAGTTCTATTATCTACCCTAAAACAAATACAGGATGAGGCTCGAGCTGAGAGCCAAAGGGCTAGTAGAAGAGCCAGACATGCCAATAAAAAAATCCAATCCTCACTCCATAAGATAATTAAAATGTATGAGGAAGTGGTTGGGAGGGTATCCGAGGTGGAGGTTAGAACGGGCAAACTGGAGGACGATGTGGTGAAACTACAGGATGTTAAGAGAGACCAGGACAAGACCACAACCGATATACTTTGGAAACTGGAGGAATCCGAAAATAGACAGAGACGCAATAATGTCAGGTTACTTGGTGTACAGGAAGGAAAGGAGGGGGGGGATGTACGAGGATTTGTGATTGAGTTACTAAAGGGCGCCTTCCCGGAGATGGCCTCATGGGACTGGGAACATGAGGTACAGTGGGCACACCGGTTCCCGATGACACGGAAAGAGTCACAGGGCAAGCCACGCGCAATATTGATCTATGTAGGGAATTTCTTACTTCGTGAAGAGATCATCGCTAAGGCAAAACCACAGGCTAGACGTACTTATAAAGGTGTTGTTTTTTTTTTGCCCGCCCTGACTTTTGTCATACCACAGTGGAAAGGCGATGGCGGATGAGGCAAATGATTACTCCCTTTCAGAACATTGGTTGTGAGGCCTACCTTCTATTCCCAGCACGACTGAAGGTTGGGTTAAATGGAAATTTCAGGGTCTTTCACTCCGAAATTATGGCGCAGGAGTACCTAAGTTTCTTGCGTGAGACCAGGAGCAAACATAAGGCACAAGACAAAGACAAAGAGCTTGTAGAGCATGACCCCCAAGTGGTGGCTATCCGAGACATTCCTCGGAAGAAGTAGAAAGGGAAGAGACAATATTATACTAGGCAACAGTAGTGTTCACTGTTTCCTTATCTTTTTTTTCTGAAACATTATTTCCTTTTTGTTTACCTTGCAAGTAAAACTTTTTATGTATTTCCCTTTTTTAACTGATGGACTAAGGATAGGGGTCGACATATATTAGAGCCATGGTGTATATCGAAGTGTATTGGTATTGGTAGTAAGCAGTGTGTATTGGGGACCGTTGATTGGTCTAGGGGACATTGGGGGGAGACGTGATGAGGTCCATCAGCATCACAGGGGGAGCACCATGCGAGAAACTTATGGTATGTGATTATCAGGGGGAGGGAGGCTGAGACATCCTGTCGGCATCGTCGGTCAGACTAGGTCCTTTTGACCTAATTGCCCGTAGGGGGGTGGGTATCTGTGGGAGGGCAGTCAGGGGTGGGGGAGGGGGGGAAATGGGGCTGGGCACATGAGCACTGGAGAAGAAAAATTTGATATAGGCTGGAATTATGAGTATATGTTTTGGATTGAAAGGCAAAAGAGTCCCAAGACAGTTCCTGAAAGTAAAGTAGGAAAGAATAAATTTGTTAAGTTAGTTATTAGTAGCTGGTACCCGGTTGATAGTTTCATTAAATTCAGCTATGACACTTTGTAACATGGAATGTTTGTGGGTTAAATGATGTCCAAAAAAGACAGAAGATAGCTATCCGATTGTGTCAGATGAATGTAGATTATATATTCTTACAGGAAACCCACGTAATGAGCACCCAGGAGTTCTGTCTCAACCAGCTAGGGTTTCATTTCATAGCAAGATCTAAGCTGGGGGCGAAAAATAGAGGGGTAGCTATTCTCTCAAGAGGTAAAAATGTGGTAATTGGAAAAAAATTAGAAGATCAATGGGGCAGATGGGCAATCGTCGAGGTCTTAATAGATGGAATATGGACAACCTTGGTGGCAGTATATGGCTCGACCCAGGATGACCCAGAAATTTTGCAGTTTTTAGATGCAGAGTTAGCAGGATGGCCACCTCAGGTTGTTATAGGAGGCGACTTAAACATCAATGGGGCAGATGGGTTGGGGATAGGGTCCTATAAAGGTAGAAAGAAAAGAGTGCATAAGGCATTGATTAAACTTTTAGAGAACAATATCTTGCAAGATGTCTGGGGCAGTATTAGATCGGACCAAACAGGATTTACATATTATTCTGCACCGCATTGTATCTGTGTTCGATTAGATTATTTTTTGATATCTAATGATCTATTGACTAGAGTAGAAATTGAAAGGCTCCCACGAATTTTTAGCGATCATAATCCTTTACTTTTAACGATGAAGGTAGAAGGGAGAACTAGATTAAGTAGGACCTGGACTTTTGAAAGAGCACTCCTTTTGGACGATAATTATATACAACATATTTCCAAATGGATTAGCGAGTTCTTTGAGAATAATAGAGGGAGTGCCCCAGTAGGAGTTGTATGGGACGCATTTAAGGCTGGTGCCCGCGGAGAGACATGTAGTTTTAGCGCATACAAACGGAAAGTAGCGCAATTTAGAGATAGTAATCTAGAGAGGGCCGTATTTGAGGCGGAGGAACAGCTCCATAAATGTGTAATAAGGGGCGAATCGACTGAACAATCAATCATAGAATTGATGAAGGTAAAAAGCGAAGCTGAGGAGGAATTGGCGAATAAGGCAGCACAGTATTACACTATAAAAAGGGAGAGATGCTACGAGTATAATGAAAAAGTTGGACATGTTCTAGCCATGCGGACTAGACAGATAGCAGCATCTGGGACCGTTAGGGAGATTAGGGATGAATATGGAAGGTTACATTCAGATTCGGAGGAAATAAGGGAAGTCTTTAGGAAATTCTATCAGAAATTATATGATCAACAATATTTTTGCAATGCGGAAGAGATAAGTGAATACCTCCATATTATCCCGGTTGAAAGGGTCTCTATTGAAGACGCAGAAGGGCTGGAGAAGCAGTTGGATCAAATCGAAGTTCAAGAAGCTATGGGCAACCTCCCCTCTGGAAAGGCTGCCGGCCCGGATCAACTCCCTCTAGAGTTTTACAAAACTTTTTGGGGGGGCTTAGGTCAGGATCTAATTAGAACGATCCAAACTGCACAAACTGGGGAGTCTATCCCCAAATCTTGGGGCGCTGCAGATATTGTTTTAATTTAAAAAAAGGGGAAAATGGCGACTGAGCCAGGGTCTTATAGACCAATTACATTGATAAACAATGACACTAAAATATACTCGAAAGCACTCGCAACGAGATTTGCAGGAGTAATCGGTGCCTTAGTTAGTAGTAACCAACATGGTTTTATCCCCGGTAGAGGGACGACACATCACACCCGGAAAGTTATAACCCTGTTTGATGCCGCCGAGGTCACAGGAGATCCGATGGCTGTAATGTTGTTAGACGCAGAGAAGGCGTTCGATCTGGTCTCCTGGGACTATATGTGGCACATTTTAATAAGAGCTGGCATAAAGGGGGGTTTTGTGAAAGCCTTACAGACTTTGTATAGGGAACCGGTTGCAGCTTTAAGAGTCAACGGGGGGATTACGGGTCAATTTCATATTAGGAGAGGCACACGGCAGGGGTGTCCTTGCTCGCCGCTCTTATTTGCCATGTATATGGACCCACTAATCCGCAGGATAGCGCTATGCCCAGATATCTCCCCATTAAATACACTACTGGGTCCCTGTAAGATACTCGCTTATGCTGATGACGTGGCGGTGATAACACCAAACCCCACGGAGGCGATAGGGCTGTTAGAGGCGAAGGCTCTTAAATTTGGGCACGTTTCGGGCTATGCCCTGAACACCACAAAGACGCAGATTATCAAAAACTCCATGACAATCTGCGGTGATAACCGAGTGGTCCAGGAAGGGCCTTATTTAGGTATCAATATTTCAGCTGACCTCGACAAACTGGTGAAAAAAAACATAGCCCCAATAATAGATAAAGTAAAGAAAGATCTTGACCGATATGAGAACCTCCATTTATCGCTAGTAGGACGAGTCAATATAATTAAAATGCTGGTTTTGCCGAAATTTTTGTACATCTTTAGAGCAATTCCATTATCAGTTGACAATAAGTGGTTTAAAATTTGCGAACAAATGATCAATCGTTTTGTTTGGGCAAAAGGCAAGACGCGGAGAGATTTATGTCGCTCCCACGGGAAAGAGGAGGTTGGTCATTACCAGATTTAAAGCTTTATTATTGGGCAGCAGCACTGCAATATATGGTAGGTCTGATTGGAGGGGCCGAAATGGAGGGTTGGGATAAGCTTGGGTCGCTTGCAATCTACGGCCTGGTTCTTGGCATGAATGCTGAAAATGTATTTTTAAGATTTACGGAGGGTAGCTACTTCAAAAGAACACGTTTTAAGACAGTAATGGCTGCATATAATATATGGAAAGGGATCTCAAAGAAGGTGGGAATCGGGAAGTTTAATTTATACACCAGATTAAAGGATAACCCTTCCTTACCTAGTGAGGTTTTCTCGGGAGCTGTTTTTAAAGAGTGGGATAGTCAGGGGATAAGAAAAGTTGGAGATATGATGGGTTCTCAAGGTATACTACATTTTGTGGATTTGCAAAATAGCTTTACTTTGGACACAAAACACTTTTTTAAATATCTCCAAATAAGAAGTTGTCTCTCGAAAAAACAAGGGGGTGCATTGGGCTTTGAAAGAAGTATATTGTTGGACCTTATAGAAAGTGGTTTCGATTGCACTATTAAAAGGTTCTATTTAGAAATGACAAATCTAAAGAAAGATGACTTAGAGAAATGGGTAGATAGATGGTCCTTAGATTTAGAAACGGGTGGGGACATTTTTATTGAGTCATTGGAAATGGGGAGGAAAATGTTATGTTCGTCGTCCCTTCAGGCCCAACACTATAAGATATTATATCATCTATATTATACGCCTGTGAAGATTGCTCAGTGGGGCGGTACATCAGGCACTACCTGTTTTAGATGCGGAAGGGAAGTACAGACGCTGGTCTGATACATATCTTCGCAATCTGTCCCCACCTAGATAAACTGAAACAGGATATTGTGAACTTCTTTCAATTTGCAATGTCAACAACAATAGAGTTAACACCAACCACTATGTTACTGGTGATAAGTGTTGTTGAACAGCCGAATTGTAAACATTTTATATTTGTGGCAATGGCGATTTTGAGACTGTTAGTGGCTTCTGCTTGGTTAGACCCTAACCCACCATCATATCACCAATGGTTAGGAAAAGTAATGTCAATACAAAAATTGGAAACAGCCATATATGCTAGAAAGGGAAAAAAGGGTAAGAAGTTGGGTATGCAAATCTGGGAACCCTTCATCCGATGGAAGTCTGGAGTAGATCCTTAAAAGACCAAGAAATTGTTTAGATTTTGTTTGATTGTTTGAATCTGTATGTATAATCCTATGTTTCAATGTATTGTATCCAATGTGCCCTGCTCATGTTATAAAGAAAATGGGGGAAAAATTTCAATTAAAAAAAAAGAAAAAACGTGCAAAACACGCAAAGGGGGCAGGGTGGAAACACCCTGACCCCCTAGGCCTGCTCAGGGGGTCCCACAAGAACCCCCAAGGCCCTCCAACATTTTTACCCCTTAAAAAAAAAAACCTGTTCTGGTTTATTTTGTAATTAGCCCCCGGGGAGACCAAATCCCGGGGGCATATTACATACAAATAAGTGTGGGGGGCCCAATCCCCCCCACATTGCCCCGGGGACTGCCACCCCCGGAGCAAAGTAATTATAATAGCGGGGGGCACATGGCCCCCCTGCAGCCCCGGGGACGGCCAGCCCACGGGGCTTTGATATAAATGAAGGGGGGCCTTATTGTAAGAATTGTAGCAGCCTGCTCAGCAAACCCCAGAAGAAAATTGTTTTTGATCTCTACTGATGATGGATACAATCCAGAAACACATATGTCTAGAGATGACAGGACTAATCTGCACCAATTTTGGTGGAACACTCCAGCAAAATACCAAGTAAGCGCGCACTGCAAACTGCATTTACCATAATGCTAAGGGGCGAACTGTGCTGGGAGGTCAGCAGTGTGCTCCCACCCCTTCCTGTTTTAAAAACAACTGACCCCCCTCCCCTGCTCAGGGGGTCCCACAGTGCAAAAAAAGCATTTTTACTTTTCTATTTTAGGGTGGTGTCGCGCCGGGATTAGCGAATCCACCCGGAAATTAAATACTCTCCTTTTTTTGCTGTAAGCATGGAATCTAAGGACGTGTTTTCAAAAGTGGACTTGTTTGTATTTGTTCGTAGTGAACCTAGCTAGGCCACATTTCGAAGTTGTGCTAGCAGCATTTGTATTACACTCTTCCACCAATTGCATAGCACTGTAGCCCTTGCAGCGGACCAGCGAAGCCTGTAGGCATTATTGTGCGCCTTAAGGCCAAGAGGGCTCACTAGTAGGGTTCCTGTTGTACTGCACCAAAGTCAGAGCCGCTCTTAGAGTTACAACAGCCTGGCGGGCCTTCAGACATGGCCAGAGTTCTGTTTGAATCACAGACCATAGACCACGGAGTCCCACAGTTTTGTAAGAGAGGCCCAGGTCGGTGCGGAGTCACAGATATATTTAGAAGTCCAGGGAGAATGAATCACTGTGTCACTGCTTTTTTTATATATACTTCGGTGGTACTGTAGGCCAAGACTTGGGTGGAGGGGGTTCCGAGTTCTATCGCACTCTAAAATACACTTTACAGCTGTGCTATTAAAGAGCAGGGTGATAACTGGATCTAGCTCAGCAGGGAGGGTACTCCACAGCACAGACCAAACATTATTTTGTACTCTTCATAGGGCCAGCAGTGTACTCCTTCAGCACTACCCTCAGACTACTGAATAGAGGTGACATGGTTCATCAGTCAACCTCTAAGGCTGAAAGCGCACTGTTCTGTAATAAGGCTTCAGGGCGGCCAATTTAGAACACTACACTCAAACCCCACACATGGATATACCATTAAAGCACAGAGCTGGCTGCCCACTGCACTCACTTTTATCCCTATTTATTTTTTGCACTTTAAGTAGCGCAAACTCGACCCTAAGGTATTATAGCGCTTTACATGAGCACCCGGTACAATACGACAGACACGTTCATTTTAATTTTTATTCACGGGCAGATCAAGTGATTTGCTCAGAAACACAGAATGTTGAGCTGACGCTGAGACTCAAACCTGCTTCCCCGGGTTCAAATTCTGCACTGGATTTGGAAAAGGCACCTCAAGGCTGCTCGTATCACAAAGTGCAACCATGTAGCGCCGGGATCAGCTGGACGACCTAGCATCCTGTAAGCTGCAGATCTCCTGTTCTTAGTCCCTCAGCCATTTGACTGAGAGAGTCTCAGTGTTTGAGCTCCCAACCCCACATACCCCTCGCCCCCTATGAACTTCAGTCCCCAGACAGTAAAACGCCACCCTTGGATGACATTTAGTCACACACAGCCTTCTATAAGATTCACCCTTGTAGGCCATGGTGGCACACACTGCTTTACATAGAGGCACACTCAGGCATCTTGTAATCACAGGTGCAGACTCCAAAGCAAGGTGCAGGCTTCTGTCATTTCACACGCTTAGCTGGACTAGTTTGTATTTCTCCATAGTGAACCTAGCTGGGCACATTTCCAAGTTGTGCTGTCAGCATTTGTATTACGCACTTCCGCCATTTGCATAGCACTGTAGCCCTTGCGGCAGACCAGCGAAGCCTGTAGGCATTACTGTATGCTTTAAGGCCAAGCGGGGTCACTAGTGGGGTACCTGTTGTACAGCACCGAAGTCAGAGCCACTCTTGGAGTTACAACAGCAGGGCAGGCCTTCAGACATGGCCAGAGTGCTGATTGAATCACACAGATCATAGACGGCGGAGTCCCGCAGTTCTGTAAGCGAAGTGCGGAGTGCACAGAATAATTTCACAAAGCCCCCGGCGGGTGGTGGTCCCCACAGCGAGGGGGGCCTTTGAGGCCCCCGTAACATTTTTAAAACAAGCCCCGGGGGTGGCGGTCCCCAGGGCTGAGGGGAGCCATGAGCCCCCCTCCTAATATTTTATATAAGCCCCAGGGGGTGGTGCTCCCCAGGGCTTGGGGGGGCCTTTGAGCCCCTTCACACATTTATTTCAAAAGCCCCCGGGATGGCAGTCCCCGGGGCTGGGGGGGTTGTGATCCCCCCGCAAATATGTTTTAAAAGCCCCTGGGGTGGCAGTCCCCGGGGCTGGGGGGCCCCTTTGAACCCCCCATTACAATACAAAGATTCCCCCCGAATTTGGCCCACCCAGGGGCTAAATATTAACGAAGCACCGGAGACCGCGCTTAGTTGGATTTTTTTGCAGCCGGATCCACGGATCATTCGCTCATCCCTCGATTAAAAAAATTATAATAATTTTTGGGCCCTGGTGGTCCTTTTGGGACCCCCTAAGCAGACCTAGGGGGTCTGGGTGTTTCTCCCCTGCTTCCTTTTCTTGTTTTTCATGTTTGTTTTTCTGTTTTCTTGTGCCTTGGTTCTACCGAGGCACAAGATGGCTGACAACACTACCTGGTTTGGAGTGTTGACAGGCAATTAGAATACAGCTCATGGTCGGGAGGGTCTGCGGATCCACCACGGCCATAGATATCACTATTTTTTTACATTTGATTTTCTCAGCAACTACAGAACGGATTTATACCATTTAACAAAAAGAGTTCTTTCTGAACCAAGGGCTACCTTTTTGCCAAGTTTGGTGTAATTCCGTTCAGCAGTTCGGGCTGGAAAATTGCATTGGGAAAACACGTTTTGGGACCCCCTTATTTCTCTGACCCTGCTTACCGAATCACCCCGAAACTTTCAGGATAGGAGTGGACATGAGTTTTGACAATTTTGCAAAGATCTATCTATCTATCTATCCATCTATCTATCTATCTATCTATCTATCTATCTATCTATCTATCTATCTATCTATCTATCTATCTATCTATCTATCTATCTATCTATCAATCTATCTATCTATCTATCTATCTATCTATCTATCTATCTATCTATCTATCTATCTATCTATCTATCTATTAATCTACCAATCTATCTATCTATCTATCTATCTATCTATCTATCTATCTATCTATCTATCTATCTATCTATCTATCTATCTATCTATCTATCTATCTATCTATCTATCTATCTATCTATATCTATCTATCTATCTATCTATCCATCCATCTATCTATATATATATTCACTGAAAAAACCATAGGTTATAGACCATATATAGTTAGGAATTAGCATTTACAAAACCTTGAAAATTCACTGAAAAAACCATAGGTTATAGACCATATATAGTTAGGAATTAGCATTTAAAAAACCTTATTTTACTCACACAAAACCATTGAAATTCCATATATAGTTAGTTGCACTAACTATATATTGCGCACCCGCAATCCACTGCTGATGATGTCACATATTACATCATTCATGACATGGTCAGTGACATCACTGATGACATCACTGATGACATCTCAAATGACATCACTGATGACATCACTGATGACAACATCCAGTGACTATGTTTCTGTAAAGTTAAAATATGTCTTACATATTGAAGAATGAGTGGATGTATAAGTGTCTGGACGAAGGATTTAGTAGGTGCATGACTGAATGTATGAGTGAGTGATTAAATGTGTCTCACTGAGTGCATGGGTTAGTGACTAAACTGTCTTAATTTGTGCATCATTATGTCTGTTGTTCTGTAAACTGCTGCATGTGTTGATCAGTAGCTATATGAGTAACTATATGGGTTATTGATTGATTGCCCAAGTATTTGCATGGGAGACTGAGTGTGTGTGTGGCTGGATGGGAGGTGTGTGACTCTGTACAGATCAATGTGTACTTGTATCAATGATTGTATAAGAGAGTAAGTATGTGTTAGTATATGGTTGAAAACGTAAGGTGCTCTATGTTTAACTGTATAGAGTAGAAAATGGAAGTGTGATTGATTCTTTACAGGACTGACTAGGTGTGTGAGTAACTCCATGGATGAGTGGCAGAGTGTGAGTGTCTGTATAGGTGTATGAGTGCATATGATTGTGTTGTAAACATGAGTGATTGTATGTATGAATGATTGTATGGGTGAATGAGTGAATGTGTGTGTAGACGTAGGAATCAGTGAGTACGTATGTAGTAACTAGTATTGGTGTGTCAATGGTTTCAAAAATTATACTCTGTTTTTAACACTGGGTGAAACAGAGGTTATATTAAAATGTGAGGAGATGCATTGTATTGTCACATGAATGATATCATCAGTGATGTGATCATTGATGTCAAGTGAGATGTCATCAGTGATGTCATTTGAGATGTCATCAGTGATGTCATCAGTGATGTCACTGACCATGTCATGAATGATGTAATATGTGACATCATCAGCAGTGGATTGCGGGTGCGCAATATATAGTTAGTGCAACTAACTATATATGGAATTTCAATGGTTTTGTGTGAGTAAAATAAGGTTTTTTAAATGCTAATTCCTAACTATATATGGTCTATAACCTATGGTTTTTTCAGTGAATTTTCAAGGTTTTGTAAATGCTAATTCCTAACTATATATGGTCTATAACCTATGGTTTTTTCAGTGAATTTCAATGGTTTTTTAATAGCAAATATCATAAGCTGTCGAATGTCAAGTACGTGGTAAGAATTTTTTTTTTCGTGTTTATGCACACTGATCTGCTTTGATTGCTGCCCCCCACCCCTCATTTCTATTAGGAGTACTCTCTCTTTGCAGATAGTGAAGGGTAGTTAACGCAGCCCTTTCCCCCTTTGTAATCCGTCGTGCCTGCTTCTCTCTCCATTTGATTGATTGTTCTCTTTGGTTCATTCTCTATTTACAAACAAGCACAGAGTCGCAATACTCTGTTTAGTCTTTGCAGATAGCGAAAAATCGTGTAAAAAAACAAAAGGAATCGAGCAAAATCAGTAGGCCACTAATGGGATCTCTTTTGACCTCGCTAAAATAGAAACATTAGGAACAACCTGTTGAAAATAGCAATGCGTATGTATATAAGCGGCGTTCATTTGTGTTCACAGTACCCCTTGTTGATTGTTTCAATCGAGCATTGAATTGTTCGAAGTTAATTCTCTTAACGATCTTCTCTACCTGCAAACGAGGAAGAATAGGAATATTCTATCTCCCTTTGCAGATAGTGAAGGGTAGGTAACGCAAGCCTTTAACACGTCGTACCTATTTCATTCCTCATTGATTGATTGATTGTCCGAACATTGACTGTTTGGGAATTAGTTCTTTTTGGAGGTATTCCCTGTTTGCAAATAAACGTAGGAAAATCTTTGCAAGTAGTGAAAGGGTACGTAATGCGGACCGTTCTCCCCCGTTGTAATCTGTCATGCCTATCTACTCCCCACTGATTGATGCACCTTTTTCACCCGGACCATTTACTAGAGATACGTCATCTGGCCCGACCAGAGAGCACCCCTAGTGAAAAGGACATATGCAATAATAACGAAGTGATCACTGTATCCTGTTAACAGAAACTTTACCATGAAACAACCTGGAAAGAAAAAAATAGGAAAACGAAAATCAGTAGGCCACTGATGAACATGAACTTTTATTAAACAACGAACAAAGAAACGATAACATAACGTAATGATAAAACCTATTAATGTCCTAGAAACAAGAAAACGTTAAAATATGCCAGTGGTGAGAGACCAGAAAAACAGTAAGAGAAACCAAATCACCCCTCGCTGTCCCACCGCCTGCCACGCCCAAAAAATCGATAGACTAGGGAAAATGCAAGTCAGTAGAACATCCACCCCCACTCTGGAAACTTCCAAGGTGGGGCAGGGTTTCGGCTACGCCCAGCCGGGAGCAGCCCATATAAGGCAGGTCCTGCTGCCACGCCTCGGCCAGGAGATCCTAACGTAGGGTGTAGCCGGAGGAGAGGCCGAGACCAGCGGGACCCGGCCAGGGGATTGCCTTTACAACGCTGAACAGTTGCAGGGGGGGGGAATGTCTCCTCGACCCTCCCCTCTCTCTCCCAGTCCGGCCGCGGTGGCCCTTGAGAGTTGCAGGTAGTCCCGCCACATGCTCTTCCGGTCCGACCACCAACGGTCGGGGGGCCGAGGCCGACGGGATCCGGCTGCAGCCGATAAACCAAGAAACCCGTTCATGGGGCCAGAGCCAGGGGCGTCCGGCCGACATCCACCGGAAGCCCGGCCCGAAGACGGACGGGACACTTCTTTCTTTTATAATGGCTGCGACAACACTGGAGGGGGATGTCTTGCACATGCCTCCGACCCCCCCCCTCGTCCTCATCGCCTGGTCCGGCCATAACAAATCTCAAGCGAGACGCCGTGGGGTGCACTGGGAGGGAGAGACGGTGCGAACAGGCCTCTCCCGCCTCCCCAGGTGGAGGCTTCCCAGCTGCACCCTCAGCGCTCCAGGCGGTGGCATCCTAACAACTACAGTGCTGCACAGTTTCGGAACGACCTAGATAACGGTTCTTCCACTGTGGCCATGCTGCAACGTCTCGCCCGGCAGGGTGGAGCCCGTCCGCTCATGTGACCCCGCGATCGCCGGTAGCTGCCGAACTCTCAAAATGGCGGTCGACCTGGCAAGAGCGGGCCCAACATAAAGAAATGGCCCGGTCACTGGTTGACTCCACCACCGTAGTCCTCCACGACCTTGAAGATTCTAGAGGAGCCGCGGGAGTCTCCGACCCCCGATGGGGAATGACTGCCATGATCGCCCGTGGAGTGACGAAACTGTATCCGCGGGACGTCGGCGCTCCCATGCTGGCGCCAGCCTCACTTTGAATTACTACAATCCTGCAGACCTTACTTCCGGTGAAAGCACAGTGTGACCCGGTAGGAAAAATTATTGCACCCCCTCCCCTTTTTGACTGATAGTTCAAACCACCGATCCTTTCCTTTGCCCTTTTAACGGAACTTTGGACTGCCTCCCCCTCTTTTACATTTTCTAGAGAAAACAAAACATTAACCACTACATTAGCATAGCAGTTGACACCAGAACTGTTTTCAAATTGAAAACCAACAACATCTTCAACAGAATCCTTTTTGTTTCTGCTGTGACCCTGCTACAGCACAGGCATTGTCCCCAGCAGTAATTCTGCAATGCCGGTAAGAATAGCTGTGGTGCCTACTGGACTCACTCACCCCCGCGGCGCCCCACGCCGTTTTTTGCTGGGCGGCAACTTACTAGACATCACTTTCGTGCCATCTAGATTTCAGCGCGTTCTGCTGCCTTGGAACTATTCGCACAACAGACCGCTACTGACAAGAATATTTCATTATTGGTGCTGTCAATTTCAATAAATCTATTGGATAATTAAAAAGAAATTGCCACGGTCTCTTCGTTGTTTAAATGTTTTTACTGTTTTTGTTTTGTTGTATATATTTATATGTTATTAAAGTTTTATATTCCTACTACTTTGTTGGAGTGCTATATATTTTTAATGTGACACATAATTGTAAAAACTTTGATGTACAAAGAGTCATTCCTGGAATCTTCCGCTTCAGGCTCGGTCCCCTCCCCAATCACAATACAAGATGGTTTTCAGATAGTAGGAACGCGTGTGCTGTGACGGATCACATCGGGTGTGGTCCTTGATCTACTATAACTCCTTTGAAGAGGGGTGATTCTTTACAGCTGGGGCCATAAACTACATCTGCAGGGCTAGCTGATAGCCTAGGACCGGCCTGGACATTCGGACACAGAGGAAGAGGAGTGTCAGAGGGTGCGGTAGTGAATAGGGCGAAAGGGAGGTGTCGGGCGGGCACAGAGTGTGATTCTCAGGGAAGAGCAGCGCAGATGGGGGAAGGTTTATTGCCCATGCATAAGACAGAGAGCGGTGGTGACCAGTGCCTGGGGGAGATGCTTACGAGGGTGAGGAGCCATGCTACGAATCGACAGCGTGCAGAGAGTGGGTCTGGTCAAGACATCTAAAATGGCTGCCGTGCACGACAAAAGTGTGGCATTTCAAAAAAGGCAAGATGGCGCAGACAATGTTTTTCAACACTTCCTCATTTCCTTCGAATCGAACGTTAACAGACGTTGGGGCATATTACCAAAGTTAAGCGATATTTATCGCTAACGATGCTTACCAACCAATTTTTTACCACTAAGCATCGTCAGAAATTATCGAAGATAAACCTTACTATTATCAAGGTTTATCGCAAATGCGATAATAAACGGCCGCAATGCATGAATATCGCTAAAAACTCAGCGATATTCATGCATTACCGAGCTAATACTCTTAGCCATGTTATCCACCTCCCATTGGATAACATGGCTAAGAACTGCTCAGGGCAGGTGTTACTTTTTGGAGATATTCGCGCTTACCGCGAATATCTCCAAAAGTTGGTAATAGGAGATAGATATCTTGCATGTTGTAATGCAAGTTATTGTGGTATATGGAACTCATACCATAATCTCTCAGGAAAGCAGAAACTGATCCTTTTGGGACCGCCTAAAAAGGCCTAGGGGGTGAGGAGTACTCTACTTTGCCCCCTTTTCACGTTCCAAACTATTTTATTTTACTCTCTTCTGTAATTACACAAAATACCAGCGATAAGATGCATCGGAGACACACAGTGAGAGAAAGGAGGCCGGAGATGAAGAAGACATGTCAAATACACATTGGAGATAATATAGTGGCAGAAGGGAAGTAAATATGAGTAAACTTACCATGTAACATAAAAATGTTGCACTCTATACTATAAGTCTCATTTTATACTACAATCACTTCGCTACAACCTCATAAATTAAAAATAAAAATGAATAATGTCTCAAACAATTTTTGATTTCTAAATATAAATTTATTCTTCAGAATTTTCTAAATTTGAAAGAACTAGTAACATGTCCTCATCAGTAATTTCCTCTTCAATCATCTCATCTGGAATCTCCTCATTAAAAGTCTGCAATGATGATTCTTGTAACTCTATGGTCTCCAAACACTCGATAAATTCGCCATCAAGAGATTGATCAAAAAAATCATTCAAGTCATCTCCTCCTTCTGACAATATTTCATTATTGGTGCTGTCAATTTCAATCAATGTAGTGGAATCATTCAAGTCATCTCCTCGTGACAATATTTCATTATTGGTGCTCTCAATTTCAATCAATGTAGTGGAATCATTCAAGTCATCTCCTCCTTGTGACAATATTTCATTATTGGTGCTGTCCATTTCAATCAATCTAATGGAATCATACAAGCCATCTCCTCCTTGTGACAATATTTCATTATTGGTGCTCTCAATTTCAATCAATGTAGTGGAATCATTCAAGTCATCTCCTTGTGACAATATTTCATTCTTGGTGCTGTCCATTTCAATCAATCTAATGGAATCATACAAGTCATGTCCTCCTTGTGACAATATTTCATTATTGGTGCTCTCAATTTCAATCAATGTGTTGGACAATTCAAAAGAAATTGCCACGGTCTCTTCATTGTGAGCCATTTTATTTTGAAATTGCTTGCTGTAAATTGCAGAAAAAAATAATCACTTTCATTTATCGTCTTTAGTAATACATAATATAAAACTAACTTTATCAAGTATTTAGTATAACAGAAGGACTGCAAATAAATAACAGAAAACATTTTTCAAATTATCTTCAAGTGTACAACATAGTTCCCCATACAAATTAACAACTCACCTTTTTAAAAGTAGCAGAAGTGTTAGTACTGTGTAAATCAAACACCAGAAATTCACCACCAAAAATTCCTCACAAATGTACCTCAGACAGTAGTATCACAAAATGGCTGTGGTTTCCTCTCATTTGACATATATACATAACCAATTAACTTTCATCACACACAAATACAAAACCAAAGTAACATTTTAATTGGTTCTAAATTTCAACACTTTCAAATGTGTTTTCCCCATGCAATTTTCCATAGGACATTTACATACGTCTACAGCCTGAATGGCTGAACGGAATTACACCAAACTTGGCAAAATGGTACATCAAACCTAAGAGGTCAGGAAGGATCTACTATGCCCCCTTATGGTCATTTCCCCCTTCGCTTTGGCCTCCTCTTGTCTCTCAATCCTACCGAGGGACAAGATGCCGGCCGCTACGGACTGTTTGGAATGTTGACAGACGCCGGAGAACCAATCAGCTTCGCAAAGCTCCGTAACGCGAAAAGTACGCGAAGCGGAGCGCTGTTACAGATATATATCTTTTTTTCAACGTTAATTTCTCAAAATCCACTGGAGCACATATATTGAGACCTAGCAAAGGCACATCGGGCTACCAGTCCCTAATATTTTGCCAAGTTTCGTGCAAATCCATTCAGCCGTTCGATTATTATTATTTTGTTTTTTTTTTGCCCCGCGGGGCCCTTTTAAAACCTCCACATCAAACCTAGGGGGTCAGCGAGGATCTACTATGCCCCCTTATAGTTATTTCCCCCTTTGTTTTGACCTCCTCTTGTCTCTCGATCCTACCGAGAGACAAGATGGCGGCCGCTACGGACTGTTTGGAATGTTGACAGACGCCGGAGAACCAATCAGCTTCGCTTCACAAAGCTCCGTTGCGCGAAAAGTCCGCGAACCAGAGCGCTAACCGGTCCGCTGTTACAGATATATATCTTTTTTTAAACGTTAATTTCTCAAAATCCACTGGAGCACATATATTGAGACCTACAAAAGGCACATCGGGCTACCAGTCCCTACAATTTTGCCAAGTTTCGTGCAAATCCATTCAGCCGTTCGGGCTAAAAGTGAGGCCAACCGCCCTATGGAAAACTCAATGTTAAAAACACGTTTTGGGACCCCCCTTTTTTCTCGGCCCCCCCTTGACAAACCCCCCCCAAATTTTCAAGGGCTGCTCAGAAACAAAATGTGCCATTTTCCTGAAAATTTCAGCCGATTCCGTCCACAAACGCCAAAGTTATTAGACATAGAATTTTCAAAAAACCCATAGAGAAAAAATCCTAACTATATATACCTACTGGCGACCGCCAGTAGGTAATATATATATATATATATTACCTACTGGCGGTCGCCAGTAGGTATATATAGTTAGGATTTTTTCTCTATGGGTTTTTTGAAAATTCTATGTCTAATAACTTTGGCGTTTGTGGACGGAATCGGCTGAAATTTTCAGGAAAATGGCACATTTTGTTTCTGAGCAGCCCTTGAAAATTTGGGGGGGGTTCGTCCAGTGGGGGCCGAGAAAAAAGGGGGGTCCCAAAAGTAGGTAATATATATATATATATATTACCTACTGGCGGTCGCCAGTAGGTATATATAGTTAGGATTTTTTCTCTATGGGTTTTTTGAAAATTCTATGTCTAATAACTTTGGCGTTTGTGGACGGAATCGGCTGAAATTTTCAGGAAAATGGCACATTTTGTTTCTGAGCAGCCCTTGAAAATTTGGGGGGGGTTCGTCCAGTGGGGGCTGAGAAAAAAGGGGGGTCCCAAAACGTGTTTTTAACATTGAGTTTTCCATAGGGCGGTTGGCCTCACTTTTAGCCCGAACGGCTGAATGGATTTGCACGAAACTTGGCAAAATTGTAGGGACTGGTAGCCCGATGTGCCTTTTGTAGGTCTCAATATATGTGCTCCAGTGGATTTTGAGAAATTAACGTTTAAAAAAAGATATATATCTGTAACAGCGGACCGGTTAGCGCTCTGGTTCGCGGACTTTTCGCGCAACGGAGCTTTGTGAAGCGAAGCTGATTGGTTCTCCGGCGTCTGTCAACATTCCAAACAGTCCGTAGCGGCCGCCATCTTGTCTCTCGGTAGGATCGAGAGACAAGAGGAGGTCAAAACAAAGGGGGAAATAACTATAAGGGGGCATAGTAGATCCTCGCTGACCCCCTAGGTTTGATGTGGAGGTTTTAAAAGGGCCCCGCGGGGCAAAAAAAAATAATAAAAATAATAATTGAACGGCTGAATGGATTTGCACGAAACTTGGCAAAATATTAGGGACTGGTAGCCCGATGTGCCTTTGCTAGGTCTCAATATATGTGCTCCAGTGGATTTTGAGAAATTAACGTTCAAAAAAAGATATATATCTGTAACAGCGCTCCGCTTCGCGTAACGGAGGTTTGCGAAGCTGATTGGTCATTCTGTCACTGGGCTATAGTTGGGCTACATCTGGCTGATATTTGGGCTACATTTGTTTTTTTGTGTGTCTGGCGGCCATCTTTGGGCTACATTGGGCTACATTGGGCTTCATTGGGCTACATTCGGCTAATTAGCAAATAGCTCATCGCAAACTAGGAATGGTAAAGAATCGCTATTTATTCCTTAAAGTTCGCTATTTAGGAAATGCAAATAACTTTGATGATACATATGGCGGTTCATCTCTAACAAGATAAGAAGCATAGGGATAGATTTATGATGACTGGCGCATCACCAGGGATGTGTTAGTCATTCTGTGCCGCTGTTCCGTCACCTATGGTGTGCTGCATTTACAATGCGGCGCATCACGGGGCAAAAACAGCACAGATGCGTGATGTATCTGTGCCGTAAAGGTGGCGCATTGCTGGAGTTGTATCGCAAGTGTGATGAAGCTCCAGCAAGGGTCGGGGGTGCCCCTGTCGCAGGGTTTCTGTTCTCACACAGAACTGTGGACAGAGGATTGGAACCTCGGCGAATTAGGGTGTCCCAAAACTCACGTTAGTAATCAAAAACTATTTAGCAAGCTAGGTACAGTGTCACATTGGATATAACAAACTCTCAATGTTTAGACAATCCAGAATATGAACTTATAGTACCTCAGGATACGTGGAACTCATGAACAGTCGGTCGTTATATATTTCTTAGAAACCAGAACATGGAGTTAAGAAGAACACATGTGTATTTGAAATGTTTATTTACTAATGCCGTCTTCTCAGGCGTAGTACCTTAGATAATAAAAGTACACATATTATCAGTAGCAAAATTACCAGCATAGTTACTAGTACATAAAAAGTGAATGGTGATAGTATGTTAACATGCTGTAAATGAATAAGAGTTAGCAACACTTATAAGCAGCCGCGGGCCGTGGAGGGAGTTACGGTGAGGCATGGAGGCGGGGAGGGGGAGAAGCAGGGTGGAGAATACAAGTACACATATTATCAGTAGCAAAATTACCAGCATAGTTACTAGTACATAAAAAGCGAATGGTGACAGTATGTTAACATGCTGTAAATGAATAAGAGTTAGCAACACTTATAAGCAGCCGCGGGCCGTGGAGGGAGTTACGGTGGGGCAGGGAGGCGGGGAGGGGGAGGGGCAAGGTAGAGAGGGCTCCACCCTGCTTCTCCCCCTCCCCGCCTCCCTGCCTCACCGTAACTCCCTCCACGGCCCGCGGCTGCTTATATCTCACCCTCCCTAATACACATATTATATTATTTGCTAAGAAGGTCTCTTTGTGTTGGTTTAGGGCGTGCCCATACTTTAGTGTCTTAGATTTGAAGGAATCACATCAGCATACACCAGCTCTCTCTTCATGTGAACCGCATCAACTGTTGTGTATGTGTGTTCGGCAAAGCAATATAAAACCCGCCTCATGCCCAGAATTGGCAGAAGTTGCACTTATGTTATGAGTATGAAGTCGTGGAGATCAGACCTCATAACAATTCTGTATCGTGTTGTTCTTGAAACTTTAGCACTCGCTGTACAGATATAGTTTAACAAGCAAAGCAGATAGTAGAGCAATAACATATTATTCTCATGTAAACCACGATGAACTACTAGGTGGAAAGCTAAAGCAACAACTAAATGTCGTGTGCAGAAGTTGCAAAAAAGGAAAAATGGCGTTTAAACCGGTAATGAGCCCATGCTAACTTAACACGGTGTAAAGATATCCAGGACCTAGATGACACCTCCTCATGATCCGGAAACGAACTGAATAAGATAATAGAAGTGCCATCTCATGAGAGCAGATTGCAAGTTTATATGTGGACGGTCCGCAAGGTAAAGCATTAAAAACTAGGAAAATTCAATGCTAAAGAAAAATAAAACAGCCAAGTACTTTATCGAGTCTTAAGCCAATAGGCAAGGTAAATAATAAAAACTTGACAATTAAGTCAATGAATTGTCAATGAAATGCTAGTACTCAGCATATGAAACATGAAAAAGGTCTATGACATAACTGTGTATGCAAAATAAGCTGCAACAGCCTCCAACAGGAAGTCACCGTCTTCATCCGAAAACAGTTCAGCCATCCAATTTAAAAGCGGAAAAGAACATACGTGCTCTCCCAGCACCGGATCCTCTATCACCATCAGAGGACAGCTCGGTGGGTTTTCAAGAAAGCTGTGTTCCAAGAAAGACTGTGCTGCCGCCAGTAAATTCCAGGGACCAAGTAGTCCATGCATCAATGCCACAGCCATAATCCTTTCGCCAGGACAAATCAACTCGTGAGTAATGATAGGAGTCATCAGCTGATTAAAGTCGACGTCAGGAGAAACCGGTCCGCAGAGACACAAATCAATGGCCCAATCGAAATCACAGGTCAGGCAGTGAAATACAGGCTGGACACAGGTGAAGTAGGAGAACCGAAAAGATAATCCATATGCCGTGCTTAATATCGCCAACGGCATTGTGCCATAATATTCTAGCATGCGATTGCGGAACAGTGTCAGCAGCTGCAGGGTCGGAGGTTGCATAGGAGGGACATCCATATTTAAAAATGTAAAAAAGTACAAGAGCGTCCGCTGGTAATGCAAGTAAAAATGCAATCCACGAACCAGAGTGGAGAAAATGGAATGAAAGGGAGTAGGGATGACTCCAAAGATTTTCTCAAATGAAGTCACGAGACCACTGGTAACAACTTTAAAAAAGTGTGCCAGGGATTTTGTGGAGGATGCGTTAAAGATAGTCGGAAACATGTTGCTGAAATTGAAAGGCAAACCTGTGTACGGGTGTTCGCTATGTGAAGTACGAAAGTTTCACGGGCCGAACTCAAGGCCACCTCTCTCTGAGACAAAAGAGCTCTTATTCTTGTCATGCTGTTGAAACGTGTCCCAAGGTTGGTATTTGTGGCCAGATTGAAAACTCCCTATGTTCATGTGTGGGAGGAAATAGAACATTTCTGCAGCAAATAACCCGTTCACTTACTGTTACGATAAAAGGAATACTTTTAATTAACTCAGAACAATCTTCATTATTGAGCATCAAATAACTACCATTTTCCAACAACTTGAACGTGGGGATGATAGCAGGAACTGGCGTGCCTTGCATCACGCAAGCCATATTTGGTCGCTGTTTGTTGCATGAATCGTGTAACTGTATGTGCCTACACATTAGTGAATGATCTGGCGTCTCAGTGCATTCCTCTCCATTCAGATAAACTTCTTGATCATCTTTGAAACATCTGTATGTGTATGGAAGCGACCAGACCTCATGAACAAAAGCACTACCTAAAGGTTCATAAAGACCTATTGGTATATATTTCATACAATTTGAAAACTTATATAAAGCAAAAGGCAGCGTTATTAAACCGTCGATAAGGCATGTTGCCAAAAAACCCGCAATCCTCTGCTGATGATGTCACTGAGCATGTCATGAATGATGTAATATGTGACATCATCAGTAGTGGATTATGGGTAATAGTATCTCTAGTTTACTCCCCTATAGCTGTCTTTCTTTTAACATAAGTGTGTGTTTCCTTCCCTTATACTTACTGTTTTTGGTTCGCTTCCAGTTCGCGTACCAGCGAGCGAACTAGGAAGCGAACTAAGAGAAATAGAGGTTGGCACAGTTCCAAATATTGTACCAATTTTTTAATAACGGGGAGGTAGTTCTGAAAAGAACTTTTTTTTTTATTTTTCTGAACTTTTTTTTACTGTAAGGTTCCTGATTCGCGAAGCGGGAACGAAGAAAAAAAAATATTTAAAAAAATAATTATTCATAAACATATAAAATATATTTTTGGATTTAAAGAAGAATAAATTTTACAGCTACAGATATTAGCTGTTAAAAAACCAATGAAATTCACTGAAAAAACCATAGGTTATAGACCATATATAGTTAGGAATTAGCATTTACAAAACCTTGAAAATTCACTGAAAAAACCATAGGTTATAGACCATATATAGTTAGGAATTAGCATTTACTAAACCTTATTTTACTCACACAAAACCATTGAAATTCCATATATAGTTAGTTGCACTAACTATATATCGCGCACCCGCAATCCACTGCTGATGATGTCACATATTACATCATTCATGACATGGTCAGTGACATCACTGATGACATCACTGATGACATCTCAAATGACATCACTGATGACATCATCTAGTGTCTGTGTGTTTTTGTAAAGTTTAAATACGTTTTACATATTGAAGAATGACTGGATGTATGGAAGACTGAGTGTGTGTGTGGCTGGCTGGGAGGTGTGTGACTCTGTGCATATCAATGTGTACTTGTATCAGTGATTGTATAAGAGAGTAAGTATGTGTTAGTATATGTGTGAAAAGTATGGTGTTCTGTGTTTAACTATAGATGAGGAAATCGAAGTGTGATTGATTCTTCACAGGACTGACTAGGTGTATGAGTGCATATGATAGTGTTCTAATAATAACTGACTGTATGTATGAGTAATTGTATGGGTGAATGAGTGAATGTGTGTGTAGACGTACGAATCAGTGAGTGCGTATGTAGTAACTGGTATTGGTGTGTCATGATGTCATCAGTGATGTCATTTGAGATGTCATCAGTGATGTCATTTCAGATGTCATTAGTGATGTCATCAGTGATGTCACTGAAGTATGGTGTTCTGTGTTTAACTGTATAGATGAAGAAATGGAAGTGTGATTGATTCTTTACAGGACTGACTTGGTGTGTGAGTAACTCCATGGATGAGTGGCAGTGTGTGACTGTCTGCATAGGTGTATGAGTGCATATGATAGTGTTGTAATAATAAGTGACTGTATGTATGAGTTATTGTATGGGTGAATGAGTGAATGTGTGTGTAGACGTAGGAATCAGTGAGTGCGTATGTAGTAACTGGTATTGGTGTGTCATGATGTCATCAGTGATGTCATTTGAGATGTCATCAGTGATGTCATCAGTGATGTCATTTGAGATGTCATCAGTGATGTCATCAGTGATGTCACTGACCATGTCATGAATGATGTAATATGTGACATCATCAGCAGTGGATTGCGGGTGCGCGATATATAGTTAGTGCAACTAACTATATATGGAATTTCAATGGTTTTGTGTGAGTAAAATAAGGTTTAGTAAATGCTAATTCCTAACTATATATGGTCTATAACCTATGGTTTTTTCAGTGAATATATATATATATATATATATATATATATATATATATATATTACCTACTGGCGACCGCCAGTAGGTAATATATATATATATATATATATATATATATATATATATATATATATATATATATTACCTACTGGCGGTCGCCAGTAGGTATATATAGTTAGGATTTTTTCTCTATGGGTTTTTTGAAAATTCTATGTCTAATAACTTTGGCGTTTGTGGACGGAATCGGCTGAAATTTTCAGGAAAATGGCACATTTTGTTTCTGAGCAGCCCTTGAAAATATGGGGGGGGTTCGTCCAGTGGGGGCCGAGAAAAAAGGGGGGTCCCAAAACGTGTTTTTAACATTGAGTTTTCCATAGGGCGGTTGGCCTCACTTTTAGCCCGAACGGCTGAATGGATTTGCACGAAACTTGGCAAAATTGTAGGGACTGGTAGCCCGATGTGCCTTTTGTAGGTCTCAATATATGTGCTCCAGTGGATTTTGAGAAATTAACGTTTTAAAAAAGATATATATCTGTAACAGCGGACCGGTTAGCGCTCTGGTTCGCGGACTTTTCGCGCAACGGAGCTTTGTGAAGCGAAGCTGATTGGTTCTCCGGCGTCTGTCAACATTCCAAACAGTCCGTAGCGGCCGCCATCTTGTCTCTCGGTAGGATCGAGAGACAAGAGGAGGTCAAAACAAAGGGGGAAATAACTATAAGGGGGCATAGTAGATCCTCGCTGACCCCCTAGGTTTGATGTGGAGGTTTTAAAAGGGCCCCGCGGGGCAAAAAAAAATAATAAAAATAATAATTGAACGGCTGAATGGATTTGCACGAAACTTGGCAAAATATTAGGGACTGGTAGCCCGATGTGCCTTTGCTAGGTCTCAATATATGTGCTCCAGTGGATTTTGAGAAATTAACGTTCAAAAAAAGATATATATCTGTAACAGCGCTCCGCTTCGCGTAACGGAGGTTTGCGAAGCTGATTGGTCATTCTGTCACTGGGCTATAGTTGGGCTACATCTGGCTGATATTTGGGCTACATTTGTTTTTTTGTGTGTCTGGCGGCCATCTTTGGGCTACATTGGGCTACATTGGGCTTCATTGGGCTACATTCGGCTAATTAGCAAATAGCTCATCTCAAACTAGGAATGGTAAAGAATCGCTATTTATTCCTTAAAGTTCGCTATTTAGGAAATGCAAATAACTTTGATGATACATATGGCGGTTCATCTCTAACAAGATAAGAAGCATAGGGATAGATTTATGATGACTGGCGCATCACCAGGGATGTGTTAGTCATTCTGTGCCGCTGTTCCGTCACCTATGGTGTGCTGCATTTACAATGCGGCGCATCACGGGGCAAAAACAGCACAGATGCGTGATGTATCTGTGCCGTAAAGGTGGCGCATTGCTGGAGTTGTATCGCAAGTGTGATGAAGGTCCAGCAAGGGTCGGGGGTGCCCCTGTCGCAGGGTTTCTGTTCTCACACAGAACTGTGGACAGAGGATTGGAACCTCGGCGAATTAGGGTGTCCCAAAACTCACGTTAGTAATCAAAAACTATTTAGCAAGCTAGGTACAGTGTCACATTGGATATAACAAACTCTCAATGTTTAGACAATCCAGAATATGAACTTATAGTACCTCAGGATACGTGGAACTCATGAACAGTCGGTCGTTATATATTTCTTAGAAACCAGAACATGGAGTTAAGAAGAACACATGTGTATTTGAAATGTTTATTTACTAATGCCGTCTTCTCAGGCGTAGTACCTTAGATAATAAAAGTACACATATTATCAGTAGCAAAATTACCAGCATAGTTACTAGTACATAAAAAGTGAATGGTGATAGTATGTTAACATGCTGTAAATGAATAAGAGTTAGCAACACTTATAAGCAGCCGCGGGCCGTGGAGGGAGTTACGGTGAGGCAGGGAGGCGGGGAGGGGGAGAAGCAGGGTGGAGAATACAAGTACACATATTATCAGTAGCAAAATTACCAGCATAGTTACTAGTACATAAAAAGCGAATGGTGACAGTATGTTAACATGCTGTAAATGAATAAGAGTTAGCAACACTTATAAGCAGCCGCGGGCCGTGGAGGGAGTTACGGTGGGGCAGGGAGGCGGGGAGGGGGAGGGGCAAGGTAGAGAGGGCTCCACCCTGCTTCTCCCCCTCCCCGCCTCCCTGCCTCACCGTAACTCCCTCCACGGCCCGCGGCTGCTTATATCTCACCCTCCCTAATACACATATTATATTATTTGCTAAGAAGGTCTCTTTGTGTTGGTTTAGGGCGTGCCCATACTTTAGTGTCTTAGATTTGAAGGAATCACATCAGCATACACCAGCTCTCTCTTCATGTGAACCGCATCAACTGTTGTGTATGTGTGTTCGGCAAAGCAATATAAAACCCGCCTCATGCCCAGAATTGGCAGAAGTTGCACTTATGTTATGAGTATGAAGTCGTGGAGATCAGACCTCATAACAATTCTGTATCGTGTTGTTCTTGAAACTTTAGCACTCGCTGTACAGATATAGTTTAACAAGTAAAGCAGATAGTAGACCAATAACATATTATTCTCATGTAAACCACGATGAACTACTAGGTGGAAAGCTAAAGCAACAACTAAATGTCGTGTGCAGAAGTTGCAAAAAAGGAAAAATGGCGTTTAAACCGGTAATGAGCCCATGCTAACTTAACACGGTGTAAAGATATCCAGGACCTAGATGACACCTCCTCATGATCCGGAAACGAACTGAATAAGATAATAGAAGTGCCATCTCATGAGAGCAGATTGCAAGTTTATATGTGGACGGTCCGCAAGGTAAAGCATTAAAAACTAGGAAAATTCAATGCTAAAGAAAAATAAAACAGCCAAGTACTTTATCGAGTCTTAAGCCAATAGGCAAGGTAAATAATAAAAACTTGACAATTAAGTCAATGAATTGTCAATGAAATTCTAGTACTCAGCATATGAAACATGAAAAAGGTCTATGACATAACTGTGTATGCAAAATAAGCTGCAACAGCCTCCAACAGGAAGTCACCGTCTTCATCCGAAAACAGTTCAGCCATCCAATTTAAAAGCGGAAAAGAACATACGTGCTCTCCCAGCACCGGATCCTCTATCACCATCAGAGGACAGCTCGGTGGGTTTTCAAGAAAGCTGTGTTCCAAGAAAGACTGTGCTGCCGCCAGTAAATTCCAGGGACCAAGTAGTCCATGCATCAATGCCACAGCCATAATCCTTTCGCCAGGACAAATCAACTCGTGAGTAATGATAGGAGTCATCAGCTGATTAAAGTCGACGTCAGGAGAAACCGGTCCGCAGAGACACAAATCAATGGCCCAATCGAAATCACAGGTCAGGCAGTGAAATACAGGCTGGACACAGGTGAAGTAGGAGAACCGAAAAGATAATCCATATGCCGTGCTTAATATCGCCAACGGCATTGTGCCATAATATTCTAGCATGCGATTGCGGAACAGTGTCAGCAGCTGCAGGGTCGGAGGTTGCATAGGAGGGACATCCATATTTAAAAATGTAAAAAAGCACAAGAGCGTCCGCTGGTAATGCAAGTAAAAATGCAATCCACGAACCAGAGTGGAGAAAATGGAATGAAAGGGAGCAGGGATGACTCCAAAGATTTTCTCAAATGAAGTCACGAGACCACTGGTAACAACTTTAAAAAAGTGTGCCAGGGATTTTGTGGAGGATGCGTTAAAGATAGTCGGAAACATGTTGCTGAAATTGAAAGGCAAACCTGTGTACGGGTGTTCGCTATGTGAAGTACGAAAGTTTCACGGGCCGAACTCAAGGCCACCTCTCTCTGAGACAAAAGAGCTCTTATTCTTGTCATGCCGTTGAAACGTGTCCCAAGGTTGGTATTTGTGGCCAGATTGAAAACTCCCTATGTTCATGTGTGGGAGGAAATAGAACATTTCTGCAGCAAATAACCCGTTCACTTACTGTTACGATAAAAGGAATACTTTTAATTAACTCAGAACAATCTTCATTATTGAGCATCAAATAACTACCATTTTCCAACAACTTGAACGTGGGGATGATAGCAGGAACTGGCGTGCCTTGCAACACGCAAGCCATATTTGGTCGGTGTTTGTTGCATGAATCGTGTAACTGTATGTGCCTACACATTAGTGAATGATCTGGCGTCTCAGTGCATTCCTCTCCATTCAGATAAACTTCTTGATCATCTTTGAAACATCTGTATGTGTATGGAAGCGACCAGACCTCATGAACAAAAGCACTACCTAAAGGTTCATAAAGACCTATTGGTATATATTTCATACAATTTGAAAACTTATATAAAGCAAAAGGCAGCGTTATTAAACCGTGGATAAGGCATGTTGCCAAAAAACCCGCAATCCTCTGCTGATGATGTCACTGAGCATGTCATGAATGATGTAATATGTGACATCATCAGTAGTGGATTATGGGTAATAGTATCTCTAGTTTACTCCCCTATAGCTGTCTTTCTTTTAACATAAGTGTGTGTTTCCTTCCCTTATACTTACTGTTTTTGGTTCGCTTCCAGTTCGCGTACCAGCGAGCGAACTAGGAAGCGAACTAAGAGAAATAGAGGTTGGCACAGTTCCAAATATTGTACCAATTTTTTAATAACGGGGAGGTAGTTCTGAAAAGAACTTTTTTTTTTATTTTTCTGAACATTTTTTTAATGTTTTTGAATTTTTCGGAACAGTTTTATATTTTTTTGGGTTTTTCTTGGAGGGGGCAATGAAAACGATTCATTGTAAAGGGCTCAACAGGAGCAACAAAACAAAAAAAAGAAGTATTTATTATTTTGGGCGTTTCGGACAAACTTGCATATGATAGTCAATAGCTCTGTTGATCAGAGTGATGCTTCTTTCTCCGTAGGAAATGAATCCATCGCAAAATACGCAGGTGTGTTTTACTTCACCAAATCTCATTTGTATATTTGGCACCATCTCCCTGCCCTCTGGTCCCGTTACTTCCGGTACAACAGATCTTCTGGCCATAATAGGGAGATTATCTAGGTCGTTCCGAAACTGTGCAGCACTGTAGTTGTTAGGATGCCACCTAGTCATATGGCGATGCATTGTGTAGTTTCCGAAACTGTATTTTTTGTCGGTCCCTCTGGACAGTCTATCTTGACATATAAGGCAAGTAACGTATCTTGCATTTACTTTTTTCTGACCTTTGGGAATTTTAAAAAATTGCCAAATGAAGTTTTCTTTCCGGTGAGACGTCTTGGGCTGCTCAGGCAAAAACTGCCTCTCTTCGTGCTCGTCCTCCTGTTCCTCTTCTTCTTCTTCTTGTTGAATTACAACTTGAGCAGGTGGTCCACTCTTCCTTGGATGTGGTGGAGGTGGTGGGGAAGCACCAGCTGAAGCTACTAAAGAAGCCATTGCTCAGTGATCACAAAGGGTCTTTCTCTCACAATGATGAAAGTCAGAGTGAGGAAAGAAGGAGGGATTTTCATCATTTGGGAAAAACAAGAGTTCTCAACCAATCAAAAGTGTTCATTTTAGATTATATGACCTAGTCTTACATCATTAGGAAACCAAAAGTGAAATGAACCAATGAAAAGTGTTATTACCAAGTCACATGACTTGCTGTGTTTACGTTAAGCGCTTTGCAGGGCCTCCCGGTTTGCTTCCAGAAACCTGCGCTTTGGCACTCGCTTCGCGTACCAGTTCGCTAACGTAGCACGTCATATGAAGTATCACGCGACAACGTGGAACGTCATGCGGACGGGAGGCGTCACGATGTTGTTTTCTAACGCGGCACTTGCGGTAAAGAAACGTTTACCGGCTCGCGGTCTATTTCGCGGCATCAAGGTCAGCTAACGGGAGGCTTCCCGATTCGCGAAGCGGGAACGAAGAAAAAAAAATATTTAAAAAAAAAGTTATTAATAAACATATAAAATATATTTTTGGATTTAAAGAAGAATACATTTTACAGCTACAGATATTAGCTGTTAAAAAACCAATGAAATTCACTGAAAAAACCATAGGTTATAGACCATATATAGTTAGGAATTAGCATTTACAAAACCTTGAAAATTCACTGAAAAAACCATAGGTTATAGACCATATATAGTTAGGAATTAGCATTTAAAAAACCTTATTTTACTCACACAAAACCATTGAAATTCCATATATAGTTAGTTGCACTAACTATATATCGCGCACCCGCAATCCACTGCTGATGATGTCACATATTACATCATTCATGACATGGTCAGTGACATCACTGATGACATCACTGATGACAACATCCAGTGATTATGTGTTTCTGTAAAGTTTAAATATGTTTTACATATTGAAGAATGAGTGGATGTATAAGTGTCTGAATGAAGGTTTTAGTAGGTGCGTGATTGACTGTATGAGTGAGTGATTAAATGCGTCTTACTGAATGCACGGGTTAGTGACTAAACTGTCTAAAAGTGTGCATCAGTATGTCTGTTGTTGTGCAAGCTGCTGCATGTGTTGATCAGTAGCTATATAAGTAGCTATATGGGTTATTGATTGGTTGCACAAGTATTTGTATGGGAGACTGAGTGTGTGTATGGCTGGCTGGGAGGTGTGTGACTCTGTGCAGATCAATGTGTACTTGTATCAGTGATTCTATAAGAGAGTAACTATGTGTTAGTATATGTTTCAAAAATGTAAGGTGTTCTGTGTTTAACTGTATAGATGAGAAAATGGAAGTGTGATTGATTCTTTTCAGGACTGACTAGGTGTGTGAGTAACTCCATGGATGAGTGGCAGAGTGTGAGTGTCTGTATAGGTGTATGAGTGCATATGATAGTGTTGTAAAGATGAGTGATTGTATGTATGAATGATTGTATGAGTGAATGTGTGTGTAGACATAGGAATCAGTGAGTGCGTATGTAGTAACTAGTATTGGTGTGTCAATGGTTTCAAAAATGATACTCTCTATTTAACACTGGGTGTAACGGAGGTTATATTAGAGTGTGAGGAGATGCATTGTATTATCACATGAATGATATCATCAGTGATGTGATCATTGATGTCAAGTGAGATGTCATCAGTGATGTCATCAGTGATGTCACTGACCATGTCATGAATGATGTAATATGTGACATCATCAGCAGTGGATTGCGGGTGCGCGATATATAGTTAGTGCAACTAACTATATATGGAATTTCAATGGTTTTGTGTGAGTAAAATAAGGTTTTTTAAATGCTAATTCCTAACTATATATGGTCTATAACCTATGGTTTTTTCAGTGAATATATATATATATATATATATATATATATATATATATATCCAACAGATTTTCGCCACAGAGGAAAGGCCCAAACAGGATGGAAAATCAGCCAAACTTTATTGGAAGCAGGTTAGGTATGCTGGCAGTAAGTACAGCTTCACCCCAAAATTGAACGTCCAGCCCGACGCGTTTCGTGCAGGTAGCACTTAGTCATGGGCTTAAGGCTTGTAGCAAAAGAAATCTGGCAGTTTGCAGGTTTTTAAAGTCACGTTGCTCGCCCCACTGGGCGTGGCCACACAGTGGCATCATGGTACTTGTGGTGCAATAATCCCTCATGTGAGTCGCCAGGTTCAGTGCAAGTCTTTAAAAAGTATTACCCAAGTGGGTGGGTGTCGTTTACATCTTGCTGCACACCCCTCGTAGTGCTCTGCCTCACTGGCATCCCGTTCCATATGCCGCGGCGAATTTCAGCACCACAGCAGGACTGCCTCTCCCCTCCTGAGGCGGAAAGCCGGGAGGTCTCCTTACTTTTCTTTTGGCTGTGTAACTCTGCTCGTGTAATTTTAATATTGCCATTTTAATTGTGTGCCTTTTGCAGCTCGTGCTCGCGCTTGTGTTAAAAGCGTGTAGGAGCACAGCGCTGCCTGCCCCTTGATCTCCCAGCGCTTGTAAGCGCTTCGCTTTCCCCCCCTCCCTTGCCTGGGACTCTGAGACCGCCCTCGGCTGAGTATTGACGCCGAGGGCTGGGATCTCATTTTGGCCGCCATCTTGGGGGTAGGACTATTCACCCTCGCGCTCTAGCAGCGCTACAAAAGGGAAGCGGATCATCTAGCAGGTGATTACCATCTGCTACTAACCTACCTCTCCCCTCCTGAGGCGGAAAGCCGGGAGGTCTCCTTACTTTTCTTTTGGCTGTGTAACTCTGCTCGTGTAATTTTAATATTGCCATTTTAATTGTGTGCCTTTTGCAGCTCGTGCTCGCGCTTGTGTTAAAAGCGTGTAGGAGCACAGCGCTGCCTGCCCCTTGATCTCCCAGCGCTTGTAAGCGCTTCGCTTTCCCCCCCTCCCTTGCCTGGGACTCTGAGACCGCCCTCGGCTGAGTATTGACGCCGAGGGCTGGGATCTCATTTTGGCCGCCATCTTGGGGGTAGGACTATTCACCCTCGCGCTCTAGCAGCGCTACAAAAGGGAAGCGGATCATCTAGCAGGTGATTACCATCTGCTACTAACCTACCTCTCCCCTCCTGAGGCGGAAAGCCGGGAGGTCTCCTTACTTTTCTTTTGGCTGTGTAACTCTGCTCGTGTAATTTTAATATTGCCATTTTAATTGTGTGCCTTTTGCAGCTCGTGCTCGCGCTTGTGTTAAAAGCGTGTAGGAGCACAGCGCTGCCTGCCCCTTGATCTCCCAGCGCTTGTAAGCGCTTCGCTTTCCCCCCCTCCCTTGCCTGGGACTCTGAGACCGCCCTCGGCTGAGTATTGACGCCGAGGGCTGGGATCTCATTTTGGCCGCCATCTTGGGGGTAGGACTATTCACCCTCGCGCTCTAGCAGCGCTACAAAAGGGAAGCGGATCATCTAGCAGGTGATTACCATCTGCTACTAACCTACCTCTCCCCTCCTGAGGCGGAAAGCCGGGAGGACTCCTTACTTTTCTTTTGGCTGTGTAACTCTGCTCGTGTAATTTTAATATTGCCATTTTAATTGTGTGCCTTTTGCAGCTCGTGCTCGCGCTTGTGTTAAAAGCGTGTAGGAGCACAGCGCTGCCTGCCCCTTGATCTCCCAGCGCTTTTAAGCGCTTCGCTTTCCCCCCCTCCCTTGCCTGGGACTCTGAGACCGCCCTCGGCTGAGTATTGACGCCGAGGGCTGGGATCTCATTTTGGCCGCCATCTTGGGGGTAGGACTATTCACCCTCGCGCTCTAGCAGCGCTACAAAAGGGAAGCGGATCATCTAGCAGGTGATTACCATCTGCTACTAACCTACCTCTCCCCTCCTGAGGCGGAAAGCCGGGAGGTCTCCTTACTTTTCTTTTGGCTGTGTAACTCTGCTCGTGTAATTTTAATATTGCCATTTTAATTGTGTGTCTTTTGCAGCTCGTGCTCGCGCTTGTGTTAAAAGCGTGTAGGAGCACAGCGCTGCCTGCCCCTTGATCTCCCAGCGCTTGTAAGCGCTTCGCTTTCCCCCCCTCCCTTGCCTGGGACTCTGAGACCGCCCTCGGCTGAGTATTGACGCCGAGGGCTGGGATCTCATTTTGGCCGCCATCTTGGGGGTAGGACTATTCACCCTCGCGCTCTAGCAGCGCTACAAAAGGGAAGCGGATCATCTAGCAGGTGATTACCATCTGCTACTAACCTACCTCTCCCCTCCTGAGGCGGAAAGCCGGGAGGTCTCCTTACTTTTCTTTTGGCTGTGTAACTCTGCTCGTGTAATTTTAATATTGCCATTTTAATTGTGTGCCTTTTGCAGCTCGTGCTCGCGCTTGTGTTAAAAGCGTGTAGGAGCACAGCGCTGCCTGCCCCTTGATCTCCCAGCGCTTGTAAGCGCTTCGCTTTCCCCCCCTCCCTTGCCTGGGACTCTGAGACCGCCCTCGGCTGAGTATTGACGCCGAGGGCTGGGATCTCAGGGCTGGGATCTCATTTTGGCCGCCATCTTGGGGGTAGGACTATTCACCCTCGCGCTCTAGCAGCGCTACAATAAGCTCACCCTCTCCTCCGCGCAGCGGACGCGATCAGCGGCCGCGCCGGATCTGCGCCGGAGTCGTGCCAGAGTCCTGCCCGTCTGCGCCCGTCAGCGTCCCGGAGGCGTTTGGCGTGGCAGGTACTTCTGGCCACTATGCTTTCCTACTCCGCTCAGGAGCTCCTTTCGCTGCGCAATTGGAATGTGTCGTGTCTGTCAGTTTTTCCAGGCCGATATAGGGGTAAGCATAAGTGCCCTGTCTGTCTCTGGCACCCTGTCCGCTCACTCCCTTCCCCTGTTCCTGTTAAGGAGAGTGGCTTAAAACATCACTGCCTACTCCTCAATACGAGGTCGTTGCATCGTCACACTCAAGAGATCTTTGATCTCCTGTCAACGACTAGTCCCACCTGCTTGATGCTTACGGAGACATGGACCAATGATTCCTCCCACCCGGACATTGTGGCTGCCATTCCCACTGATTATACCATCCATCGACAGGATAGAGACAAGGGCAGGGGAGGAGGAGTTGCCTTAGTTGTGAAGAACTCTCTTTCGTGCATGGTCACGCATACTCACACCATCGAAGGGGCTGACTCATTAGCTTTTACCATCTCCCTATCGCCGCAACAAGCACTGAAGGGCCTGATTGTCTACAGATCTCCGGGCCCAGTGGGTTCCTTTCTTGATGATCTCCAACAGGTCATGTCGGTCCTTGTCCTGAGATCGGAGCATTGCTTACTTGCGGGAGATTTTAATTTCCATATGGACGACCACAATGACCAAAATGCCATCAAACTGTTAGATCTCGCATCCACCCTGGGTCTTTCCCCTTATCTTTCTGGTCCGACCCACGATAAAGGCCATACACTTGATCAGGTTTTTTCCACCATACCTATCATGAATGTAACACTTCTGCCAATCGTTTGGTCTGACCATTTCCTTGCCCATTTTGAAATACCTTCTACCTTGGCTTCCCCGGCTAGCGCCACGAGACAGCAGGGCAGCAGTTATAGGGCACTTCATCGGGTGTCCCCAGATATGCTCACTCATGCTCTGGATGATCACCCTGTGGCTTGTACTGGGGACTTGGAGAAAGATCTGGAGAGCCTGCAATCCTGGCTTCTTGCCAGATTAAATGAGCTCGCTCCCATACAGTCACCCAGGTCCGCTGCTCGACGGGTTTCTGCCCCCTGGTTCACGGAGGAATTAGCCCATGCCCGTAGGCAATGTAAAGTGGTGGAGCGGGCTTGGAGAGTCCAGTATGAGCCCGAGGCCAAACAACGGTATAAAACCATGATGAAGTCATACCATGAACTAGTCCTTCAGAGCAAGAAACGGTATCTTGCCAAAAGGATTGACGATGCTGCCAATTCCTGCAAGGAGATCTTCTCAATCGTGCGCGAATTCACTAGCCCCCGGTCCATCTCCACTCAGGGTGCTCCAGCGGAGACCTGGGCTAACACTATTGCCAATTTCTTTACCACCAAAATTAGGCAAATCCAGGTTTCCTTTTCGCCGAGAGCCCCAGATGATGTGTCTGTGATGCCGATCGAGACAGCGTCTCTGTCTCCCTCAGGCCCAGCTCTGCTTGATTTTCCTCCCCTCTCGGTTGCCACATCTTTAGCCTTGATGAGGAACCTCAAGTCGGGCTCACCATTAGATCCGTGCCCGGCAAAATTTCTGGCAAAAATGTCAGATGCCATCAACCCCATAGCCAATCCCATTCTTAATTTATCCCTGAGCGAGGGCTTTCTGCCCCAGACCTGGAAGCAAGCCATGGTCATCCCTCTGATTAAGAAGCCCAATCTTGACCCAGAGGCACCCTCCAACTACAGGCCAATCTCGCTCCTTCCAGCACTGACCAAGATCTTAGAGAAACACGTGCATAGCGTGCTTTCCAACTTCCTGGAGTCCAATGATTTACTTCATGAATCCCAATCGGGCTTTCGCTCCAACTTAAGTACCGAGACGGCGCTCTTGGAAGTCTCGGAGATCGTAAAAGAGGTGCTGGACATGGGAGGCAGGGTGATGTTAGTTATGCTAGACCTGTCAGCGGCGTTTGAAACCGTCCACCATGAGGATCTCCTCACCAGGCTCCGTGACATCGGGCTAGGGGGGACGGTGCTCAACTGGTTTTCTTCCTTTCTGGCCAACCGCCGCCAGACGGTCTGGGTCCCACCCGGATCCGCCGAGATGCCGCCATTGGGAGTCGGAGTGCCTCAGGGCTCTATTTTGAGCCCCACTCTATTTAACATCCTTATGACCCCTCTGGCGACATTGGCGGAGTCCTATGGGGCCCGGATCGTCTCTTATGCTGACGACACTCAGCTCCTTTTCACCTGTCGTAAGAGCGAAGAGTTCGATGGAGAAAGGATCCGTGAGTGCCTTGGGGCTGTTTTCAGCTGGTTTTCACATAACAGCCTTAAGTGCAACTCGGACAAATCCGAAATACTATTCTTCGGATGCCCATCAGAACCAGATTGGCAAGGATGGTGGCCTGCCGACATGTTCCCTCCCACACAGTCCTCTAAGTGGGCTAAGAACCTGGGAGTTAAAATTGACAACGAGCTTTCGCTCAAATCCCAGGTTTCCACTCTTACGGGAACATGCTTTGGGATTCTCAGAATGTTGCGCAAGTTTTTTCCCCTTCTTTCGGAGCAACATCGGAGGATCACTGTTCAGGCCCTTATAGGGTCCAGATTGGACTATGCCAATGTCCTATATCTGGGCTTGCCTGAATATCTCCTCCAACGTCTGCAGGTCACCCAGAACGCTGCTGCGCGTGCCATTTTTGGCCTTCATCGCCGCACTAGCGCCTCTAATCTCCTTGTATCCCTCCACTGGCTTCCGGTGCGGAAGAGGATACTGTTTAAGGCCATGACTCTTGCCCATAAGGCCTTGCATGGCAATGGCGCCAAGTATCTCCAGAGGAGGCTGGACTTCTATCGACCTGCACGTTCCCTCAGGTCAGAAGCCTTGGCTTTGGCTCGGGTACCACGCATTAAAAAGGCTCGGCTAGGCGGCCGGTCTTTTAGCTTCCTTGCCCCTCAGCTATGGAACTCGTTACCGTTGTCCCTGCGAAACACCTCAAATCTGCTTGTCTTCAGGAAAGACTTGGAAACCTGGTTGTTTGCTGGATAATTCTTCCCCTTCTTTGGGCCCCGTTCTGTTACTGTTATGTTTCTTGCTCTTTTCCATGGTCTGGAGCTCAAAGCGCCGGGACACTCCTTTGGAGTAGCCGTTGCGCTATAAAAGTCCCATTTTAACATAACATAACTGCTGGCAGCAGCAGGGCTCTTTCCGCGGCCCAGGCGTGACCGCTCAAAATCCAACAAACTTTCGCCCACAGAGGAAAGGCCCAAACAGGATGGAAAATCAGCCAAACTTTATTGGAAGCAGGTTAGGTATGCTGGCAGTAAGTACAGCTTCACCCCAAAATCGAACGTCCAGCCCGACGCTTTTTGTGCAGGTAGCACTTAGTCATGGGCTTAGGGCTTGTAGCAAAAGAACTCTGGCAGTTTGCAGGTTTTTAAAAGTCATGTTGCTCGCCCCACTGGGCGTGGCCACACAGTGGCATCATGGTACTTGTAGTGCAATAATCCCTCATGTGAGTCGCCAGGTTCAGTGCAAGTCTTTAAAAAGTATTACCCAAGTGGGTGGGTGTCGTTTACATCTTGCTGCACACCCCTCGTAGTGCTCTGCCTCACTGGCATCCCGTTCCATATGCCGTGGCGAATTTCAGCGCCACAGCAGGACTTCTGGCAGCAGCAGGGCTCTTTCCGCGGCCCAGGCGTGACCGCTCAAAATCCAACAAACTTTCGCCCACAGAGGAAAGGCCCAAACAGGATGGAAAATCAGCCAAACTTTATTGGAAGCAGGTTAGGTTTGCTGGCAGTAAGTACAGCTTCACCCCAAAATCGAACGTCCAGCCCGACACGTTTCCTGCAGGTATCACTAAGTCATGGGCTTAGGGCTTGTAGCAAAAGAACTCTGGCAGTTTGCAGGTTTTTAAAAGTCACGTTGCTCGCCCCACTGGGCGTGGCCACACAGTGGCATCATTGTACTTGTGGTGCAATAATCCCTCATGTGAGTCACCAGGTTCAGTGCAAGTCTATAAAAAGTATTACCCAAGTGGGTGGGTGTCGTTTACATCTTGCTGCACACCCCTCGTAGTGCTGTGCCTCACTGGCATCCAGTTGTATATGCCGCGGCCAATTTCAGCACCACAGCAGGACTGCTGG
Source organism: Lissotriton helveticus (assembly GCF_964261635.1). NCBI lineage: Eukaryota > Metazoa > Chordata > Amphibia > Caudata > Salamandridae > Lissotriton > Lissotriton helveticus. The sequence goes on along the minus strand of NC_136063.1, from coordinate 1,801,043,738 downwards.
CAGCAGCAGGGCTCTTTCCGTGGCCCAGGCGTGACCGCTCAAAATCCAACAAACTTTCGCCCACAGAGGAAAGGCCCAAACAGGATGGAAAATCAGCCAAACTTTATTGGAAGCAGGTTAGGTATGCTGGCAGTAAGTACAGCTTCACCCCAAAATCGAACGTCCAGCCCGACGCGTCTCGTGCAGGTAGCACTTAGTCATGGGCTTAGGGCTTGTAGCAAAAGAACTCTGGCAGTTTGCAGGTTTTTAAAAGTCATGTTGCTCGCCCCACTGGGCGTGGCCACACAGTGGCATCATGGTACTTGTGGTGCAAAAATCCCTCATGTGAGTCGCCAGGTTCAGTGCAAGTCTTTAAAAAGTATTACCCAAGTGGGTGGGTGTCGTTTACATCTTGCTGCACACCCCTCGTAGTGCTCTGCCTCACTGGCATCCCGTTCCATATGCCGCGGCAAATTTCAGCGCCACAGCAGGACTGCTGGCAGCCGCAGGGCTCTTTCCGTGGCCCAGGCGTGACCGCTCAAAATCCAACAAACTTTCGCCCACAGAGGAAAGGCCCAAACAGGATGGAAAATCAGCCAAACTTTATTGGAAGCAGGTTAGGTATGCTGGAAGTAAGTACAGCTTCACCCCAAAATCGAACGTCCAGCCCGACGCGTTTCATGCAGGTAGCACTTAGTCATGGGCTTAGGGCTTGTAGCTAAAGAACTCTGCCAGTTTGCAGGTTTTTAAAAGTCACGTTGCTCGCACCACTGGACGTGGCCACACAGTGGCATCATGGTACTTGTGGTGCAATAATCCCTCCTCTGAGTCGCCAGGTTCAGTGCAAGTCTTTAAAAAGTATTGCCCAAGTGGGTGGGTGTTGTTTACATCTTGCTGCACACCCCTCGTAGTGGTCTGCCTCACTGGCATCCCGTTCCATATGCCGCAGCGAATTTCAGTGCCACAGCAGGACTGCTGGCAGCAGCAGTGCTCTTTCCACGGCCCAGGCGTGACTGCTCAAAATCCAACAAACTTTCGCCCACAGAGGAAAGGCCCAAACAGGATGGAAAATCAGGCAAACTTTATTGGAAGCAGGTTAGGTATGCTGGCAGTAAGTACAGCTTCACCCCAAAATCAAACGTCCAGCCCGACGCGTTTCGTGCAGGTAGCACTTAGTCATGGGCTAAGGGCTTTTAGCAAAAGAACTATGGCAGTTTGCAGGTTTTTAAAAGTCAAGTTGCTCGCCCCACTGGGCATGGCCACACAGTGGCATCATGGTACTTGTGGTGCAATAATCCCTCATGTGAGTCGCCAGGTTCAGTGCAAGTCTTTAAAAAGTATTACCCAAGTGGGTGGGTGTCATTTACATCTTGCTGCACACCCCTCGTAGTGCTCTGCGTCACTGGCATCCCGTTGCATATGCTGCGGCGAATTTCAGCGCCACAGCAGGACTGCTGGCAGCAGCAGTGCTCTTTCCGCGGCCCAGGCGTGACCGCTCAAAATCCAACAAACTTTCGCCCACAGAGGAAAGGCCCAAACAGGATGGAAAATCAGCCAAACTTGATTAGAAGCAGGTTAGGTATGCTGGCAGTAAGTACAGCTTTACCCCAAAATCGAACGTCCAGCCGGACGCGTTTCGTGCAGGTAGCACTTAGTCATGGGCTTAGGGCTTGTAGCAAAAGAACTCTGGCAGTTTGCAGGTTTTTAAAAGTCACGTTGCTCGCCCCACTGGGCGTGGCCACACAGTGGCATCATGGTACTTGTGGTGCAATAATCCATCATGTGAGTCGCCAGGTTCAGTGCAAGTCTTTAAAAAGTATTACCCAAGTGGGTGGGTGTCGTTTACATCTTGCTGCACACCCCTCGTAGTGCTCTGCCTCACTGGCATCCCGTTCCATATGCCGCGGCGAATTTCAGCGCCACAGCAGGACTGCTGGCAGCAGCAGGTTTCTTTCATCGGCCCAGGCGTGACCGCTCAAAATCCAACAAACTTTCACCCACAGAGGAAAGGCCCAAACAGGATGGAAAATCAGCCAAACTTTATTGGAAGCAGGTTAGGTATGCTGGCAGTAAGTACAGCTTCACCCCAAAATCGAACGTCCAGTCCGACGCGTTTCGTGCAGGTAGCACTTAGTCATGGGCTTAGGGCTTGTAGCAAAATAACTCTGGCAGTTTGCAGGTTTTTAAAAGTCACGTTCCTCGCCCCACTGGGCGTGGCCACACAGTGGCATCATGGTACTTGTGGTGCAATAATCCCTCATGTGAGTCGCCAGGTTCAGTGCAAGTCTTTAAAAAGTATTACCTAAGTGGGTGGGTGTCATTTACATCTTGCTGCACACCTCTCATAGTGCTCTGCCTCACTGGCATCCCGTTCCATATGCCGCGGCGAATTTCAACGCCACAGCAGGACTGCTGGCAGCAGCAGGGCTCTTTCCGCGGCCCAGGCGTGAACTATCAAAATCCAACAATTTTTCGCCCGCAGAGGAAAGGCCCAAACAGGATGGAAAATCAGCCAAACTTTATTGGAAGCAGGTTAGGTATGCTGGCAGTAAGTACAGCTTCACCCCAAAATCGAATGTTCAGCCCAAAATGTTTCGTGCAGGTAGCACTTAGTCATGGGCTTAGGGCTTGTAGCAAAAGAACTCTGGCAGTTTGCAGGTTTTTAAAAGTCACGTTGCTCGCCCCACTGGGCGTGGCCACACAGTGGCATCATGGTACTTGTGGTGCAATAATCCCTCATGTGATTCGCCAGGTTCAGTGCAAGTCTTTAAAAAGTATTACCCAAGTGGATGGGTGTTGTTTACATCTTGCTGCACACCTCTCGTAGTGTTCTGCCTCACTGACATCCCGTTCCATATGCCGCGGCGAATTTCAGCGCCACAGCAGGACTGCTTGCAGCAGCAGGGCTCTTTCCGCGGCCCAGGCGTGAACTATCAAAATCCAACAATTTTTCGCCCGGAGAGGAAAGGCCCAAACAGGATGGAAAATCAGCCAAACTTTATTGGAAGCAGGTTAGGTATGCTGGCAGTAAGTACAGCTTCACCCCAAAATCGAACGTTCAGCCCGACATGTTTCGTGCATGTAGCACTTAGTCATGGGCTTAGGGCTTGTAGCAAAAGAACTCTGGCAGTTTGCAGGTTTTTAAAAGTCACGTTGCTCGCCCCACTGGGCGTGGCCACACAGTGGCATCATGGTACTTGCGGTGCAATAATCCCTCATGTGAGTCGCCAGGTTCAGTGCAAGTCTTTAAAAAGTATTACCCAAGTGGGTGGGTGTCGTTTACATCTTGCTGCACACCCCTCGTAGTGCTCTGCCTCACTGGCATCCCGTTGCATATGCCGCGGCGAATTTCAGCGCCACAGAAGGACTGCTGGCAGCAGCAGGGCTCTTTCCGCGGCCCAGGCGTGACCGCTCAAAATCCAACAAACTTTCGCCCACAGAGGAAAGGCCTAAACAGGATGGAAAATCAGCCAAACTTTATTGGAAGCAGGTAGGTATGCTGGCAGTAAGTACAGCTTTACCCCAAAATCGAACGTCCAGCCCGACGCGTTTCGTGCAGGTAGCACTTAGTCATGGGCTTAGGGCTTGTAGCAAAAGAACTCTGGCAGTTTGCAGGTTTTTAAAAGTCACGTTCCTCGCCCCACTGGGCGTGGCCACACAGTGGCATCATGGTACTTGTGGTGCAATAATCCCTCATGTGAGTCGCCAGGTTCAGTGCAAGTCTTTAAAAAGTATTACCCAAGTGGGTGGGTGTCATTTACATCTTGCTGCACACCTCTCGTAGTGCTCTGCCTCACTGGCATCCCGTTCCATATGCCGCGGCGAATTTCAACGCCACAGCAGGACTGCTGGCAGCAGCAGGGCTCTTTCCGCGGCCCAGGCGTGAACTATCAAAATCCAACAATTTTTCGCCCGCAGAGGAAAGGCCCAAACAGGATGGAAAATCAGCCAAACTTTATTGGAAGCAGGTTAGGTATGCTGGCAGGCAGTACAGCTTCACCCCAAAATCGAACGTTCAGCCCAAAATGTTTCGTGCAGGTAGCACTTAGTCATGGGCTTAGGGCTTGTAGCAAAAGAACTCTGGCAGTTTGCAGGTTTTTAAAAGTCACGTTGCTCGCCACACTGGGCGTGGCCACACAGTGGCATCATGGTACTTGTGTTGCAATAATCCCTCATGTGAGTCGCCAGGTTCAGTGCAAGTCTTTAAAAAGTATTACCCAAGTGGGTGGGTGTCGTTTACATCTTGCTGCACACCCCTCGTAGTGCTGTGCCTCACTGGCATCCCGTTCCATATGCCGAGGCGAATTTCAGCACCACAGCAGTACTGCTGGCAGAAGCAGGGCTCTTTCCGCGGCCCAAGCTTGACCGCTCAAAATCCAACAAACTTTCGCCCAAAGAGGAAAGGCCCAAACAGGATGGAAAATCAGCCAAAATTTAATGGAAGCAGGTTAGGTATGCTGGCAGTAAGTACAGCTTCACCCCAAATTCGAACGTCCAGTCCGACGCGTTTCGTGCAGGTAGCACTTAGTCATGGGCTTAGGGCTTGTAGCAAAAGAACTCTGGCAGTTTGCAGGTTTTTAAAAGTCACGTTGCTCGCCCCACTGGGCGTGGCCACACAGTGGCATCATGGTACTTGTGGTGCAATAATCCCTCATGTGAGTCGCCAGGTTCAGTGCAAGTCTTTAAAAAGTATTACCCAAGTGGGTGGGTGTTGTTTACATCTTGCTGCACACCTCTCGTAGTGTTCTGCCTCACTGACATACCGTTCCATATGCCGCGGCGAATTTCAGCGCCACAGCAGGACTGCTTGCAGCAGCAGGGCTCTTTCCGCGGCCCAGGCGTGAACTATCAAAATCCAACAATTTTTCGCCCGGAGAGGAAAGGCCCAAACAGGATGGAAAATCAGCCAAACTTTATTGGAAGCAGGTTAGGTATGCTGGCAGTAAGTACAGCTTCACCCCAAAATCGAACGTTCAGCCCGACATGTTTCGTGCAGGTAGCACTTAGTCATGGGCTTAGGGCTTGTAGCAAAAGAACTCTGGCAGTTTGCAGGTTTTTAAAAGTCACGTTGCTCGCCACACTGGGCGTGGCCACACAGTGGCATCATGGTACTTGTGTTGCAATAATCCCTCATGTGAGTCGCCAGGTTCAGTGCAAGTCTTTAAAAAGTATTACCCAAGTGGGTGGGTGTTGTTTACATCTTGCTGCACACCTCTCGTAGTGTTCTGCCTCACTGGCATCCCGTTCCATATGCCGCGGCGAATTTCAGCGCCACAGCAGGACTGCTTGCAGCAGCAGGGCTCTTTCCGCGGCCCAGGCGTGAACTATCAAAATCCAACAATGTTTCGCCCGGAGAGGAAAGGCCCAAACAGGATGGAAAATCAGCCAAACTTTATTGGAAGCAGGTTAGGTATGCTGGCAGTAAGTACAGCTTCACCCCAAAATCGAACGTCCAGTCCGACGCGTTTCGTGCAGGTAGCACTTAGTCATGGGCTTAGGGCTTGTAGCAAAATAACTCTGGCAGTTTGCAGGTTTTTAAAAGTCACGTTCCTCGCCCCACTGGGCGTGGCCACACAGTGGCATCATGGTACTTGTGGTGCAATAATCCCTCATGTGAGTCGCCAGGTTCAGTGCAAGTCTTTAAAAAGTATTACCTAAGTGGGTGGGTGTCATTTACATCTTGCTGCACACCTCTCATAGTGCTCTGCCTCACTGGCATCCCGTTCCATATGCCGCGGCGAATTTCAACGCCACAGCAGGACTGCTGGCAGCAGCAGGGCTCTTTCCGCGGCCCAGGCGTGAACTATCAAAATCCAACAATTTTTCGCCCGCAGAGGAAAGGCCCAAACAGGATGGAAAATCAGCCAAACTTTATTGGAAGCAGGTTAGGTATGCTGGCAGTAAGTACAGCTTCACCCCAAAATCGAATGTTCAGCCCAAAATGTTTCGTGCAGGTAGCACTTAGTCATGGGCTTAGGGCTTGTAGCAAAAGAACTCTGGCAGTTTGCAGGTTTTTAAAAGTCACGTTGCTCGCCCCACTGGGCGTGGCCACACAGTGGCATCATGGTACTTGTGGTGCAATAATCCCTCATGTGATTCGCCAGGTTCAGTGCAAGTCTTTAAAAAGTATTACCCAAGTGGATGGGTGTTGTTTACATCTTGCTGCACACCTCTCGTAGTGTTCTGCCTCACTGACATCCCGTTCCATATGCCGCGGCGAATTTCAGCGCCACAGCAGGACTGCTTGCAGCAGCAGGGCTCTTTCCGCGGCCCAGGCGTGAACTATCAAAATCCAACAATTTTTCGCCCGGAGAGGAAAGGCCCAAACAGGATGGAAAATCAGCCAAACTTTATTGGAAGCAGGTTAGGTATGCTGGCAGTAAGTACAGCTTCACCCCAAAATCGAACGTTCAGCCCGACATGTTTCGTGCATGTAGCACTTAGTCATGGGCTTAGGGCTTGTAGCAAAAGAACTCTGGCAGTTTGCAGGTTTTTAAAAGTCACGTTGCTCGCCCCACTGGGCGTGGCCACACAGTGGCATCATGGTACTTGCGGTGCAATAATCCCTCATGTGAGTCGCCAGGTTCAGTGCAAGTCTTTAAAAAGTATTACCCAAGTGGGTGGGTGTCGTTTACATCTTGCTGCACACCCCTCGTAGTGCTCTGCCTCACTGGCATCCCGTTGCATATGCCGCGGCGAATTTCAGCGCCACAGAAGGACTGCTGGCAGCAGCAGGGCTCTTTCCGCGGCCCAGGCGTGACCGCTCAAAATCCAACAAACTTTCGCCCACAGAGGAAAGGCCTAAACAGGATGGAAAATCAGCCAAACTTTATTGGAAGCAGGTAGGTATGCTGGCAGTAAGTACAGCTTTACCCCAAAATCGAACGTCCAGCCCGACGCGTTTCGTGCAGGTAGCACTTAGTCATGGGCTTAGGGCTTGTAGCAAAAGAACTCTGGCAGTTTGCAGGTTTTTAAAAGTCACGTTCCTCGCCCCACTGGGCGTGGCCACACAGTGGCATCATGGTACTTGTGGTGCAATAATCCCTCATGTGAGTCGCCAGGTTCAGTGCAAGTCTTTAAAAAGTATTACCCAAGTGGGTGGGTGTCATTTACATCTTGCTGCACACCTCTCGTAGTGCTCTGCCTCACTGGCATCCCGTTCCATATGCCGCGGCGAATTTCAACGCCACAGCAGGACTGCTGGCAGCAGCAGGGCTCTTTCCGCGGCCCAGGCGTGAACTATCAAAATCCAACAATTTTTCGCCCGCAGAGGAAAGGCCCAAACAGGATGGAAAATCAGCCAAACTTTATTGGAAGCAGGTTAGGTATGCTGGCAGGCAGTACAGCTTCACCCCAAAATCGAACGTTCAGCCCAAAATGTTTCGTGCAGGTAGCACTTAGTCATGGGCTTAGGGCTTGTAGCAAAAGAACTCTGGCAGTTTGCAGGTTTTTAAAAGTCACGTTGCTCGCCACACTGGGCGTGGCCACACAGTGGCATCATGGTACTTGTGTTGCAATAATCCCTCATGTGAGTCGCCAGGTTCAGTGCAAGTCTTTAAAAAGTATTACCCAAGTGGGTGGGTGTCGTTTACATCTTGCTGCACACCCCTCGTAGTGCTGTGCCTCACTGGCATCCCGTTCCATATGCCGAGGCGAATTTCAGCACCACAGCAGTACTGCTGGCAGAAGCAGGGCTCTTTCCGCGGCCCAAGCTTGACCGCTCAAAATCCAACAAACTTTCGCCCAAAGAGGAAAGGCCCAAACAGGATGGAAAATCAGCCAAAATTTAATGGAAGCAGGTTAGGTATGCTGGCAGTAAGTACAGCTTCACCCCAAATTCGAACGTCCAGTCCGACGCGTTTCGTGCAGGTAGCACTTAGTCATGGGCTTAGGGCTTGTAGCAAAAGAACTCTGGCAGTTTGCAGGTTTTTAAAAGTCACGTTGCTCGCCCCACTGGGCGTGGCCACACAGTGGCATCATGGTACTTGTGGTGCAATAATCCCTCATGTGAGTCGCCAGGTTCAGTGCAAGTCTTTAAAAAGTATTACCCAAGTGGGTGGGTGTTGTTTACATCTTGCTGCACACCTCTCGTAGTGTTCTGCCTCACTGACATACCGTTCCATATGCCGCGGCGAATTTCAGCGCCACAGCAGGACTGCTTGCAGCAGCAGGGCTCTTTCCGCGGCCCAGGCGTGAACTATCAAAATCCAACAATTTTTCGCCCGGAGAGGAAAGGCCCAAACAGGATGGAAAATCAGCCAAACTTTATTGGAAGCAGGTTAGGTATGCTGGCAGTAAGTACAGCTTCACCCCAAAATCGAACGTTCAGCCCGACATGTTTCGTGCAGGTAGCACTTAGTCATGGGCTTAGGGCTTGTAGCAAAAGAACTCTGGCAGTTTGCAGGTTTTTAAAAGTCACGTTGCTCGCCACACTGGGCGTGGCCACACAGTGGCATCATGGTACTTGTGTTGCAATAATCCCTCATGTGAGTCGCCAGGTTCAGTGCAAGTCTTTAAAAAGTATTACCCAAGTGGGTGGGTGTTGTTTACATCTTGCTGCACACCTCTCGTAGTGTTCTGCCTCACTGGCATCCCGTTCCATATGCCGCGGCGAATTTCAGCGCCACAGCAGGACTGCTTGCAGCAGCAGGGCTCTTTCCGCGGCCCAGGCGTGAACTATCAAAATCCAACAATGTTTCGCCCGGAGAGGAAAGGCCCAAACAGGATGGAAAATCAGCCAAACTTTATTGGAAGCAGGTTAGGTATGCTGGCAGTAAGTACAGCTTCACCCCAAAATCGAACGTTCAGCCCGACATGTTTCGTGCAGGTAGCACTTAGTCATGGGCTTAGGGCTTGTAGCAAAAGAACTCTGGCAGTTTGCAGGTTTTTAAAAGTCACGTTGCTCGCCACACTGGGCGTGGCCACACAGTGGCATCATGGTACTTGTGTTGCAATAATCCCTCATGTGAGTCACCAGGTTCAGTGCAAGTCTTTAAAAAGTATTACCCACGTGGGTGGGTGTCGTTTACATCTTGCTGCACATCCCTCGTAGTGCTGTGCCTCACTGGCATCCCGTTCCATATGTCGAGGCGAATTTCAGCACCACAGCAGGACTGCTGGCAGAAGCAGGGCTCTTTCCGCGGCCCAAGCTTGACCGCTCAAAATCCAACAAACTTTCGCCCAAAGAGGAAAGGCCCAAACAGGATGGAAAATCAGCCAAAATTTAAAGGAAGCAGGTTAGGTATGCTGGCAGTAAGTACAGCTTCACCCCAAATTCGAACGTCCAGTCCGACGCGTTTCGTGCAGGTAGCACTTAGTCATGGGCTTAGGGCTTGTAGCAAAAGAACTCTGGCAGTTTGCAGGTTTTTAAAAGTCACGTTGCTCGCCCCACTGGGCGTGGCCACACAGTGGCATCATGGTACTTGTGGTGCAATAATCCCTCATGTGAGTCGCCAGGTTCAGTGCAAGTCTTTAAAAAGTATTACCCAAGTGGGTGGGTGTTGTTTACATCTTGCTGCACACCCCTCATAGTGTTCTGCCTCACTGGCATCCCGTTCCATATGCCGCGGCGAATTTCAGCGCCACAGCAGGACTGCTGGCAGCAGCAGGGCTCTTTCTGCAGCCCAGGCGTGAACGCTCAAAATCCAACAAACTTTCGCCCACAGGGGAAAGGCCCAAACAGGATGGAAAATCAGCCAAACTTTATTGGAAGCAGGTTAGGTATGCTGGCAGTAAGTACAGCTTCACCCCTGAATCGAACGTCCAGCCTGACGTGTTTCGTGCAGGTAGCACTTAGTCATGGGCTTAGGGCTTGTAGCAAAAGAACTCTGGCAGTTTGCAGGTTTTTAAAAGTCACGTTGCTCGCCCCACTGGGCGTGGCCACACAGTGGCATCATGGTACTTGCGGTGCAATAATCCCTCATGTGAGTCGCCAGGTTCAGTGCAAGTCTTTAAAAAGTATTACCCAAGTGGGTGGGTGTCGTTTACATCTTGCTGCACACCCCTCGTAGTGCTCTGCCTCACTGGCATCCCTTTGCATATGCCGCGGCGAATTTCAGCGCCACAGAAGGACTGCTGGCAGCAGCAGGGCTCTTTCCGCGGCCCAGGCGTGACCGCTCAAAATCCAACAAACTTTCGCCCACAGAGGAAAGGCCTAAACAGGATGGAAAATCAGCCAAACTTTATTGGAAGCAGGTAGGTATGCTGGCAGTAAGTACAGCTTTACCCCAAAATCGAACGTCCAGCCCGACGCGTTTCGTGCAGGTAGCACTTAGTCATGGGCTTAGGGCTTGTAGCAAAAGAACTCTGGCAGTTTGCAGGTTTTTAAAAGTCACGTTGCTCGCCCCACTGGGCGTGGCCACACAGTGGCATCATGGTACTTGTGGTGCAATAATCCATCATGTGAGGCGCCAGGTTCAGTGCAAGTCTTTAAAAAGTATTACCCAAGTGGGTGGGTGTCGTTTACATCTTGCTGCACACCCCTCGTAGTGCTCTGCCTCACTGGCATCCCGTTCCATATGCCGCGGCGAATTTCAGCGCCACAGCAGGACTGCTGGCAGCAGCAGGTTTCTTTCATCGGTCCAGGCATGACCGCTCAAAATCCAACAAACTTTCACCCACAGAGGAAAGGCCCAAACAGGATGGAAAATCAGCCAAACTTTATTGGAAGCAGGTTAGGTATGCTGGCAGTCAGTACAGCTTCACCCCAAAATCGAAAGTCCAGCCCGACGAGTTTCGTGCAGGTAGCACTTAGTCATGAGCCGCGGAGATTGTCTCAATGCATTTTGCATTCCAGGAGAGACGCCAAACGACGTATCTTCAATGGTAGCAGGTGCCTTTTGTTAAAGGGTGAATAATGCTGCTGTGATAGGAGGCGGACACCACAACCCACTGGGGTTTAAACTTTTTTCATTTTTCAGTTTTGCACAAATGCACGCCAGCTCACTGAAGAATTATAAGGCACAACAAAGACCAGAGGGCTACGGGAGTGGCCACACCCCATTTGGGCGGGGCACAAGATGTAAATGCTGCCAAAATTGCCGTGCCTTTGAATCTTCAAATCCACGCCTCTGAAGAAGTGTTCTAACACGAAACGTGTCAGGCTTTGGATGTTATACTTGTGCTGTTCTAGCTGGAATCCTCGCAGCATCCTCCAATAAATCACGTCTGGGCTAAGAACTTACCTGTAATGTGGCATTCTCCATTACGGGCACAACTTTGTTTGGGATGTTAGCGGTCTCGCCTGAGCCACGGAGATTGCCTCGATGCATTTTGCATTCCAGGAGAGACGTCAAACGACGTATCTTCAATGGTAGCAGGTGCCTTTTGTTGAAGGGTGAATAATGCTGCGGTGATAGGAGGCAGACATCACAACCCACTGGGGTTAAAACTTTTTTCATTTTTCATTTTTGCACAAATGCACGCCAGCTCACTGAAGAATTATAAGGCACAACAAAGACCAGAGGGCTACGGGAGTGGCCACGCCCCGTCTGGGCGGGGCACAAGATGTAAATGCTGCCAAAATTGCTGTGCCTTTGAATCTGCAAATCCACGCCTCTGAAGAAGTGTTCTAACACGAAACGCGTCAGGCTTTGGATGTTATACTCGTGCTGTTCTAGCTGGATTCCTCGCAGCATCCTCCAATAAATCACGTCTGGGCTAAGAACTTACCTGTAGTGTGGCATTCTCCATTACGGGCAAAACTTTGTTTGGGGTATATATATATATATATATATATATATATATATTCACTGAAAAAACCATAGGTTTCACACCAGTTATAGTTAGCTAAAAATTTTACTAATACAAAACCATTGAAATTCCCACGTTATAGTTAGTTGGACTCACTATAACTCAAGCGCGCCCGCAATCCACTGCTGATGATGTCACATATTACATCATTCATGACATGGTCAGTGACATCTCTGATGACATCTCAAATGACATCACTGATGACATCACTGATGACATCTCAAATGACATCACTGATGACATCACTGATGACATGATCCAGTGAATGTGTGTTCCTGTAAATTAAAAATGTGTACATATTGAAGAATGAGTGGATGTATGAGTGTTTGGATAATGGATTTAGTAGGTGCGTGACTGACTATGAGTGGGAGATTAAATTTGTCTTACTGAATGCATGGGTTAGTGACTAAACTGTTAGAATGTGTGCATCATTATGTCTGTTGTTGTGTAAGCTGCTGCATGTATTGATTAGTAGCTATATGACTGGCTATATGTGTTAATGTTTGGTAACCCAAGTATTTGTATGTGAGGGTAAGTGTGAGTGGAGGTGGCTGGGAGGTGTGTGACTCTGTGCATAGATGTGTGAGCAGTTGATTCACTTGGTGTATGGGTTCAAGAGTGCATGTGGAAACAGCTGTATAGGCGGTTTACTGTGTGCATGGGTGTGTTGGTGACTGAATGGATATCTCAGTGCTACATATCCAAGTAAGTACATATGTAAAACACAGTGCATGTGAGAGTTGGCATATATAAATGACTATATATAACAGCCTGTGATTGCATAAGTGACTGTATCTATCAATATGTACTTGTATCAGTGATTGTAAAAGAGAGTAAGTATGTGTTAGTCTATGTTTAAATAGGTAAGGTTTTGTGCGTATAACTGTATAGTTGTGGAAATGGGAGTGAGATTGATTCTTTACATGACTGACTAGGTGTGTGAGTAACTCCATGGATGAGTGGCAGTGTGTGAGTCTCTGTATAGGTGTATGAGGGCATATGTTAATGTTGTATTGATGAGTGACTGTATGTATGAGTGATTGTATGGGTGAATGAGTGGATGTGTATGTAGACCTAGAAATCAGTGAGTGCGTATGTGGTAAGTGGTATTACTGTATCAATGGTTTCAGGAATGGTAGTTTGTATTTAACACTGGGTGTATCAAAGGTTAGATTAGAGTGTGAGGAGGTGTATTGTATTATCACATGGATGATGTCATCAGTGATGTCATCAGTGATGTCATTTGAGATGTCATCAGTGATGTCATCAGTGATGTCACTGACCATGTCATGAATGATGTAATATGTGACATCATCAGCAGTGGATTGCGGACGCGCGAGTTATAGTGAGTCCAACTAACTATAACGTGGGAATTTCAATGGTTTTGTATGAGTAAAATGTTTAGCTAACTATAACTGGTGTGAAACCTATGGTTTTTTCAGTGAATTTCAAAGGTTTTTTAAATGCTAATTCCTAACTATAAAAAATGTGAAACTTATGGTTTTTTCAGTGAATTTCAAAGGTTTTTTAAATGCTAATTCCTAACTATAAAAAATGTGAAACCTATGGTTTTTTTCAGTGAATTTCAAAGGTTTTTTAAAAGCTAATTCCTTTGTATATCGAGTTTGTAACCTATGATTTATAAACAGTTTTTCATTTTTTTATTAGCTCTTTCTAATAACTATTAATTATTTTTTTTTTCCCCAAAAATTTTTACAATGTATATTTCAGTTAGTTTTTTTTTTGTTATAATTTTGTCTTGGAGCGCTCAGGGTGCCCGAATCCAAGAGCGCAGCGAGAGCGCTATTTCCGCGTGTGAAAAAAAAAGTAAACGTCATTTAGGGGCGCCCCGTAAGCGCCCCCGGAAGCGCCTACGTTCGTGCTGCGTAAGCGCCCCCGGAAGCGCTCCGGTGCGCGCAGCGTAAGCGCGTCAAGTCATGTGACCTTAAAATAACTCTTTTCATTGGTTGTTTAACAGTTTTTTTTTACAACTAATGAAAACCCCACCCATTTCCTTCACTTCTTCTTTCACTTTGGAGACAGCAAAACCTGTTTCTTTCTTTTGTTCCATTTAGTGAAAAGAATGGCTGCCAGACCACCCAGCAGCAGTGAGGACTCAGATGACTTCATCCAGGAAGAGCCTCCTCAGCCCAAGGTCAAGGAGCACTTTATTTGGAAGTTTTTGTCCATACCTGCAGGATTGAAAAAGGTTAATGCTCCTAAGGTGGAGTGCAAAATTTGCAAAACTGTGCTTTCACGGGGAGACCCTAGAAGAAAGTACAGTTTGGCAACTCCACAATGATTCGCCATGTCCAACGGAGGCACCCCCAGAACTATGCCCGGGAGAGTGTCAGAGACCTGGTACATAATCCCCCAGTGCTCATTCACCCTGTTACCCTGGTAACTCCCTCCTAACCCAGCACACAGTTCAGAAGTTCATCATACTATGTTGCAAAAGAATCCAGCAAGGGTGTTTGACCTCTCAATGTATTAGCTAATCAAGTGCAATGTTTCTTTAAATGACTTTTTCTCAACCATTGAAATGACTTCTTTAAAAAAAAAAGCATGCACCCTAATTTTCAGTGGAGATTTTTAAGAAAGCACCAATCATTTCTGGTTTTTCAATTGCACTGAATCTCAACCACTTTTTTTCATAATTCCTACTTTCAAACTGCCATTTTATTTCCACAACTCACCTGACTATAAGCACATCAACCTTCAAGATGACAAAAGTCTGGTTTGTGGGTCATAGCTATGTCTTCTGGAGTGAAATATTTGCAAGCAACAGAGGTATTTACAACCTTGACTTACCAAATGTGGACATTGTGTGGATTGGACAGAGAGAATTAAGAAGTCACCAATTGATACCATTGATAAAATCCTTTATGCATCTTCCACACCCTGACCTTTTAATTGTGCACTGTGGTGACAATGATTCGGGCACTTTGACTGGGGTAGGTCTGGAAATGCTTTTAAAGGACATCTTTGGGCAATTGATGTCACTTTTTCCAAAAACTGCCTTGGTATTTTCTAATATATGCCAAAGGCAAAAATGGAACTGGTCCAACCAATTTTGTCCACAGATTGAGAAAGCAAGGAAACATGTAAATAAATCTGTTTCTGCTTTCCTCAGAGACTATGGTAAGGGTTCCATTTACCACAACAACTTGCGTTACAACATGCAAGGCATCTATAGGAGAGATGGTGTACACTTTACAGATGAGGGGAATAGAGTCTTCCTCTTTAATTCGAGACTCTGCATTGGTACCTACTTGTAGGTACAAAAAACACCCACATAACACAACAGCTCTATTCAGAGCTACCCTACCTCTAAGCACTCTAAATTATTTTTTTACTCTATTTTCTTGCACTGTTTTTCCCCGTAGTGCGCTCAGGGTGCGCGTACCGGAGAGCGCACCTGGGAACGCACCCAGCGCTTACCCCGCGAAAAAAAAAAAAACGTTTTTTTGCCCTTCAGAGTCCTTCTAGGCCCCCCTCCAAAAACCTAGGGGTCAGGGGGTGTCTACCCTGCCCCCTTTTAATCATTTCCCCCTTTTTTTTTAACCTCTTGTGTCTCGATTCTACCGAGACACAAGATGGCGGACTCTCCGGACTGTTTAGAATGTTGACAGACATCCGACAGCCAATCAGCTTTCCGCTCGCACACTCCCGTAGCGCGCCGGGTGCGCTCCCCGGTACGCGTACCGGTGAGTGCTCGGAGCGCGCCTATAGATATATATGTGTTTTTGAAGTTAATTTTAAAAAAAAACACTGGAGCAATTTTCACCAAAAATAGCAAAGGCACATCTGCGTACCAGTCCCTACAATTTTGCAAAGTTTGACGTAATTCCGTTCAGCGGTTCGGGCTGTAGACGTGTCAGAACGTCCTATGAAAATTAACATGGGGAAAACACGTTTTGGGACCCCCTTTTTTCTCATCCCCCACTTCACGAATCCCCCCAAAACTTTCAGGGAAGGAGCGGAGCGGAGCTGGCCAAAATTTTGGAAAATTACACAAAGATTCCTCAGCCGGAGCAAGAGCTATTACCAATAGAATGTTGCGGATTTCCTATGGTAACTAGTTCCTAACTATAACTACCTACTGTGTGGAGTTCAGTTCATCTCACTAGTTTTGTATTTGTCATGAGGGGTTGTTCCTAATGTTTCTATTTTAGCGAGGTCAAAAAGAGATCCCATTAGTGGCCTACTGATTTTGCTCGATTCCTTTTCTTTTTTTTTACACAATTTTTCGTTATCTGCAAAGACTAAACAGAGTATTGCGACTCTGTGTTTGTTTGTAAATAGAGAATGAACCAAAGAGAACTAATTCTAAAACAGTAAATACTTGGATAACAATCAATCAAATGGAGAGAGAAGCAGGCACGACGGATTACAACGGGGGCAAAGGCCTGCGTTAACTACCTTTCACTATCTGCAAAGAGAGAGTACTCCTAATAGAAATGAGGGGGGGGGCACCATTCAAAGCAGATCAGTGTGCATGAACACGAAAATGTTTTCACTTACCACGTACTTGACATTCGACAGCTTATGATATTTGCTATTAAAAAACCATTGAAATTCACTGAAAAATCCATAGGTTATAGACCATATATAGTTAGGAATTAGCATTTACAAAACCTTGAAAATTCACTGAAAAAACCATAGGTTATAGACCATATATAGTTAGGAATTAGCATTTAAAAAACCTTATTTTACTCACACAAAACCATTGAAATTCCATATATAGTTAGTTGCACTAACTATATATCGCGCTCCCGCAATCCACTGCTGATCATGTCACATATTACATCATTCATGACATGGTCAGTGACATCACTGATGACATCACTGATGACATCTCAAATGACATCACTGATGACATCACTGATGACTCCATCCAGTGACTGTATAATTCTGTAAAGTTAAAATATGTCTTACAAATTGAATAATGAGTGGATTTATAAGTGTCTGGATGAAGGATTTAGTAGGTGCATGACTGACTGTATGAGTGAGTGATTAAATGTGTCTCACTGAGTGCATGGGTTAGTGACTAAACTGTCTTAATTTGTGCATCATTGTGTCTGTTGTTCTGTAATCTGCTGCATGTGTTGATCATTAGCTATATGAGTACCTATATGGGTTATTGATTGGTTGCCCAAGTATTTGTATGGGAGACTGAGTGTGTGTGTGGGTGGCTGGGAGGTGTATGACTCTGTGCATAAATGTGTGAACAGTTGATTCACTAGATGTATGGGTTCAAAAGTGCATGTGGAAACAGCTGTATGGGCGGTTGACTGTGTGCATGAGTGTATTGGTGAGTGAATGGATATCTCAGTGCTACATGTCAAAGTAAGTACATATGTAAAACACAGTACATGTGAGAGTTGACATATATAAATAACCGTGCATAAGAGTAAGTGAATGTGTGAGTGGCTGTATGGATCATTGTGAACTTGTATCAGGGATTGTATAAGAGAGTAAATATGTGTTAGTATATGTTTGAATAAGTAAGGTGTGTATAACTGTATAGTTGAGGAAATGGAGGTGTGATTGATTCTTTGCATGACTGACTAGGTGTGTGAGTAACTCCATGGATGAGTGACAGTCTGTGAGTGTCTGTTTACACTGAGTGTATCTAAGGCTATGTTAGAGTCTGAAGAGGTTCATCGTATTATCACATGAATGATGTCATCAGTAATGTGCTCAGTAATGTCATCAGTGATGTCATTTCAGATGTCATCAGTGATGTCATCAGTGATGTTACTGACCATGTCATGAATGATGTAATATGTGACATGATCAGCAGTGGATTGCGGGTGCGCGATATATAGTTAGTGCAACTAACTATATATGGAATTTCAATGGTTTTGTGTGAGTAAAATAAGGTTTTTTAAATGCTAATTCCTAACTATATATGGTCTATAACCTATGGTTTTTTCAGTGAATTTTCAAGGTTTTGTAAATGCTAATTCCTAACTATATATGGTCTATAACCTATGGTTTTTTCAGTGAATTTCAATGGTTTTTTAATAGCAAATATCATAAGCTGTCGAATGTCAAGTACGTGGTAAGTGAAAACATTTTCGTGTTTATGCACACTGATCTGCTTTGAATGGTGCCCCCCCCCCTCATTTCTATTAGGAGTACTCTCTCTTTGCAGATAGTGAAAGGTAGTTAACGCAGGCCTTTGCCCCCGTTGTAATCCGTCGTGCCTGCTTCTCTCTCCATTTGATTGATTGTTATCCAAGTATTTACTGTTTTAGAATTAGTTCTCTTTGGTTCATTCTCTATTTACAAACAAACACAGAGTCGCAATACTCTGTTTAGTCTTTGCAGATAACGAAAAATCGTGTAAAAAAAAAGAAAAGGAATCGAGTAAAATCAGTAGGCCACTAATGGGATCTCTTTTTGACCTCGCTAAAATAGAAACATTAGGAACAACCCCTCATGACAAATACAAAACTAGTGAGATGAACTGAACTCCACACAATGATGGCTGCAAAACAGCTCGGCTCCGCCACCCACCCCGCCCAAAATAACGATAAAGAGCGGCTGCCATGATTGGTTGTGGAATGGCCACAACGGAGCTACGAAATGGTGCTGCTCTCAGGCTAACCCCAGCTTCAGTCTGAAACATCCAGAAACACTGTAGACTACCAATTCGATCAGTTCCGGTAGCGCCCCAATGTAACCCGGTAGAGAAGAACTAGCCCTCCCCTCTTTGACTGATGGTTCTTGTTGCCTGTCCCTTCTGTTGTCATTTAACAGAACTATTTAGCCTGCTGAAAGGGGTTGTGTTCCGACCGCTGGTTGGTGGAGACATTTTGACTATATTCTGGACCTGCGTTGTCGCGTAATGCGTCATATGACGCGCCGCGTTAGCGCATCCGGAAGTCATCCGGGGCGCGCAGCGCGTAACGTAAGCATAACAAGTCATGTGACTTGTTAATAAAACTTTTCATTGGTTCATTTTACTTTTCTTATTGTAATGATGAAAGGCTTGGTCATATCACCTAAAAATTACGCTTTTCATTACTTCCGAACATTATTTTTTCTTAAATATATGTTATAATGTTCCAGGCTAATGTACTTTCCCGGAAATTTTACAACTGTCCTGCAAGTAAAATATATTCTTTTTTCGAGAAAAAGAGCGTTTCTTCGTCCCGTGACGGAGCCGTTGAGCAAAAGAGGGTCGACCTGCTGTCTTAGTCGCCGATACGCCTGAATATGAGATTCTTATCGATCACTTTATGTTGCAGGAATAGAAAACACAACAGCCCTTGACCATTTATCTTTACTGCGTTCCTTCGTATTATACCTTTTACCCTTCATGTAATTGGTCTGCTTTATTTCACTTGCCTTTTAATGATTCTAAAACAGTGACTATTATTAAAAACTTTACCAATGTATATACTACTACCATGTTTTCTTTAAAAAACCTTTATTGTGAAAATTTCATTATACAAATACGAGCCTATAACCACGTGGGCCTGCCACGGAGCAAACTGTAATCGTATATGATGAATAGACATTTACACTGTAGAGGAACGTAACGGGCGGGCCATTAGGTTGCAAGAACTAAGGTGTCTAACAGTTACGGAATCGGTGGACGTACATTTTATAATTAAAATACGACAGGGCCAGTTACAATAAAATTATCTAGATATACATTTGCGGGCAAGTACCATGGGTGACGTTAATTCGAACTTTCAACAGTACAGTAATCAATAACACATCAGAACTTAATATCAATAGGGATGTCGAAATATTCAATCAATTCTCGTCCCCGCCCGCCATGTGCTTCAAAACTGCATACGTATCTCGTGATTTCAAGGTTCTGCAACCAGTACACAACAAGGAGTTACGAGTCCCATTTATTCCGGCGCCATTTTGGGCGAGGACGGGCAGGTCCAGGATATAGTCAAAATGTCTCTACCAACCATCGACTCTGATGATGTTCATATGCTGTATTTATTAGAGTAACACTCATCTGTCCACATGAAATTAATTTACCACAATCTAAACATGTCATTTTAATCTTTCCAAAGTTCTTCTAAATATTTGGGACCGTTTCCCTTGCCTCTGAAGCTCTCAGTGCCACTTCTTTGATGAATGTACTAGCAGGTCAGGGGTTCTCCTCCAAATCTCTCTTTTATGCAGCACTATAATTAATTGGTGCCACCTCTCCATATGACGATGCATGGTATAGTTACCACAACTATATTTTTTTCCGGTTCCTCTGGAGAGTTCATCGTGGCAGATGAAGCGTGTAACGTACCGGGCATTTACCTTTTTTTGCATGTACAGGAAAGGAAAAAAAAATCGAGCGTCCAAGTTCTAAGGTGTCCCAGGGCCATTTTAGTGGACCAGGCCCAAATCCAAAGAACAGGCCACCATTTTGAGAGTCCTCTTGCAGCCGCCTGTCGCTGTAGCATCAACAGCAGCCGAAACTCAGCTGAATGGCAACTGAAACGGTAAAGGGGCGCCCCACTACAGCAGATGAGCCTCCACCTAGGAAGGCCCATTCACGCCGGCTCCCCCCCCCCCTTCGGGCACCCCACGCCGTTATTCGGAGCAGTATTGTAGGATGGCCACACCAGTGCGGCAACTTGCTAGACATCACCCCGGTGGTAACCGAATCTCAACGCCTTGTGGTGTCTTCTATTCAGAAAAGATTGTTATGCTGCCTTCGACCTATTCGCCGCAAGTGCGCACACAACTCAACTGCATAGCTTGCTAGACACCACCTCAGTGCCATCCGGATCTTGGAATGTCAGCGCCTTTTGGTGTCTTCTCTTCAGAAAATATTGTTGCGCTGCCTTTGGCCCCATTCGCACATCGGTCCGCAACTTAGACATCACCTCGGTGCCATCCGGATCTTGGCATCTCAGCGCCTTGTGGTGTCAGTCAGAAAATATTGTTGCGCTGCCTTTGGCCCCATTCGCACATCAGTCCGCTACTGACACCATCTCACAGGCCAACAGGGCGCCCCACGCCGACTTTTACCATTGTAGGATGGCCACACCAGTGCCACAACTTGCTAGACACCACCTCGGTGCCATCTGGAACTTGGCATCTCAGCGCCTTGTGGTGTCTTCAATTCAGAATATATTGTTGCGCTGCCTTTGGCCCCATTCGCACATCGGTCCGCTACTGACGCCATCTCACAGGCCAACGGGGCGCCCCACGCCGACTATCAGCATTGTAGGATAGCCACACCAGTACAGCAACTTGCTAGACATCACCTCGGTGCCATCCGGATCTCGGCGCCCCACTGCAGATGAAGTGCCTCTCAACTATGAAACCACCACGGTGACATCCGGATCTTGGCGCGTTGTGCTGCCTTCGGCCTATTCGCACATCGGTCCGCTACTGACGCCATCTCACAGGCTAATGGGGCGACCCACGCCGAGTTTCAGCATTGTAGGATGACCACACCAGTACAGCAACTTGCTAGACATCACCTCGGTGCCATCCGAATCTTGGCATCTCAACGCCTACTGGTATCTTCCATACAGAAAATATTGTTACGCTGCCTTTGGCCCCATTCGCACATCGGTCCACAACTTAGACATCACCTCGGTGCCATCCGGATCTTGGCATCTCAGCGCCTTGTGGTGTATTCTCTTCAGAAAATATTGTTGCGCTGCCTTTGGCCCCATTCGCACATCGGTCCGCAACTTAGACATCACCTCGGTGCCATCCGGATCTTGGCATCTCAGCGCCTTGTGGTGTCTTCTACTCCGAAAATATTGTAGAAAATATTGTTGTGCTGCCTTTGGCCCCATTCGCACATCAGTCCGCTACTGACACCATCTCACAGGCCAACAGGGCACCCCACGCCGACTTTTACCATTGTAGGATGGCCACACCAGTGCCACAACTTGCTAGACACCACCTCGGTGCCTTCCGGATCTTGGCATCTCAGCGCCTTGTGGTGTCTTCAAATCAGAAAATATTGTTGCGCTGCCTTTGGCCCCATTCGCACATCGGTCCGCTACTGACACCTTCTCACAGGCCAACGGGGCGCCCCACGCCGACTTTCAACATTGTAGGATGGCCACAGAAGTGCGACAACATACTAGACACCACCTCGGTGCCATCCGGATCTTGGCGCGTTGTGCTGCCTTCGGCCTATTCGCACATCGGTCCGCTACTGACGCAAACTCA
Source organism: Lissotriton helveticus (assembly GCF_964261635.1). Taxonomy (NCBI): domain Eukaryota; kingdom Metazoa; phylum Chordata; class Amphibia; order Caudata; family Salamandridae; genus Lissotriton; species Lissotriton helveticus. The sequence goes on along the minus strand of NC_136063.1, from coordinate 1,801,021,838 downwards.
CAGGCCAACGGGGCGCCCCACGCCGACTTTCAGCATTGTAGGATGGCCACACCAGTGCGGCAACTTGCTACACACCACCTCGGTGCCATCCGGATCTTGGCATCTCAGCGCCTAGTGGTGTCTTCTATTCCGAAAATATTGTTGCGCTGCCTTCGGCCCCATTCACACATCGGTCCGCTACTGACGCCATCTCACAGGCCAACGGGGCGCCCCACGCCGACTTTCAGCATTGTAGGATGGCCACACCAGTGCGGCAACTTACTAGACACCACCTCGGTGCCATCCGGATCTTGGCGCGTTGTGCTGCCTTCGGCCTATTCGCACATCGGTCCGCTACTGACGCAAACTCACAGGCCAACGGGGCGCCCCACGCCGACTTTCAGCATTGTTGGATGGCCACACCAGTGCGCAACTTACTAGACACCACCTCGGTGCCATCCGGATCTTGGCGCGTTGTGCTGCCTTCGGCCTATTCGCACATCGGTCCGCTACTGACGCAAACTCACAGGCCAACGGGGCGCCCCACGCCGACTTTCAGAATTGTAGGATGGCCACACCAGTGCACCTTACTAGACACCACCTCGGTGCCATCCGGATCTTGGCGCGTAGTGAAGCTGCAGCAGCTGCAAATAAGCTTCAGACAGTGTTACAACCGCTGCTCAGAACTCTCAACTATGACACCACCTCGGTGCCATCCGGATCTTGGCGCGTTGTATTGCCTTCGGCCTATTCGCACATCGGTCCGCTACTGACGCCGCCTCACGTGCCAACGTATTTTCTCCGCATTTTATACCCTATGCCGCATAACAGGTCATGTGACTTGTTTATAAAACTTTTCATTGGTTCATTTTACTTTTGGTTTCCTAATGATGGAAGGCTTGATCATATGACCTAAAAACAACACTTTTCATTGGATGAAAACTTTTTTTTTCCCAAACGATGAAAGCCCCACCTTGTTTCTGGATGTTTCAGACTGAAGCTGGCGTCAGCATGAGAGCACCACCATCTCGTAGCTCAGTCGTGGTCATTCCGCGAGCAATCATGGCAGCCGCTCCCCACCAGAAGCCTGCAGGAGTCGGGGCCCCCAAAACTTTTGATGAATTCTCAAGGCGGAGGGGACGCTTTCGAGAATGGGGTCCAAGACCTAGCAGACAAGCGTCCGATTTCCAAGGTGTCCCAGGGCCATTTCAGTGGACCAGGCCCAAAAAGGAAACAGCCTGCCGCCATTTTGAGAGTCCTGTGACAGCCGCCTATCGCTGCACCGCAAGAGTGGGCGCAACTCAGCTGAATTGCGGCTTTTGACACAGTGGACCAAAAACGGACGGAATGGCAACTGAAACGGTAAAGGGGCGCCCCACTACAACAGATGACACTCCACCTGGAGAGGCCCGTTCACGCCGCCTCCCCCGGGGCGCCCCACGCCGTTATTCGGAGCAGCATTGTAGGATACCAAAACCAGTGCGGCAACTTACTGGACATCACCTTGGTGCCATCGTTCTGCTGCCTTGGAACTATTCGCACAACAGTTTGCTACTGATGACCCACCCCCCGCGACGCCCCACGCCGTTATTTGCTGGGTGGCAACTTACTAGACATCACTTTCGTGTCATCTAGATTTCAGCGCGTTCTGCTGCCTTGGAACTATTTGCACAACTGTTTGCTACTGATGACCCACCCCCCGCGACGCCCCACGCCGGAAATCTGGACGTTGTGCTGCGTTGGGACTATTCGCACAGCCGACCGCTACTTCGTTGTTTTTCCCTAAAAATGTTTATATGTTATTACTATTTTTGTTTTCTTGTATATATTTATAAATTATTAAAGTTTTATAATCTTACTACTTTGTCGGAGTGCTATATATTTTTAATGTGACACATAATTGTAAAAACTTTGATGTACAAAGAGTCATCCCTGGAATCTTCCGCTTCAGGCTCGGTCCCCTCCCCAATCACAATACAGGATGGTTTTCAGATAATAGCAACGCTTCTGCTGTGACGGATCTCATCGAGTGTGGGCCTTGATCTACTATAACTCCTTTGAAGAGGGGTGATTCTTTACAGCTGTGGCCATAAACTACATCTGCAGGGCTAGCTGATACCCTAGGACCAGCCTGGACAATCGGACACAGAGGAAAAAGAGTGTCAGAGGGTGCGGTAGTGAATAGGGCGAAAGGGAGGTGTCGGGCGGGCACAGGGTGTGATTCTCAGGGAAGAGCAGCGCAGATGGGGGGAGGTTTATTACCCATGCATAAGACAGAGAGCGGGGGTGACCACTGCCTGGGGGAGATGCTTGCGAGGGTGGGGAGCCATGCTAAGGATCGACAGCGTGCACAGAGTGGGTCTGGTCAAGGCATCTAAAATGGCTGCCGTGCACGACAAAAGTGTGGCATTTGAAAAAAGACAAGATGGCGCAGACAATGTTTTTCAACACTTCCTGATTTCCTTTGAATCGAACGTTAACAGACGTTGGGGCATATTACCAAAGTTAAGCGATATTTATCCCTAACGATGCTTAGCAACGATTTTTTTACCGTCAGAAATTATCGCAGATAAACCTTGCTATTATCAAGGTTTATCGCAAATATGATAAAAAACGACCGCAATGCATTAATATCGCTGAAAACTCAGCGATATTCATGCATTACCGAGCTAATGCTCTTAGCCATGTTATCCACCTCCCATTGGATAACATGGCTAAGAACTGCTCAGGGCAGGTGGTAGCTTTTGGAGATATTCGCGCTTATCTCGAATATTTCCAAAAGTTGATAAAAGCAGATAGCGATGTTAGCGACTGTTTCCAGTCGCTAACATCTTGGCATGCCCACTTTGCAAGTCATTAGTGATAAATATCACTCACATGCAAAGTGGGGCCCAAGATGGTCGCTATCTTCTACTAGCCGTCGCTAACTGGTGTTAGCAACAGCTAGGTAATACACATATAATTTTATCTCCGCGAAGCGGAGCGCTGTTACAGATATATATCTTGTTTTTGAACGTTAATTTCTCAAAATGCACTGAAGCACATATATTGAGACCTAGCAAAGGCACATCGGGCTACCAGTCCCTACAATTTTGCCAAGTTTCGTGCAAATCCATTCAGCTGTTCGATCCTACCGAGAGACAAGATGGCGGCCGCTACGGACTGTTTGGAATGTTTACAGACACCGGAGAGCCAATCAGCTTTGCTTCGCAAAGCTCCGTAACGCGAAAAGTACGCGAAGCGGTGCGCTGTTACAGATATATATCTTTTTTTGAACGTTAATTTCTCAAAATCCACTGGAGCACATATATTGAGATCTAGCAAAGGCACATCGGGCTACCAGTCCCTACAATTTTGCCAAGTTTCGTGCAAATCCATTCAGCTGTTCGATTATTATTATTATTTTTTTTTTTTGCCCCGCGGGGCCCTTTTAAAACCTCCACATCAAACCTAAACGGTCAGGGAGGATCTACTATGCCCCCTTATGGTCATTTGCCCCTTCGGTTTGGCCTCCGCGTGTCTCTCGATCCTACCGAGAGACAAGATGGCGGCTGCTACGGACTGTTTGGAATGTTTACAGACGCCGGAGAACCAATCAGCTTCGCTTCACAAAGCTCCGTTGCGCGAAAAGTACGCGTCCTGGAGCGCTGCCCGGTCCGCTGTTACAGATATATATCTTTTTTTAAACGTTAATTTCTCAAAATCCACTGTAGCACATATATTGAGACCTACAAAAGGCACATCGGGCTACCAGTCCCTACAATTTTGCCAAGTTTCGTGCAAATCCATTCAGCCGTTCGGGCTAAAAGTGAGGCCAACCGCCCTATGGAAAACTCAATGTTAAAAACACGTTTTGGGACCCCCCTTTTTTCTCGGCCCCCCCTTGACGAACCCCCCCCAAATTTTCAAGGGCTACTCAGAAACAAAATGTGCCATTTTCCTGAAAATTTCAGCCAATTCCGTCCACAAACGGCAAAGTTATTAGACATAGAATTTTCAAAAATCCCATAGAGAAAAAATCCCAACTATATATACCTACTGGCGACCGCCAGTAGGTAATATATATATATATATATATATATATATACTAGGTCCTAACTATAACTACCTACTGGCGACCGCCAGTGGGTAATATACATATATATATATATATATTACCTACAGGCGATAGCCAGTAGGTATATATAGTTAGGATTGTTTTCCATCGGGAAATCGCAACATTCTATTGGGAATAACTTTGGCGCCGGTTGAGGAATCTTCCTGAAATTTCCTTAACTTTGCCTCGCAGCGCTCCGCTCCTTCCCTGAAAGTTTGGGGGGATTCGTCAAGCGGGGGCCGAGATAAAAGGGGGTCCCAAAACGTGTTTTCCCCATGTTAATTTCCATAGGGCGGTTGGACTCACTTTTAGCCCGAACGGCTGAATGGTTTTCCACCAAACTTGGCAAAATTGTAGGGACTGGTTGCCCGATGTGCCTTTGCTATGTCTCAAGATATGTGCTCCAGTGGTTTTTACGAAAATTAACTTTGAAAAAATATATATTGGGCTACATTGGGCTATATATATGTTAGAGCCCAAATGTAGCCCAATGTAGCCCAATGTAGCCCAATGTAGCCCAAAGATGGCCACCAGAGACAAACAAAAACAAATGTAGCCCAAATATCAGCCAGATGTAGCCCAACTATAGCCCAATGGCAGAATGTCCCAGAGTGTTCTAAAGGACAACTAGAGCGCTAACAGTCTTACTTATGACAAAAGTATGGCACACCTGAAGTCATCTTGATTGGAATAAAGTGTTAACACTTAAAACATTTAATTTGCAAAGGAACAAAATTAGGGGGTTCATTTTGCCATAGAAATTATGATTAGTGCTGAAGAAAGAAAAATGAGGGCACATTTTGAGTGACTTCTCAAATACTCTTATATTTCATTAAACAAATTCTGATATGCAGTCTCCCAAGATGGCCACCAGAGACAAAAGAGCCCAAATGTAGCCCAAATATCAGCCAGATGTAGCCCAACTATAGCCCAATGACAGAATGTCCCACAGTGTTCTAAAGAACAACTAGAACTCTAACAGTCTTACTTATGACAAAAGTATGGCACACCTGAAGTCATCTTGATTGGAATAAAGTGGTAACACTTAATACATTTAATTTGAAAAGGAACAAAATGAGGGGTTTCATTTTGCCATAGAAATTTTATATATATATATATATATTCACTGAAAAAACCATAGGTTACACACCAGTTATAGTTAGGAATTAGCATTTAAAAAACCTTTGAAATTCAGTGAAAAAACCATAGGTTTCACACCAGTTATAGTTAGCTGGAAATTTTACTCGCATAAAACCATTGAAATTCCCACGTTATAGTTAGTTGGACTCACTATAACTTGCACGTCTGCAATGCACTGCTGATGACGTCACATATTACATCACTCATGCATATATTTAATTATTTAAACATTACTCGCTAATATGTGTATTCACTAAGATACACTTAATAAGCCAGTTAACCAATCAATTTTTTTTTTAAAAACACTGAAAAAACCATAGGTTTCAGGCCTTATATAGTTAGGAATTAGTATTTAAAAAACCTTTGAAATTCACTGAAAAAAACATAGGTTTCAGGCCTTATATAGTTAGGAATCAGCATTTAAAAAACCTTTGAAATTCACTGAAAAAACCATAGGTTTCAGGCCTTATATAGTTAGGAATTAGCATTTAAAAAAACCTTTGAAATTCACTGAAAAAACCATAGGTTTCAGGAGTTATATAGTTAGGAATTCGTTTTTAAAAAACCTTTGAAATTCACTCAAAAAACTATAAGTTTTAGTGGTGTTATAGTTAGCTGGACATTTTACTCATACAAAACCAATGAAATTCCATATATAGTTAGTTGCACTAACTATATATTTCGCGCATCCGCAATCCAATGCTGATGATGTCACATATTACATCATTCATGACATGGTCAGTGACATCACTGATGACATCACTGATGACATCTCAAATGACATCACTGATGACATCACTGGTGAAATCTCATTTAACATCAATGATCACACCACTGATGATATACTTCATGTGATAATACAATGCACCTCCTTACACTCTAATATAACCTCTGTTACACCTAGTGTAAAATACAGAGTATCATTTTTGAAACCATTGACACACGAATACCATTTACTACATACGCACTCACTGATTCCTACGTCTACACACACATTCACTCATTCACCCATACAATCACTCGTACATACAGTCACTCATCATTACAACACTATCAAATACACTCATACACCTATGCAAACACTCACACACTGCCACTCATCCATGGAGTTACTCACACACCTAGCCAGTCCTGTAAAGAATCAATCACACTTTCATTTCTTCATCTATACAGTTAAACACAGTTAAACACAGAACAGCTTACATTTTCACAGATATACTAACACATACTTACTCACTTATACAATCAAATCTTTCATCCATACTCTTATTCATCCACTCATTCTTCAATATGTAAAACATATTTAAACTTTAAAAAAACACACAGACACTGGATGATGTCATCAGTGATGTCATTTGAGATGTCATCAGTGATGTCATCAGTGATGTCACTGACCATGTCATGAATGATGTAATATGTGACATCATCAGCATTTGTTTGCGGATGCGCGAAATATAAAGTTAGTGCAACTAACTATATATGGAATTTCATTGGTTTTATATCAATAAAAAGTCCAGCTAACTATATATGGTCTCTAACCTATGGTTTTTTCAGTGAATTTTCAAGGTTTTGTAAATGCAAATTCCTAACTATATATGGTCTATAACCTATGGTTTTTTCAGTGAATTTCATTGGTTTTTTAAAAGCTAATATGTATAGCTGTAAAATATATTCTTTATTACGTGACGTATCACGTAGCCACGTGAGACGCCTCATGACGCGTCGCATAACCGTGACGTATCGGCTCTGCAGCGCAAACAAAACCCGTAACGTAAGCGCGCCGGAGCACGCTTACAGATATATATATTTTTTTAACCTTAATTAGACAAAATCCACACGTGCACATATCTTGAGGCCTTGCAAAGGCACATCAAACAAACAGTCCCTACAATTTTGCCAAGTTTGGTGGAAATCTATTCCCTTAAATTTTTTTTTACTGTTTCTCTTGGTTTTCCCCTTGTTACGCTTACCGGGATGATACCCGGTACGCGAACCGGACGCTCCAAAAACACAAGATGGCGGACTCCCGTTACGCTGCCGGTTAGCTGCCCGGTTCGCGTACCGGGAAGCGCCTCTACCGCGAAAAATCGCAAACATTTTATTTTTTTTGCCCCGCGGGGCACTTTAATAGCCCCCTCATCAATCCTAGGGGGTCAGGAGGGGTCTACCTTACCCCCTTTCCTTCATTTCCCCCTTTTTTTTTCCACCTCTTCTCTCGCGATCCTACCGAGAGACAAGATGGCGGCCGCTCAGGACTGTTTACAATGTTGACAGCCAATCAGCTTCTCCTCAGACTCCCGTTATGCTGCCGGTTAGCTGCCCGGTTAGCTGCCCGGTTCGCGTACCGGGACGCGCCTCTACGGCGAAAAATCGCAAAAAATTTTTTTTATTGTTTGCCCCGCGGGGCACCTTAATATCCCCTTCATCAATCCTAGGGGGTCAGGAGGGGTCTACCTTGCCCCCTTTCCTTCATTTCCCCCTTCATTTTTCACCACATCTTGTCTCTCGATCCTACCGAGAGACAAGATGGCGGACGCTCCGGACTGTTTAGAATGTTGACAGACACCGGAGAGCCAATCAGCTTCCCTTCGCGAAGTTCCGTTACGCGTCCGGTACGCGAACCGGGGCGCTAACCGGAGCGCTGTTACAGATATATATATTTTTTAAAACGTTAATTTCTCAAAATCCACTGGAGCACATATATTGAGACATAGCAAAGGCACGTCGGGCAAACCATATCTACAATTTTGCCAAGTTTCGTGTAAATCCATTCAGCCGTTCGAGCTAAAAGTGAGTCCAACCGCCCCATGGAAAAATGAATGGGAAAAACGCGTTTTGGTACCCCCCTTTTTTCTCGGCCCCCCCTTGACGAACCCCCCCCAAATGTTCAGGGGCTGCTCAGAAACAAAATGTGCCATTTTCCTGAAAATTTCAGCCAATTCCGTCCACAAACGTCAAAGTTATTTGACATAGAATTTTCAGAAATCCCATAGGAAAAAAATTCTAACTATATATACCTACTGGCTATCGCCAGTAGGTAATATATATATATATATATATATATATATATATATATTACCTACTGGCGATAGCCAGTAGGTATATATAGTTAGGATTTTTTTCCTATGGGATTTTTGAAAATTCTATGTCGAATAACTTTGGCGTTTGAGGACAAAATTGGCTGAAATTTTCAGGAAAATGGAACATTTTGTTTCTGAGCAGCCCCTGAAAATTTGGGGGGGTTTCGTCAAGGGGGGGCCGAGAAAAAAGGGGGGTCCCAAAACGTGTTTTTCCCATGCAATTTTCCATAGGGCGGTTGGCCTCACTTTTAGCCTGAACGGCTGAATGGATTTACACCAAACTTGGCAAAATTGTAGGGACTGGTAGCCCGATGTGCCTTTGCTATGTCTCAAGATATAGGCTCCAGTGGTTTTTACGAAAATTAACTTTGAAAAATATATATTGGGCTACATTGGGCTATATATATGTTGGAGCCCAAATGTAGCCCAATGTAGCCCAATGTAGCCCAATGTAGCCCAAAGATGGCCACCAGAGACAAAAAAAAACAAATGTAGCCCAAATATCAGCCAGATGTAGCCCAACTATAGCCCAATGACAGAATGTCCCAGAGTGTTCTAAAGAACAACTAGAGTGCTAACAGTCCTACTTATTACAAAGGTATGGCACACCTGAAGCCATCTTGATTGGAATAAAGTGGTAACTCTTAAAACATTTAATTTAAAAAGGAACAAAATGAGGGGGTTCATTTTGCCATAGAAAGTATGATTAGCGAATATATGACGAAATCCCGCATACCATCAGTCCGCAAAAAAAATCCCGCATGTACTATTAGGCCGCAAATTAAAATAACGAAAACTTTTAGAACGAATATGCCTTTAGCATACACTAAACAACTAAACTACCCTAAACCCTAAAACACTACCCCCAGCATGACCCTACACTACACAAACAGTACAACACTACCCTGAACCCTAAAACACTACCCCCAGCATGACCCTACACTACACAAACACTACAAAACTACCCTAAAACACTATCCCCAGCATGACCATACACTACGCAAACACTACAACACTACCCAAAACCCTAAAACACTACACCCCAGCATGACCCTACACTACGCAAACACTACAACACTACCCTAAACCCTAAAACACTACCCCCAGCATGACCCTACACTACACAAACACTACAACACAACCCTAAACCCTAAAACACTACCCCCAGCATGACCCTACACTACGCAAACACTACAACACAACCCTAAACCCTAAAACACTACCCCCAGCATGACCCTACACTACGCAAACACTACAACACTACCCTAAACCCTAAAACACTACCCCAGCATGAACCTACACTACGCAAACACTACAACACTACCCAAAACCCTAAAACACTACACACCAGCATGACCCTACACTACGCAAACACTACAACACTACCCTAAACCCTAAAACACTACCCCCAGCATGACCCTACACTACACAAACACTACAACACAACCCTAAACCCTAAAACACTACCCCCAGCATGACCCTACACTACGCAAACACTACAACACAACCCTAAACCCTAAAACACTACCCCCAGCATGACCCTACACTACACAAACACTACAACACTACCCTAAACCCTAAAACACTACCCCCAGCATGACCCTACACTATGCAAACACTACAACACTACCCAAAACCCTAAAACACTACACCCCAGCATGACCCTACACTACTCAAACACTACAACACTACCCTAAACCCTAAAACACTACCCCCAGCATGACCCTACACTACGCAAACACTACAACACTACCCAAAACCCTAAAACACTACACCCCAGCATGACCCTACACTACGCAAACACTACAACACTATCCTAAACCCTAAAACACTACCCCCAGCATGACCCTACACTACGCAAACACTACAACACTACCCTAAACCCTAAAACACTACCCCCAGCATGACCCTACACTACGCAAACACTACAACACTACCCTAAACCCTAAAACACTACCCCCAGCATGACCCTACACTACGCAAACACTACAACACTACCCTAAACCCTAAAACACTACCCCCAGCATGACCCTACACTACGCAAACACTACAACACTACCCAAAACCCTAAAACACTACCCCCAGCATGACCCTACACTACGCAAACACTACAACACTACCCAAAACCCTAAAACACTACCCCCCAGCATGACCCTACACTACGCATACACTACAACACTACCCAAAACCCTAAAACACTACCCCCAGCTTGACCCTACACTACGCAAACACTACAACACTACCCAAAACCCTAAAACACTACCCCCAGCATGACCCTACACTACGCAAACACTACAACACTACCCAAAACCCTAAAACACTACACCCCAGCGTGACCCTACACTACGCAAACACTACAACACTACCCAAAACCCTAAAACACTACCCCCAGCGTGACCCTACACTACGCAAACACTACAACACAACCCAAAACCCTAAAACACTACCTCCAGCATGACCCTACACTACGCAAACACTACAACACTATCCTAAACCCTAAAACACTACGCCCAGCATGACCCTACACTACGCAAACACTACAACACTACCCTAAACCCTAAAACACTAGCCCCAGCATGACCCTACACTACGCAAACACTACAACACAACCCTAAACCCTAAAACACTACCCCCACCATGACCCTACACTACGCAAACACTACAACACTACCCTAAACCCTAAAACACTACCCCCAGCATGACCCTACACTACGCAAACACTACAACACAACCCTAAACCCTAAAACACTACCCCCAGCATGACCCTACACTAAACAACCACCACAACTCTACACTACACTAACACAACACTACACTACACAACACTACACTACACTACACAATAACTAACCCACGAAAAAATTAACACAAACCCACTTACCTCTCTCGTCATCGTGGTTTTCACAACGCAAATGCATTTACCATACATGCCTTTAAAACGTAATTCTTTGTAAAGGCATGCGCGATAAATGCACATGCGTTTTGAAAAAATGCGGGATAATGGTATGCGAGGTCAATGACCTTGCAGGATAATGGTATGCGGACTGAAAGTCTGCGGGATAAAAAATGCGGGAAAATGGCTGCAAACCATGATTAGCAGCAGACTTCCCTGGTGAGCACTAGCTTTACTACAGAAATATTCAGGAAAATGGCACATTTTCTTTCTGAGCAGCCCCTGAAAATTTGGGGGGGTTTCGTCAAGGGGGGGGCCGAGAAAAAAGGGGGGTCCCAAAACGCGTTTTTCCCATTCATTTTTCCATAGGGCGGTTGGACTCACTTTTAGCTCGAACGGCTGAATAGATTTACATGAAACTTGGCAAAATTGTAGATATGGTTTGCCCGACGTGCCTTTTCTATGTCTCAATATATGTGCTCCAGTGGATTTTGAGAAATTAAGGTTTAAAAAAATATATATATCTGTGACAGCGCTCCGGTTAGCGCCCCGGTTCGCGTACCTGACGCGTAACGGAACTTCGCGAAGCGAAGCTGATTGGCTCTCCGGTGTCTGTCAACATTCTAAACAGTCCGGAGCGGCCGCCATCTTGTCTCTCGGTACGATCGAGAGACAAGATGTGGTGAAAAACAAAGGGGGAAATGAAGGAAAGGGGGCAAGGTAGACCACTCCTGACCCCCTAGGATTGATGAGGGGGATATTAAAGTCCCCCGTGATTTTTCGCGGTAGAGGCGCTTCCCGGTACGCGAACCGGGCAGCTAACCGGCAGCGTAACGGGAGTCCGCCATCTTGTGTTTTTGGAGCGTCCGGTTCGCGTACCGGGTAGCGTCCCGGTAAGCGTAACAAGGGGAAAACCAAGAGAAACAGTAAAAAAAAAATGAAGGGAATAGATTTCCAGCACACTTGGCAAAATTGTAGGGACTGTTTGTTTGATGTGCCTTTGCAAGGCCTCAAGATATGTGCACGTGTGGATTTTGTCTAATTAAGGTTAAAAAAAATATATATATCTGTAAGCGTGCTCCGGCACGCTTACGTTACGGGTTTTGTTTGCGCTGCAGAGCCGATACGTCACGGTTATGCGACGCATCATGAGGCGTCTCACGTGGCTACGTGATACGTCACGTAATAAAGAATATATTTTACAGCTATAGATATTAGCTTTTAAAAAACCAATGAAATTCACTGAAAAAACCATAGGTTATAGACCATATATAGTTAGGAATTTGCATTTACAAAACCTTGAAAATTCACTGAAAAAACCATAGGTTAGAGACCATATATAGTTAGCTGGACATTTTATTGACATAAAACCAATGAAATTCCATATATAGTTAGTTGCACTAACTATATATCGCGCACCCGCAATCCACTGCTGATGATGTCACATATTACATCATTCATGACATGGTCAGTGACATCACTGATGACATCACTGATGACATCTCAAATGACATCACTGATGACATCACTGATGACATCTCAAATGACATCACTGATGACATCATGACACACCAATACCAGTTACTACATACGCACTCACTGATTCCTACGTCTACACACACATTCACTCATTCACCCATACAATCACTCATACATACAGTCACTCATTATTACAACACTATCATATGCACTCATACACCTATGCAGACACTCACACACTGCCACTCATCCATGGAGTTACTCACACACCTAGTCAGTCCTGTAAAGAATCAATCACACTTCCATTTCCTCATCTATACAGTTAAACACAGAACACCATACTTCAGTGACATCACTGATGACATCACTGATGACATCTCAAATGACATCACTGATGACATCTTAAATGACATCACTGATGACATCATGACACACCAATACCAGTTACTACATACGCACTCACTGATTCCTACGTCTACACACACATTCACTCATTCACCCATACAATCACTCATACATACAGTCACTCATTATTACAACACTATCATATGCACTCATACACCTAGTCAGTCCTGTGAAGAATCAATCACACTTCGATTTCCTCATCTATACAGTTAAACACAGAACACCACACTTTTCACACATATACTAACACATACTTACTCTCTTATACAATCACTGATACAAGTACACATTGATATGCACAGAGTCACACACCTCCCAGCCAGCCACACACACACTCAGTCTTCCATACATCCACTCATTCTTCAATATGTAAAACATATTTAAACTTTACAAAAACACACAGACACTAGATGATGTCATCAGTGATGTCATTTGAGATGTCATCAGTGATGTCATCAGTGATGTCATTTGAGATGTCATCAGTGATGTCATCAGTGATGTCACTGACCATGTCATGAATGATGTAATATGTGACATCATCAGCAGTGGATTGCGGGTGCGCGATATATAGTTAGTGCAACTAACTATATATGGAATTTCATTGGTTTTATGTCAATAAAATGTCCAGCTAACTATATATGGTCTCTAACCTATGGTTTTTTCAGTGAATTTTCAAGGTTTTGTAAATGCAAATTCCTAACTATATATGGTCTATAACCTATGGTTTTTTCAGTGAATATATATATATATATATATACATATATATATATATATATATATATTCACTGAAAAAAACATAGGTTATAGACCATATATAGTTAGGAATTAGCATTTACAAAACCTTGAAAATTCACTGAAAAAACCATAGGTTATAGACCATATATAGTTAGGAATTAGCATTTAAAAAACATTTTTTTACTCACACAAAACCATTGAAATTCCATATATAGTTAGTTGTACTAACTATATATCGCGCACCCGCAATCCACTGCTGATCATGTCACATATTACATCATTCATGACATGGTCAGTGACATCACTGATGACATCACTGATGACATCTCAAATGACATCACTGATGACATCTCAAATGACATCACTGATGACATCACTGATGACATCTCAAATGATATCACTGATAACATCTCAAATGACATTACTGATGACATCACTGATGACATCTCATTTGACATTACTGATCACATCACTGATGACATCTCATTTGACATTACTGATCACATCACTGATGACATCATTCATGTGATAATACGATGAACCTCTTCAGACTCTAATATAACCTTAGATACACTCAGTGTAAATAGACACTCACAGACTGTCACTCATCCATGGAGTTACTCACACACCTAGTCAGTCATGCAAAGAATCAATCACACCTCCATTTCCTCAACTATACAGTTATACACACCTTACTTATTCAAACATATACTAACACATATTTACTCTCTTTTACAATGCCTGATACAAGTTCACAATGATCAATACAGCCACTCACACATTCACTGGCTCTTATGCACAGTTATTTATGTATGTCAACTGTCACATGTACTGTGTTTTACATATGTACTTACTTTGACATGTAGCACTGAGATATCCATTCACTCACCAATGCACTCAGTCAACCGCCCATACAGGTGTTTCTACATGCACTTTTGAACCCATACATCTAGTGAATCAACTGCTCACACATCTATGCACAGAGTCATACACCTCCCAGCCACCCACACACACACACTCAGTCTCCCATACAAATACTTGGGCAACCAATCAATAACCCATATACTTACTCATATAGCTACTGATCAACACATGCAGCAGTTTACAGAACAACAGACATAATGATGCACAAATTAAGACAGTTCAGTCACTAACCCATGCACTCAGTGACACACATTTATTCACTCACTCATACAGTCAGTCATGCACCTATTAAATCCTTCATTCAGACACTTATACATCCACTCATTCTTCAATATGTAAGACATATTTTAACTTTACAGAAACATACAGTCACTGGATGTTGTCATCAGTGATGTCATCAGTGATGTCATTTGAGATGTCATCAGTGATGTCATCAGTGATGTCATTTGAGATGTCATCAGTGATGTCATCAGTGATGTCACTGACCATGTCATGAATGATGTAATATGTGACATGATCAGCAGTGGATTGCGGGTGCGCGATATATAGTTAGTACAACTAACTATATATGGAATTTCAATGGTTTTGTGTGAGTAAAAAAAGGTTTTTTAAATGCTAATTCCTAACTATATATGGTCTATAACCTATGGTTTTTTCAGTGAATTTTCAGCGTTTTGTAAATGCTAATTCCTAACTATATATGGTCTATAACCTATGGTTTTTTCAGTGAATTTCATTGGTTTTTTAAAAGCTAATATCTATAGCTGTAAAATGTATTCTTCTTTAAATCAAAAAATAAATTTTATATGTTTATTAATAATTTTTTTTATTATTATTTTTTTTTGTTCGCTCCCGGTTCGCGAACCGGGAAGCTTCCCGTTAGCTCAATTTGGTGCCGCGACCCGGTCCGCGAACCGGTAAACGTTCCGTTTGCGCAACTGCCGCGTTAGAAATCAACATCGTGACGCGTCGCGGAAGCGCGACGTATCACGTTGTCGCGTAATGCGTCTTATGACGCGCCGCGTTAGCGCACCCGGAAGTGCTCCGGTACGCGAACTGAGACGCAAAGCGCAGCTCCCCGGAAGCGATCCGGGGCGCGTCGCGAAAGCGCGACGTATCGCGTTGCGGCGTAATGCGTCTTATGACGCGCCGCGTTAGCGCACCCGAAAGTGCTCCGGAGCGCGAACCGAGGCGCGAAGCGCAGCTCCCCGGAAGCGATCCGGGGCGCGTTCCGCAGCGCGTAACATAAGCGTAACAGGTCATGTGACTTGTTAATACAACTTTTCATTGGTTCATTTCACTTTTGGTTTCCTAATGATGTAAGGCTAGGTCAGGTGACCTAAAAATAACACTTTTCATTGGTTTAGAACTATTTTTTTCCCAAATGATGAAAGCCCCCACCTTTTTTCTCACTCTGACTTTCAACTTTGTGAAAGGAAGACCTATTTTGCTCAGTGGAAAATGGCTTCACTAGTAGCTGCAGCTGGTGCACCCCCACCACCACCACCACCTCCTCATAGGAAGAGAGGACCGCCACCACAGTTCCTTCCCAACACAGAGGAGGAAGAGGATAAAGAAGAGGAAGAGGAAATACAGGGAACACAGTTTTTACAAGAGGAGCCCCGGGTATCTCATTATAAAAATAGTTTCATTTGGCAGTTTTTTTCTTTTCCTGAAGGACAGAAAAAAGTTAATGCTCGGTATGTTATGTTATGTTATGCGTTTTTATTAGGCGCACAGATGCTCCAGCCAAGGAGCGTCCTGGCGCCCGACAAGGCAGCTGCACAACACAACGAAACAATAATCAAACACACTTAAACTAAGGGAATAAAAAGGTTTTCACCGCCCGGCGAAAGGAAAGAAGATCCCCAAGGGCACGAATCGCCGGGGGAAGGGAGTTCCAAAGCACCGCTGCCCGAACTTTAAAGAAACGCCCGCCAGCTCTACTCCGCTTAAAGCGTGGGACAATAGCCAGTTCTAGATCAGCAGATCTTAAAGCCCGGGCTGGAATGTAATGGGCCAAAAGTGTCGACAGAATCACAGCTGGGGATCCCTTCAGAATCTTATATGCGACACAGAGGACCTTAAACTGGATCCGCTGGGCCACCGGGAGCCAGTGCAATGAGCGCAAAGTACTGGAAGTGGGGCAAGATCTAGGTAATCCTACCACCGATCTTGCTGCAGCGTTCTGGATCCGTTGCAGGCTTCCAATCTCAGCCTGGTTCAAACCTACCAACAGGGAGCTCGCATAATCCAGCCTAGAGATGACGGTAGCTTGGATCATGAGCTGCCTAGTGGAGGCGTCAAAGAACTTGAGCACTGGACGGAGCCCGAGCAGGATACCAAAGCAGCAGGCAGCCGTACGCTTGGTATGGCAAGCAAACGTTAGGGAAGGGTCCAGCCAGACCCCGAGGTTTTTAAGCTCGGCAACCGGGATGGGAATCGGACCCAGATCCCCTGGCCACCATCTCTCTCCCCAGCGTATGTGACGTGCCTCATATGCAAAGAGGACTTATCTAGAGGCACAGATAAGAAGTATAGTTACGGCAACTATACTATGCACCGTCACATGCTGAGGTGGCATCCACTAAATTACAGCCGGGCACAGATGCGTGACCTCCAGGACAACCCACCAACTCCTGTGGCCAGGACATCGGCACAGGTATCTCTGTCGGGGCCAGAGGCACGGGAAACAAAGCCAAACATTCAGGATAACTTTATCCACATGAAGATTGTCTGTTTATATTGCGGTACCTTACTCTCATGTGCCAATATGAGCATTAACTTAATAAACAGAGCATTTGAAAACCACAAGTGCTCTAAACGCCCCAAAAAATAATTTTTTTTTTTGCTCCTGTTGAGCCCTTTCCAATGCCTGTTTTTTGTTGTTTCCCCCCCAAAAACCAAAAAAAACATAAAATTGTTCAAAAAATACAAAAAAAACAAAAAATATTCAGAAAAAAAAAAAAAATATATAAAACAACAAAAACATTAAAAAAAAAGTTCTTTTCAAAACTACCTCCCCTTTATAAAAAAATTGCTAGAATGTTTAGCACTCTGGCAAGCTCTATTTCTTTTGGTTCGCTTCCCGGTTCGCTCGCCGGTAAGCGAACCGGGAGCGAACCAAAAAAAAAGTAAAAAAAAAAAAGAAGAGTAAGTATAAGGGAAGTAAACAGAGAGTAATGTTAAAAGAAAGACAGCTATAGGGACTAAACCAGAGATACTGTTTAATAGATTTATTTACCGAAGAAAAGATGGAAGAGGATATAATTGTGAAAAACAAAATAGATAAGGAGAAAAAGGAGAGTTGAAGAATAACACAGAAGAGTTTCTTAGAGACTGTGAGTGAATGTTCAAAATAAGATTAAAACATGTGGAATAACAGAGAGAGAAAACAGAAAGCAGAAAAGAAGAAGTAACAGAAAAAGAATAATTGAAACAGCAAAGAAATGTAAATAACATAGGCCCATATTATCAACATAGGCAATAAACTGCCGCTAAAACCGCTTTTGCAGCAGTTTTCTGCCGATAAAAACAGCAATAATTTTATTGGCTCTGTTCATAATATGCCCCTTAGTGTGCTTCAACTACACAGAGAAAGCATAATGAACAAGTAGTGAAAGAGTGATCAGTCAAAGACACTAAGAGTAATAGAGACGGAGTGAGTGAACAAGAGTGAGGAACTATGAGAAGAGAGGGAGTGAGAAAAGGAGTGGAAGGAGTAGAGTAAGTAAGTAATAGAGAAAGGAATGAGGGAAGTAGCAAAGGCAGGAAAGTGAGGGTTAAAGAAATGAAGCAGTGGAACTAATAGTAGTTAAATGTGATAGAAATGTAATAAAAAGAGTACAAAACATTTACCTTATAATTGTCGTTAACTTAGTCACTTGTTATTTGTATACTTTCAATCTGTGAAAGAGAGAACAAACATTTGAAAAATATTAAAACATGTATTTAAAAATTAGAAAAGACAAGGGAAAAGATTGAAGGACAAACAGTTTTTCAACAACTTTGACACTTGCAGAAGCTTCTGCTTCTCCAGGCCCCCTACACAGTCCTAAAGATATACATTTTAAACTAACAGTATCTTGATGCAGATGAAGTGAGGCCTATCTTGGAACATGGTGCATCTTTTGCACTGCTGTTGTCTCACAAAAGTGACGCAATGGCAGCGCAAAAGAGGTGCACAATCATCATAAAACTGTTCCTAACATTTTAAATGATTGTTTCAAGATGGCAATAAGGTGTGTCCTATCCAGACGTTTGTTTCAGGTGAGGCCTACTCAGGGTTGCAGATGAAATTTACGCTTGTTGAAGAGTACAGAGGAGATAATACATGTGCAGGCCTACCAATAAAGTTCAGACCTCCTCTGTTTCCCTGGACAAGCCTAAACTTCATCTGCACAATGTGATTCGTAATGTTAGGAAACACAGGTAATGTATTTGAAAAACGTGCAATTTCTTTTGCTCATTTCACAATCACATCACTTGTGTTTCCTTTGGTTAGGTATCGCATTGTGCAGATGTAGTCCAGCATATGAAAGAGTACGCACTGCATGCAGCAACTTTGACACTTACTGAAGCCTCAGCTTCTGCATGCCCCCTACACAGTTTTAAATGTATATCATAAATACAAAAAGTACAGAGTTAATTATACATGTTAAATGGTTTATTTTTGCTGTTCTCAGAATTTATCAAATTTCACTAAAAACAGTGACTTGAAGGTATTCATCATATAACAGCGGGGAAAAAAAACACAATCAAAATGATTGTGTTTAAAAAACCCATATAACATAACCAATCAGAAATCAGAACTCCTCAAAAGTAACTTACTTTCCATGACGTCGAAGGATGTCCTATGAACAGCTTACACTGGGTTGTGCTGTTTTTATTTTCAGCCCGCCACTTTCTGAAAGAAAACCTCCATCGTTTTGAAAAATATGTTACATACAATAAATGACTTCTCGCTCTCTACCACATGTTTCCACAAGGCCAAATCATGTAAGAGCCATTTATAACTCTTGGAATTCTTGTAAGCAAATCCCGTCATTTTGTATTTCCGCAACTTTCAGAAAGAAAACGTTCAAGATCACTTTCACAATCCTGGACTAGTAATATCTTACCCTTCTTGCTCACTCATGTTCTACATTTCCTATGACACTGATACTGCTTACTATGAAGCAGACTTACACTACCTCTATGACTACTACAATTATTTAATTTTCTACATCACTTTTAATCACAAAGCAATATAAAACAGTAGATAAAATTATATCAACCCCTAGAATCATTATACGCCAGTTACCTACCCTAAATTCTCTTTTCTGAAAACAGAAAGTAAGAATATTTTTAAATAAAAAGGCAACATTGTATCGTAGTCAAATGGGAATAATTTCCGAAACAGCAACATTTTTTACATTTTAAGCTGTGTAATAAGCGGATCTGTCAAATGACCATCATGCCATATAATAGCTGCAGTTACAAATGTTCTTCCTAAAATCAACGACTGTGTAGCCACAACATTTGTAATTAAAGTTGAAGACTTACTTTCATCAGGTTTATATAGTTGGATTTTTAAAATGACATTATAATCAAAAGTTTGGACCAATAATCTAGACAGCATTGCAGACTTACATTCCCTCTACTCCATGTTTTGATTGGCTGCTTGAATTAGCTTATAAAAAGAAACAGTTTTTCTGAACTCATTCAAAGTGCAGTTATTTTTCCATGACGTCAAGTGTTATGGTAAGAAGACCGTTTGCTTTGGGAAATACTCTGTTGTCCTTCAACTAATCTGTGCCCACCACTTTCTGTAAGAAAATCTTCTTTTTTTCCAGGAACTATTTAATACTCAAAAATAACTTATGTCTCTGTACTACACTTATCCTCAAGGCCAAATCGTGTAGGAGCCATTAGAACCTCTTGAAATTCCTCAGAGCACATCCCGAGATTCTTTCCCTAAAATGTTGGTTTTAAAAACACCAGGTAAGAATTTTTAAGGTCATACGGCAATTTTTTTTTTGAAAGTTAAAACAGAATCGTTGCAGAATGACCAGCCGTTTCTAGACTTTAAATAAGCTGTGTAATGTCCTGATGTTATTGAAGGACCGTCATGATATATAATTGCTGCAGTTACAAAAGTCCTTCCTGATATTGACAACTGCGAAGCTACAAAATTTTTAATTAAAGTTGTCAATTTTGTTCCATCAGGCCTACATCGTTGGAACATTAAAATGACATACTGGCCATATGTTCGTATAAATAATGTTGACATCATTTCAGATTTACATTGGCTACACTCCATGTTGTGATCAGCTGCTTTTACTAGCTTATTAAAGGACACTGATTTACTGTCTGGCAAAGTTAAATATATAAATCTTTCTGAGTCTACAGTAGTAGTACTTGATACCCTACAGTTCTCGCAGTCATGCTGCCATTGATAAGAAAGCCCAAACAGGTGATCTACATCTACACCTTCAGCATGCAATACATCAAGCATATACATTAAAAACTCCTGACAATCTTGCTGAATATTTTGAGAGAATTGTGTTTGACCTGAACATCTGTCTAACAGATTTCGAATTTCAGACACACTTTCTATTTTTGTTCTATCAGTGCTACATTTCTCTAACACAGAATTTAACAAACTGCAAAATCTGTGATCCGAATTGACCACAATCTCTTCTTTTACATTTTCTAGAGAAAACAAAACATTAACCACTACATTAGCATAGCAGTTGACACCAGAACTGTTTTCAAATTGAAAACCAACAACATCTTCAACAGAATCCTTTTTCTTTCTGCTTATAATTTCAGGTTCATCGACTTTTCGTCTTTTTGCTACAACCTCCCTAGTATTGGTCACATTTCTTCGTTTCCGGCCTACCACACGTTTCTCAAACAAAGGATATTGAGGCAAATGTGGCGCATACTCTCTTCTTAACCTATTGTATTCCTTAACACAATCTAGATCCGCACAAATGTTTGTGACATCACACTCAATCAAGTACAATCCCGATAAAGTTCTAACTCGTGACAATGCCACATATGCCATACCCTCCTTGAACAAAGAACTGCCAATATTCACCAATGCACTGTCTACACTTAAACCTTGTGATTTATGGATTGTCACCGCATATGCCAAGCAAACAGGAAACTGCTTACGGCGAACATATAAGTCTTTTACAAGCAAAAATCGAGCAGAACAACGACCAATTAGCTGTACTTCCTCAATGCCATCAAATTAATTTTTAAAAAATTCAATTCCATCTCTATTTCTGTATTTCACAAAATCAACAACATTACCCATTGATCCATTTACCAGACCTCTTTCAACATGTAAATTCCTTCTTAAAATTATACGGCAATTTAAGCACACATTCAGAGTCTTTTCAAAACCTGCAGTTTTAGATATAGTCTTCTCTAATGAATCCAATTTTGTTTTCAAATTCTCAGACAAAATAATTGTTGATCCCATATGCTCTACTCTGTCAATAGCTTCCAGTTTCACAATCTCTTGGTTTTCTAAATGCAACATTTTGTTGTTGAAGATGGCACATTCTGCAAGAGTTGGCATCAAACATATTCCAGATTTCTTCTCAGTAATTTTCTGAAAAATATTCTCAGGCACAACGTCTTGTTCTGGATATAAATTTGACAGCAATCGTGCATGTAAAGCTTGTTTCCCATGCTCGGTCACTTTTCCAATTCTAACATCTTGAAGAATATTCTTGTAAACTTCATCCTTCGTCTGACGCATATTTTCATGCAGTTCAGCATAATTGAAGTTTAACCATATATTGACGTTGCCAATGCTCCCTAGGCACTTCCTGGTATCTTCATGCGTGAGCATTTTGAACACAGGTTGTCCTTTCACTGGTGTCAGCTGCAGAAGATCTCCGAAAACAATGATGTGTTTGCCACCAAATAACACATCATACTCTGTTTTAAGAACTTCTTGCATTCTCAAATGCACAAAGGCAAGCATGACATTGGAAACCATGCTTACTTCGTCAATGATAAGAAGTTTCATTTTCCTCAAGACTCTTGAAACTTCACAACAAGCATCTCCAGATAACTTGTGGTATTGTAATTTGTTATCATGCTCCACTGGCAGCATCAGTAGACGATGCAAAGTAATACCTTTAATGTTATGTGCTGCCAGTCCAGTTGGAGCGGTGACAACACAAGACAGCGATGACTCAGTCCTTTCCTTCAAATAACATGAAATTGCTTTAATGAGGAAACTCTTTCCAGTTCCCGCTTCTCCACTCACGTACAGTCGGACAGGCTTCAACGACGTACATGAGCACTCTTTCTTCTCATGACTTAATCCATGATCAATTTGCTTGGTAACTTCGTCATACATTTTCCTCTGCTCAACGTTGAGTTGTCTTTCCAAGTCTTCTAAGTTAACCGCATCCTCCTGAGCATGTGCCATGGCTCTTTCCACTTAATTCATGGCAGTGGCAGCTTCATTTTCGATAACAGGTCCTCCTAGTGGATCCTGACTCAATGAAACAGAACTCTGACTGTCCTGAGAACTGTCTCTGGCAATCTCAGCTGCAATCGTTGCTTCCTGCTCGATTTCCGCATTCAACATTTCTACATATTTGGGAAAAGCAGGACATTCTATGGTCTCCTTGGCGGCAGTGAAAGAGTCTTCGTAACAGAGGAAATCTCCAAGCAGTTCCTCTTCTGCACGCCAAGGCTTGAAAAGTAGCAAAAGTGCTAAATAGAAAAACTCCTTTTTTTCAGGAGATTCGCCACTCAATTTTCAATGGTTTACCAAGTGGCATTTTCTTTGCTTGACCAGACATCCCTCACTTCCAATTACAGCATACACTCCTTTATCAATATCTTCTTTGATGTTCCTCTTGAATATGTAATTTTGTAGAACCTCATACAGACAAACATTCTCGAGGTGACTGCTTCGATTTGGATAATATGTATCCAACATGTTGGTCTTCAAAATGTCTGTACTGTTTGGCTCCTTTTCCGCCAAATACTCAATTTCCCGCACAGGTTTCAGAACTCGATTACGCGTTGCAGCAAGACCAAGACTCGCCCAAACGATACTCCTAGATTTGGCATAGAGACTTGCTGAAGACAACCGGTCAGAACATTCGTAAGCTCCGATTTCTCGATGCGACAACATCTTCAGACTGAAACTGTACAACTTCTTACTGAGGCTCTTTTCATGGGAAATGTCCTCCCACTACTATCCTTCAATTCTGTCTTTTCTTTTTTGGTGATGTAAGATGTCACATACCGAGCCACAGCCATACAGTTATCAGCCACAAACTGTATATCCATGTTAGCATTCCACATGGACAAAATCACTGGGTTGTAGTCGTTGATGTACTTGGACTCTTCGTTCCTCTTCAAATTGTATGTGTTTTTAGGTGATTTCTTCATCACATTATGTCGCAGCGAAGACATCAAACTGTTCACTCTTCCTTTAGAAATCACCGGTCGTGGAAAGGCGAAACGACATTTGGTGTAGAACTTGTCCTTGTTTCTGAATTTACGACGACAGTACTTTCCGCAACGATGGCTTCCGAAGCATAGAACTTGTTCTCTTAGGCTTTTGTCCTCCTTTGCGTTTGGAACAGCACATGTAGAATACTGTTCTATGAAACTCATCACTAAGTCTTATGGATCTGTTCCAAATTTAGGTGCATCCTTGAACCACAGCAGCATATGTATATGAGGAGCACCTCTTGCTTGGTACTCCTTTCTCCAGAAGAAATCCAACACCTCTCCAAGAGGTGGATTCTTCTTATTCATGATGAAAGACATCATAGCTTCAAATCTATGATTGAAGTACCTGCATACATTCACTGGATCCAAAGAGCACAGTTCTCCGGGTGTCTTGAATTCGATGTTTTCGATGTTTCCATTTGCCTCTCGTAGAAATTCAAGTAAGTCTTCCCAGCCATACTCGGCACAGCTCAGAGTGAGGAACCATGTGGGAGTTCCTAAGTTCCTCAGCATACATTTTAAATCACCATGACGACGGTACCAGTACTCATTAGTACCACGCTGACACGCCATGAGATTAATCAGGTGACAATCCAAAATACTGTCTTGGACATTGACTTTATCCATAAAGTCACTTGCCGAGATGTTTTGCATCTGTATACCACTTTTCCAGATGTGGTTCACTGCATATGACAGTCCAGACAGATCGCTTTCAAACAGGAGATGAAACAAATAGGGAATGCATTGTCGAAACCTAGCATCTTCTGCATACAATCGTAAAGTCCGGTATTCAGAAGCAGGAATTTGATGAGGTCGCTCATCATATCTTCCTCCTTGACCTGTTGGAAATAGCTGTGGGAAACACCGAGCTTCCAAACTTTCCTCCCAGACACTAATGGGACTCCCTTTGGCTTGTTTCATTTGAAACAACTCAATAGCATTCCCCATGACTTCCTTGGAATGCAAAGGATGAACACTATAATGTTCATATATTTCTTCACTTTTAGAGGGTTCTACTTTCTCAATTTGACCAGCACACAAATCGCTATCCTCTTCCTCACTTACTTCCTCTTCTGCAACATATATATTCTTATAGTACTTATTATTTTTTTTCAAATACAATGTTGCCTTTTTGACTTTCCTAACATCCACTAAATCTTGCCATATTTTTTTATTCTTTGTCGGAACCCCATTAACTAAGATAACCAGAGGTTCCTCTTCCACTTTTTCTACTCCAATTGTGTTAATGTTTTTCTTCAAATCTAGAGGCAAATAAACAACTCTTCCCTTTAATCCTCTCTGTAAATCTGATGGAGGCAATTTCCCTGTCTTTGGCTCCATTCTTATAATAGCCTGAAAGGGATGGATACTTTGAATCAAAATAGATTCATAAGTATTTAAATCCTTCAATTCAGAAGGAATCTCAACCAATTCCATATTATAATGAACCGCTCTAGCAGGCATCTGGTTTTGATTTAATTTATTACAACAATAAGTACACACACGTTGATCCGATCCCAAATCAAAACAATTTTCTACCATCAAGTATGTAGCGAAATCCTTCCATTCACTATTATTTTCCCTTTCACTTTTTGCATATAAATCCACTAACTTAGTCTGATTCTTATAATAAGTGCGTCGACAACACACACAAGTGAAATTAGGCCTCTCACTTGATTTCACCTGAAACGTGGCAATTTCCTTCTGAAAATTATCTGTACTGGAAACCTGTACACTATCTTCCACATTACCCTCTTCTTCTGGGTCAATTTCAACATTCTTCTCTTTACTTCCAAAGTAACAAAACTCAATTTCTTCACACATATTCTTCACATCAATTTCAGAACCATGCAAAAGAGCAGCGCATAATTGTTTAAGCATAACTGCTGGACTCTTAGCATAATACAACATTCTAACTAATTTCCTCACTTTATTATGATGCACTGCTAGCATCCTGAAATGATGAAAAACACTCTGGCATACTCTCCTGGAAAGACAAGCCAGTGAATGACCATGCAAACCTGTCACTTCTCTCACTCTGCAAGGATCTAATTCTTGCAACAACTTCATTTTCTGCTTCAAACTTTTCTTATTAAATGTCCGTACAAAATCACAAAGCAAATTGATGGAATCCTGTCGCACACTGCAAATACTACTACACTTCCAGGTGTACACAGGTCCCTTAGGACGTCTTCCTAAAACCTCATTACCTAACATCACTTCTGCCTCTGTTGTCACAAGTTTTTCTTTTTCAACTGGACAACCATCTTTCACCTCATAAGCTCGACCGCTGGTGTCAACTGCATGCACCAAATCATTATCCTGGAAATAACTCTCCTCATTGAAAAATGCCTCACAACTTGAACTATGCATCCATTCTCTGGAAAAAACTTCACAAAAATTACTACGATTAACTATTCTCTTCCATCTACTATTTCTTTTGAAATCATAAATTGCCTTGTTTAGCTTCCTAATTCTATTGATTATCAAAATAAATAACTTTAGTTTAATTTCAAATGCCTGATCAATAACTTTCTCAACTTTTTTTTTCTCTTATAAAAAACGACTTTCTGTTGACCTTTCTTAATAAATTGCCAATTATCCTGTTGCGGA
Organism: Lissotriton helveticus; assembly: GCF_964261635.1. NCBI lineage: Eukaryota > Metazoa > Chordata > Amphibia > Caudata > Salamandridae > Lissotriton > Lissotriton helveticus. The sequence goes on along the minus strand of NC_136063.1, from coordinate 1,800,995,014 downwards.
ACATTCGTTTACGAATGTCCCTAAACTGTTGTTTCCTTCTACTATCATGCACAGAGTTATCTCTTGCTCTAGCAGTAACATTTTTGATTGGCCTTTCCTTTCCGTTTAAATTGCTTCTCTTTTTCTGGACAAAAACATTTTCTGTAGTACTACTTTTTTTTCTAGAAATGTTTCTTATGAATGTTTTCGTGGTCTTACCCGGTGCTTTCTTGGTGACTTGACGATTTTTTATTGTAGAGGACTGCTGCAGTAAATGATGGACCTGCTGTCTTTGACGTTTTGTAGCCTTTCTCATTCTATCCTTAGTTGGCATTCTCAAAATTTGAAATGATCTGCAGTTGAATCTGTGGTAAAATATAATAAAAATTTTTATTAACCACTATTACCAAACAGTAAATCAATAACAGTCATAAAAAACTTAACACACTACTTGACATTTTTACATAGAATATTTTTTAGTGCTTTGGCAAATTTAGAATATACAAATAGCAGAAAAGAAATGGAATTCTTCTTCATTTTACCTGTCCTGTTTTATATGTGAATCTGATCTAATTTTATGAGCATATTTTAATATTTTATTGAAGACACTACACATAACCTGTTTTTGAAGGTGTGTTTAATTTTAAATGAAACGGTTTACATTTTTACTTTTCATTTATTGTAAATTTTAAAAATAAATGTTTATAGTTCCATAGGCTCAAGCAGGTCAGCTTCCCACCCTATGTCATACAATTCTGACAAATCGGCATCCTCATCATGTTCTTCATCATCCTCAGGATTTAAATCATCCAAGGGATCTACTTCCACTGACGTTTCAATTACAAGTTCAATGATGAGGTCGAGATCAACTGATTGCTCATTGTCACTCATGGTTGATGTTGTCGTTATCTTTAAAGAAAGAGAACAACAATGAGATGTTGCAGAGTAAGAGACAAATCTCAGAGATTATAATAGTAAAATTGTTTAACAAGAATAACATTTTGCAGCTATTATTTAGCCATGTCCAGCGATGCTGAGGAGGTGAGGCCTATGTCCAAGTTTTCAGTGAACAGGACTCATCTCTTCTTAACCTTGGATAAGCCTCACCGACTCTGTGTCCCCTGCTCATACTTAAATGTACAGGGGCAGATTTATGCTAAGTGGCGCATCTCCACGGATGCACCAGTTAATGTGCACCGCTGCTCTGCCACCCATAGTGTGCCGCATTTACAATGTGGAGCACCATTGAGCAAAAACAGCACAGATGCGTCACGCATCTGTGCCGCAAAAGCAGCACATTGCAGGAATCACGTCATAAGCGCGACATGTCTACTGCAATGCACAGGAGAAAGCCTCACATTGCATGGTGCATCACTTCTTACGCCTGTTTCAAACAGGCGTAAGGATTTGATTCAGCAATGCTATAAAGCTGACTCAGTGAAATCTTCTAAATTTCACTGTGTTAGTTTTACAGGGCTTTCATGCAAATTAATGCATACCTTGCAACAAAACACCTATATGAAAACTTCCGCAGGTTTCATGTGGCACAGGACTTTACAGCATGACACATCTGCCTAGATACATCAAGTTGTAAATATGTCGCCACATAGCAAATCTTTTGCACCGCCGCTGCGTCACAAAAGTGACGCACAGTGACGCAAAAGAGACATACACCTATCATAAATCTGTCCCTAACATTTTAAATGATTGATTCAAGATTACGATAAAGTGTGGCCTATCCAGAGGTTTGTTTGAGGTGAGGCCTACTCAGGGTTGCAGATGAAATTTACGCTTGTTGAAGAGTACAGAGGAGATAATACATGTGAAGGCCTACCAATGAAGTAAGTCATGTCCACTTCACTCTTGAACAAAGGCCAGACCTTTTCTGTGTCCGTGGACAGACCTAAACTTCATCTGCACAATGTCATTCGTAAACTTAGGAAACACAGGTGATGTAATTGAAAAATGTGGAGTTTCTTTTCCTCATTTCACAATCACATCACCTGTGTTTCCTTTGCTTAGGTATCTCATAGTGCAGATGGACTCTAGCATATCAAAGAGTACACATAAGTTGAGCAGTGAATACAACAATTTTGACATTTACAGAAGATTCAGCTTCTTATCTTGTTGGAGATGAAATGAGGCCTGTCTTGCAACATGGTGCATCTTTTGCATCACTGCTGCATCGGTTTCATGTGGCACGGGACTTTACAGCATGACACATCTGCCTAGATGCATCAAGTTGTAAATATGTCACCAAATAGCAAATCTTTTGCACCACCGCTGCGTCACAAAAGTGACGCACAGTGACGCAAAAGAGGCATACACCTATCATAAATCTGTCCCTAACATTTTAAATGATTGATTCAGGATGACGATAAGGTGTGGCCTATCCAGAGGTTTGTTTAAGGTGAGGCCTACTCAGGGTTGCAGATGAAATTTACCCTTGTTGAAGAGTACAGAGGAGATAATACATGTGAAAGCCTACCAATGAAGTAAGTCATGTCCACTTCACTCTTGAACAAAGGCCAGACCTCTTCTGTGTCCGTGGACAGGCCTAAACCTCATCTGCACAATGTCATTCGTAAACTTAGGAAACACAGGTGATGTAATTGAAAAATGTGGAGTTTCTTTTCCTCATTTCACAATCACATCACCTGTGTTTCCTTTGCTTAGGTATCTCATAGTGCAGATGGACTCTAGCATATCAAAGAGTACACATAAGTTGAGCAGTGTATACAACAATTTTCACATTTACAGAAGATTCAGCTTCTTATCTTGTTGGAGATGAAATGAGGCCTGTCTTGCAACATGGTGCATGTTTTGCATCACTGCTGCATCGGTTTCATGTGGCACGGGACTTTACAGCATGACACATCTGCCTAGATGCATCAAGTTGTAAATATGTCGCCACATAGCAAATCTTTTGCACCGCCGCTGCGTCACAAAAGTCACGCACAGTGACGCAAAATAAGCTTACACCTATCATAAATCTGTCCCTAACATTTTAAATGATTGATTCAGGATGAGGATAAAGTGTGGCCTATCCAGAGGTTTGTTTGAGGTGAGGCCTACTCAGGGTTGCAGATGAAATTTACGCTTTTTGAAGAGTACAGAGGAGATAATACATGTGAAGGCCTACCAATGAAGTAAGTCATGTCCACTTCACTCTTGAACAAAGGCCAGACCTTTTATGTGTCCGTGGACAGACCTAAACCTCATCTGCACAATGTCATTCGTAAACTTAGGAAACACATGTGATGTAATTGAAAAATGTGGAGTTTCTTTTCCTCATTTCACAATCACATCACCTGTGTTTCCTTTGCTTAGGTATCTCATAGTGCAGATGGAGTCTAGCATATCAAAGACTACGCAGAAGGTTAGAACTGTATGGAACATGGCTATGTAAGTCAAATAATCAAAATCTAAATTTGCCAAGCACACATGGGGGCGTATTTACAAGGACCTTGCACCACAGGGAAAGGTCTTAAATTAAAATGGGAAAAATAACATCAGAGAGACTCAAAGGCCTTATAAATATGCCCCAAGCAACCTATGAAGCTCTAGCATTACATATCAAGAAACCTAATTGATTTCAAAAATCGTTTTTAAACACATCATCTAAGTAAATTATATACCTACATTCATCGGGAAGTGACTTAAAATGCCCTAAGACACATGAAAGCGTTTTTTTTTAAGCCCTTGCTCCATTTTTAGATCACTTTTAACATGGCTATGTAAGTCAAATAATCAAGATCTAAATTTGCCAAGCACAGATGGGGGCGTATTTACAAGGACCTTGCACCACAGGGAAAGGTCTTAAATTAAAATGGGAAAAATAACATCAGAGAGACTCAAAGGCCTTATAAATATGCACCAAGCAACCTATGAACCTCTAGCATTACATATCAAGAAACCTAATTGATTTAAAAAAACATTTTTAAACACAACTTGTAAAGCAATTATATTCATACATTCATGGGGAAGTTACTTAAAATACCCTAAGACACATGAAAGCGTTTTTTTTAAGCCCTTGCTCCATTTTTAGATCACTTTTAACATGGCTATGTAAGTCAAATAATCAAGATCTAAATTTGCCAAGCACAGATGGGGGCGTATTTACAAGGACCTTGCACCACAGGGAAAGGTCTTAAATTAAAATGGGAAAAATAACATCAGAGAGACACAAAGGCCTTATAAATATGCCCCAAGCAACCTATGAAGCTCTAGCAGTACATATCAAGAAACCTAATTGATTTCAAAAATCGTTTTTAAACACATCATCTAAATACATTATATACCTACATTCAAGGGGAAGTGACTTAAAATGCCCTAAGACACATGAAATCGTTTTTTTTTAAGCCCTTGCTCCATTTTTAGATCACTTTTAACATGGCTATGTAAGTCAAATAATCAAGATCTAAATTTGCCAAGCACAGATGGGGGCGTATTTACAAGGACCTTGCACCACAGGGAAAGGTCTTAAATTAAAATGGGAAAAATAACATCAGAGAGACACAAAGGCCTTATAAATATGCCCCAAGCAACCTATGAAGCTCTAGCAGTACATATCAAGAAACCTAATTGATTTCAAAAAACGTTTTTAAACACAACTTGTAAAGCAATTATATTCATACATTCATGGGGAAGTGAGTTAAAATACCCTAAGACACATGAAAGCATTTTTGTAAGACCCTTGCACTATTTTAGCGTCACTTTTAACATGGCTATGTAACACAAAGAAACAAAATCTATTTGTAAAACACTTGACACAAATCAAAATTTTAAATACACAACTTTCTTCATAATGTTCTCCCTAAACCATACTATTCTCTATCTAAATTAAATGAATCTTTTCTAACCTTAGCAAATACTTTATGAGTTTCAAAACAGTCTCAGAAACACACCAAATTGTCTTTAGCAGAGCAAAAGGTATGCACTCCAGAGTCTGCAGCCATAAAAAGCACAGAAAACCTGTAATTCATCACACATATCTCTCATGTCACCCAATCAAAACTCTTCCCTCACTTTTTTCAAATCAACACCCTTCCCCCCTCTGCCCTTTCTGCCTTTTTTGCATAGCAACCACCTCCTGAAAGACCTCTGATGTTTGCAAGTTCACACAACAATGTTTCAATTGAACTCTGAACTCTCAGTGCACCTGCGTATCCAGTGCAATCTTTCATTAAATGATTTTTTCTTGACCATTCAAATTACATCTTTCAAAGAACTCATCCATGCACCCTAACTTTCTGTTTTCAGCAATCAAAATCCACCAATCACTGCTACTGCTTCATTAACACAGAAACTCCACAGTTTTTTTCATTTTAAACTCTTATTTTTCCAACTGCCATTTCATTGCCACACTTCATCTGACTGCAGCAGAACCTTCTCTCACCATGTTTTCTGTCTGGATTGTTGGACATAGTTACATCTACTGGGCTCAAAGGTATGCTGAGAACAGAAATTTACCTAACCTCAATTTACAAGATGTGGAAATTAAGTGGTTTGGCCACAGAGGATTAAAATGTCACCAATTGATACCATTGGTGAAAACCTTTATGCATTTGCCTAAACCTGACCTGTTAATTGTGCACTGTGGAGGAAATGACTTGGGCACTTTGACTGGTGTAGGTCTGGAAATGCTTTTAAAGGACACCTTTGAGCAATTGATGGCACTTTTCCCTCAAACTGCCTTGGTATATTCAAATATATGCCAAAGACAGAAATGGAGGTGGTCGAACCAATTTTGTCCACAAATTGAGAAGTCGAGGAAGCATGTAAACAAATCTGTTTCAGCTTACATGAGAGACCATGGAATGGGCTCCATGTACAACAATAACTTGTGTTACTACATGCAAGATATCTACAGAGGAGATGGAGTTCACTTCTCAGATGAGGGCAACAGAGTTTTCATTTTGAATTTAAGACTGTGCATTGGTACCTACTTATAAGTACCTAAATGTACCATAAACCCAAAAGCTCTTCTCAGAGCTACCCTACATCTGATCACTCACAATTATTATTTTACTCTAACTTTTTTCACAAATTTTCAACAAAGTACGCTCCCCGGAGCGCTACCCGGTACGCGAACCGGAAGCTAACCGCGCGAAATTTAAAAAAAAAATGTTTTTTCCGCACATATGGGCCTCCTCAGCCACCCTCAGAAAACCTAGGGGGTCAAGATACGTCTACCGTGCCCCCTTCTACCCATTCTGAACATTATTTGCCCTCCATCTTGTATTTTAATTCGACCGAAACACAAAATGGTGGACTCCCGTAACGCTGCAGGTTCGCGTACCGGGGCGCTCACCGGGAAGCGCTCCATTAAAAAAGGTGGGAAAGTAATTTACAGAAGAAACCCTGGAGACACTTTCACCAAATATAGATTTGCTCATACTACATACCAATCCCTACCATTTTCACAAATTTGGTTGGAATTCCATTTAGCCATTTAGCCTGTAGACCTCTCTAAATACCCTGAGGTAAATTACTTCACAAAACACATCTGAAGTGTTGGAATTGACAACCAATTAAAATGTTACTTTCATTTTCTATTTTTTTTTACCTGACATTTGATTGGTTATGTTCCTGAATATATAAAAAGGAAGAGAAGGAAACATAGCCATTTTGACTACTACTTCCTGGTGTACATTTCAATAGGATTTTCACTAATAACTTCAACTTCTTTTTAAAGGTAAGTTGTTATTTTAAAAACTGAAGTATATTGTGCACTTTAAGTTAATATGGTAAACTTTTTCTGATAGTTATATACTATCCCTCTGTAGTAGTTATAGATTTAGATAGACTTCTCTGTTATAGTTATGGATGGAGTTAGGCTTCTCTTGTATAATTATGAATTTACTTACGTTAAATCACATACACTTTTTTATATTCCTACTTCCTTTCTGATACTATACACTGCCCAAAGATAAATTCACTGTTAAAAACTGCCTATCTAAAATTAATCCCAACAGTGCCCTATCTCTACTAATATATATTTTTTTATGCAAATTTCAGGCAAAATGGAAGGCGAACAGAAAGTTTCATTTGAAATTGTCCTTGCAGAGACCAACCAAGAAATCATTGATCCAAATGACATTGAATTTATGGATGAAACTTGGGACCAAGAACTACTGCAATGTGTCATCAGTGATGTCATTTGAGATGTCATCAGTGATGTCATCAGTGATGTCATTTGAGATGTCACTGACCATGTCATGAATGATGTAATATGTGACATGATCAGCAGTGGATTGCGGGTGCGCGATATATAGTTAGTACAACTAACTATATATGGAATTTCAATGGTTTTGTGTGAGTAAAAAAAGGTTTTTTAAATGCTAATTCCTAACTATATATGGTCTATAACCTATGGTTTTTTCAGTGAATTTTCAAGGTTTTGTAAATGCTAATTCCTAACTATATATGGTCTATAACCTATGGTTTTTTCAGTGAATTTCATTGGTTTTTTAAAAGCTAATATCTATAGCTGTAAAATGTATTCTTCTTTAAATCAAAAAATATATTTTATATGTTTATTAATAATTTTTTTTATTATTATTTTTTTTTGTTCGCTCCTGGTTCGCGAACCGGGAAGCTTCCCGTTAGCTCAATTTGCTGCCGCGACCCGGTCCGCGAACCGGTAAACGTTCCGTTTGCGCAACTGCCGCGTTAGAAATCAACATCGTGACGCGTCGCGGAAACGCGACGTATCGCGTTGTCGCGTAATGCGTCTTATGACGCGCCGCGTTAGCGCACCCGGAAGTGCTCCGGAGCACGAACCGAGGCGCGAAGCGCAGCTCCCCGGAAGCGATCCGGGGCACGTCCCGCAGCACGTAACATAAGCGTAACAGGTCATGTGACTTGTTAATAAAACTTTTCATTGGTTCATTTCACTTTTGGTTTCCTAATGATGTAAGGCTAGGTCATGTGACCTAAAAATAACACTTTTCATTGGTTTAGAACTATTTTTTTTCCAAAATGATGAAAGCCCCCACCTTTTTTCTCACTCTGACTTTCAACTTTGTGAAAGGAAGACCTATTTTGCTGAGTAGAAAATGGCTTCATTAGTAGCTGGTGCACCCCCACCACCACCACCACCTCCTCATAGGAAGAGAGGACCACCTCCACAGTTCCTTCCCAACACAGAGGAGGAAGAGGATGAAGAAGAGGAAGAGGAAATACAGGCAACACAGTTTTTACGTGAGGAGCCCCGGATATCTCACCATAAAAATAGTTTTATTTGGCAGTTTTTTTCTTTTCCTGAAGGACAAAAAAAAGTTAATGCTCGCTATGTGACATGCCTCATATGCAAAGAAGACTTATCTAGAGGCACAGATAAAAAGTATAGTTACGGCAACTATACTATGCACCGTCACATGCAGAGGTGGCATCCACTAAATTACAGCAGGGCAGGGATGCGTGACCTCCAGGACAACCCACCAACTCCTGTGGCCAGGACATCGGCACAGGTAACTCTGTCGGGGCCAGAGGCACGGGAAACAGTGCCAAACATTCAAGAAAACTTTGTGCACATGAAGATAGTGTGTATATATTGCGGTAACTTACTCTCATGTGGCAATATGAGTATTAATTTGATAAACAGAGCATATGAAAACCACAAGTGCTCTAAACGCCCCAAAAAATAATATTTTTTTTGCTCCTGTTGAGCCCTTTCCAATGCCTGTTTTTCGTTGTTTCCCCCCCAAAAAAACCAAAAAAAACATAAAATTGTTCAAAAAATACAAAAAAAACAATAAATGTTCAGAAAAATTAAAAAAAAATATAAAACAACAAAAACATTAAAAAAAAGTTCTTTTCAGAACTACCTCCCCTTTATAAAATAATTGCTAGAATGTTTAGCACTCTGGCAACCTCTATTTCTTTTAGTTCGCTTCCCGGTTCGCTCTCCGGTACGCGAACCGGGAGCGAACCCAACATTTTTTTTTTTTAAAAAAGAAGAGTAAGTATAAGGGAAGTAAACAGAGAGTAATGTTAAAAGAAAGACAGCTATAGGGACTAAAACAGAGATACTGTTTAATAGATTTATTTACCGAAGAAAAGATGGAAGAGGATATAATTGTGAAAAACAAAATAGATAAGGAAGTGAAAGAAAAAAAGGAGAGTAGAAGAATAACAAAGAAGAGTTTCTTAGAGAATGTGAGTGAATGTTCAAAATAAGATTAAAACATGTGGAATAACAGAGAGAAAAAACAGAAAGCAGAAAAGAAGAAGTAACAGAAAAAGAATAATTGAAACAGCAAAGAAATCTAAATAACATAGGGGCATATTATCAACATAGGCAATAAAAGTTTTGCAGCTTTTATCGGCAGAAATGTGTCGCTAAAGCCGCTTTTGCGGCAGAAAACTGCCGCTAAAACCACTTTTGCAGCAATTTTCAGCCGATAAAAACAGCAATAATTTTATTGGCTGTGTTCATAATATGCCCCTTAGTGTGCTTCAACTACACAGAGAAAGCATAATGAACAAGTAGTGAAAGAGTGATCAGTCAGAGACACTAAGAGTAATAGAGACGGAGTGAGTGAACAAGAGTGAGGAACTATGAGAAGAGAGAGACTGAGAAAAGGAGTGGAAGGAGTAGAGTAAGTAAGTAATAGAGAAAGGAATGAGGGAAGTAGCAAAGGCAGGAAAGTGAGGGTTAACGAAATGAAGCAGTGGAACTAATAGTAGATAAATGTGATAGAAATGTAACGAAAAGAGTACAAAACATTTACCTTATAATTGTTTATTAACTTAGTCACTTGTTATTTTTATACTTTCAATCTGTGAGAGAGAGAACAAACATTTGAAAAATATTAAAACATGTATTTAAAAATTAGAAAAGACAAGGGAAAAGATTGAAGGACAAACAGTTTTTCAACAACTTTGACACTTACAGAAGCTTCTGCTTCTCCAGGCCCCCTACACAGTCCTAAAGATATACATTTTAAACTAACAGTATCTTGATGCAGATGAAGTGAGGCCTATCTTGGAACATGGTGCATCTTTTGCACTGCTGTTGTCTCACAAAAGTGACGCAATGGCAGCGCAAAAGAGGTGCACAATCATCATAAAACTGTTCCTAACATTTTAAATGATTGTTTCAGGATGGCAATAAGGTGTGTCCTATCCAGACGTTGGTTTCAGGTGAGGCCTACTCAGGGTTGCAGATTAAATTTAGGCTTGTTGAAGAGTACAGAGGAGATAATACATGTCCAGGCCAACCAATAAAGTTCAGACCTCCTCTGTTTCCCTGGACAGGCCTAAACTTCATCTGCACAATGTGATTCGTAATGTTAGGAAACACAGGTAATGTATTTGAAAAACGTGCAATTTCATTTGCTCATTTCACAATCACATCACTTGTGTTTCCTTTGGTTAGGTATCTCATTGTGTAGATGTAGTCCAGCATATGAAAGAGTATGCACTGCATGCAACAACTTTGACACTTACTGAAGCCTCAGCTTCTCCATGCCCCCTACCCAGTCCTAATTATATACATTTTAAACTGACGGTATCTTGCTGGAAATGAACTGAGGCCTATCTTGCAACATGGTGCATCTTTTACACAAAAGTGACGGAACAGCGGCGTAAAAGAGGCACACAGCCTTCACGAAACTGCCCTTAACATTTTAAATGATTGTTTCTAGATGCTGATAAGGTGTAACCTATCCACAGATTTGTTTCGGGTAAGTCCTACTCAGGGTTGCAGATGAAATTTAGGCTTGTTGAAGAGTATAGAGGAGATAATACATGTGCAGGCCTAATAACGAAGTGAGTCATGTCCACTGCACTCTTGAACAAATGTCAGACCTCCTCTGTCTCCTGGAACAGGCCTAAACCTCATCTACACAATGTGATGTGTAATGTTAGGAAACACAGGTAATATAATTGAAAAACGTGCAATTTTTTTTGCTCATTCCACAATCACATCACCTGTGTTTCCTTAGCTTAGGTATCTCATTGTGCAGATGTAGTCCAGCATATGAAAGAGTACGTAGAATGTGAGCACTGTATACAACAACTTTGACACTTATAGAAGCCTCAGCTTTTCAATGCCTACTACACAGTTCTAAATGTATATCATAAATACAAAAAGTACAGAATTAATTATACATGTTAAATGGTTTATTTTTGCTGTTCTCAGAATTTATCAAATTTCACTAAAAATAGTGACTTGAAGGTATTCATCATATAACAGCGGGGAAAAAAAACACAATCAAAATGATTGTGTTTAAAAAACCCATATAACATAACCAAACAGAAATCAGAACTCCTGAAAAGTAACTTACTTTCCATGACGTCGAAGGATATCCTATGAACAGCTTACACTCTGTTGTGCTGCTATTATTTTCAGCCCGCCACTTTCTGAAAGAAAAGCTCCTTCGTTTTGAAAAATATGTTACATACAATAAATGACTTCTCGCTCTCTACCGCACGTTTCCACAAGGCCAAATCGTGTAAGAGCCATTTATAACTCTTGGAATTCTTCTAAGCAAATCCCGTCATTTTGTATTTCCGCAACTTTCAGAAAGAAAACGTTCAAGATCACTTTCACAATCCTGGACTAGTCATATCTTACCCTTCTTGCTCACTCATGTTCTACATTTCCTATGACACTGATACTGCTTACTATGAAGCAGACTTACACTACCTCTATGAGTACTACAATTATTTAATTCTCTACATCACTTTTAATCACAAAGCAATATAACACAGTAGATACAATTATATCAACCCCTAGAATCATTATACGCCAGTTACCTACCCTAAATTCTCTTTTCTGAAAACAGAAAGTAAGAATATTTTTAAATAAAAAGGCAACATTGTATCGTAGTCAAATGGGAATAATTTCCGAAACAGCAAATTTTTTTACATTTTCAATAAGCTGTGTAATAAGCGGATCTGTCAAATGACCATCATGCCATATAATAGCTGCAGTTACAAATGTTCTTCCTAAAATCAACGACTGTGTAGCCACAACATTTGTAATTAAAGTTGAAGACTTACTTTCATCAAGTTTATATAGTTGGATTTTCAAAATGACATTATAATCAAAAGTTTGGACCAATAATCTAGACAGCATTGCAGACTTACATTCCCTCTACTCCATGTTTTGATTGGCTGCTTGAATTAGCTTATAAAAAGAAACAGTTTTTCTGAACTCATACAAAGTGCAGTTATTTTTCCATGACGTCAAGTGTTATGGTAAGAACACCGTTTGCTTTGGGAAATACTCTGTTGTCCTTCAACTAATCTCTGCCCACCACTTTCTGTAAGAAAATCTTCTTTTTTTCCAGGAACTATTTAAAACTCAAAAATAACTTTTGACTCTGTACTACACTTATCCTCAAGGCCAAATCGTGTAGGAGCCATTAGAACCTCTTGAAATTCCTCAGAGCAAATCCTGAGATCCCTTCCCTAAAATTTTGGTTTTAAAAACACCAGGTAAGAATTTTTAAGGTCAAAAGGCAATTTTTTTTAAAAGTTAAAACAGAATCATTGCAGAATGACCAGCCATTTCTAGACTTTAAATAAGCTGTGTAATGTCCTGATGTTATTGAAGGACCGTCATGATATATAATTGCTGCAGTTACAAAAGTCCTTCCTGATATTGACAACTGTGAAGCCACAACATTTTTAATTAAAGTTGTCAATTTTGTTCCATCAGCCCTACATCGTTGGAATATTAAAATGACATACTGGCCATATGTTCGTATAAATAATGTTGACAACATTTCAGACTTACATTGGCTACACTTCATGTTGTGATCAGCTGCTTTTACTAGCTTATTAAAGGACACTGATTTACTGTCTGGCAAAGTTAAATATATAAATCTTTCTGAGTCTACACTAGTAGTACTTGATACCCTACAGTTCTCGCAGTCATGCTGCCATTGATAAGAAAGCCCAAACAGGTGATCTACATCTACACCTTCAGCATGCAATACATCAAGCATATACATTAAAAACTCCTGACAATCTTGCTGAATATTTTGAGAGAATTGTGTTTGACCTGAACATCTGTCTAACAGATTTCGAATTTCAGACACACTTTCTATTTTTGTTCTATCAGTGCTACATTTCTCTAACACAGAATTTAACAAACTGCAAAATCTGTGATCCGAATTGACCACAATCTCTTCTTTTACATTTTCTAGAAAAAACAAAACATTAACCACTACATTAGCATAGCAGTTGACACCAGAACTGTTTTCAAATTGAAAACCAACAACATCTTCAACAGAATCCTTTTTCTTTCTGCTTATAATTTCAGGTTCATCGACTTTCCGTCTTTTTGCTACAACCTCCCTACTATTGGTCACATTTCTTCGTTTCCGGCCTACCACACGTTTCTCAAACAAAGGATATTGAGGCAAATGTGGCGCATACTCTCTTCTTAACCTATTGTATTCCTTAACACAATCTAGATCCGCACAAATGTTTGTGACATCACACTCAATCAAGTACAATCCCGATAAAGTTCTAACTCGTGACAATGCCACATATGCCATACCCTTCTTGAACACAGAACTGCCAATATTCACCAATGCACTGTCTACATTTAAACCTTGCGATTTATGGATTGTCACCGCATATGCCAAGCAAACAGGAAACTGCTTACGGCGAACATATAAGTCTTTTACAAGCAAAAATCTAGCAGAACAACGACCAATTAGCTGTACTTCCTCAATGCCATCAAATTTAATTTTAAAAAATTTAATTCCATCTCTATTTCTGTATTTCACAAAATCAACAACATTACCCATTGATCCATTTACCAGACCTCTTTCAACATGTAAATTCCTTCTTAAAATTATACGGCAGTTTAAGCACACATTCAGAGTCTTTTCAAAACCTGCAGTTTTAGATATAGTCTTCTCTAATGAATCCAATTTTGTTTTCAAATTCTCAGACAACATAATTGTTGATCCCATATGCTCTACTCTGTCAATAGCTTCCAGTTTCACAATCTCTTGGTTTTCTAAATGCAACATTTTGTTGTTGAAGATGGCACATTCTGCAAGAGTTGGCATCAAACATATTCCAGATTTCTTCTCAGTAATTTTCTGAAAAATATTCTCAGGCACAACGTCTTGTTCTGGATATAAATTTGACAGTAATCGTGCATGTAAAACTTCTTTCCCATGCTCGGTCACTTTTCCAATTCTAACATCTTGTAGAATATTCTTGTAATCTTCATCCTTCGCCTGACGCATATTTTCATGCAGTTCAGCATAATTGAAGTTTAACCATATATTGACGTTGCCAATGCTCCCTAGGCACTTCCTGGTATCTTCATGCGTGAGCATTTTGAACACAGGTTGTCCTTTCACTGGTGTCGGCTGCAGAAGATCTCCGAAAACAATGATGTGTTTGCCACCAAATAACACATCATACTCTGTTTTAAGAACTTCTTGCATTCTCAAATGCACAAAGGCAAGCATGACATTAGAAACCATGCTTACTTCGTCAATGATAAGAAGTTTCATTTTCCTCAAGACTCTTGAAACTTCACAACAAGCATCTCCAGATAACTTGTGGTATTGTAATTTGTTATCATGCTCCACTGGCAGCATCAATAGACGATGCAAAGTAATACCTTTAATGTTATGTGTTGCCAGTCCAGTTGGAGCGGTGACAACACAAGACAGCGATGACTCAGTCCTTTCCTGCAAATAACATGAAATTGCTTTAATGAGGAAACTTTTTCCAGTTCCCGCTTCTCCACTCACGTACAGTCGGACAGGCTTCAACGACATACATAAGCACTCTTTCTTCTCATGACTTAATCCATGATCAATTTGCTTGGTAACTTCGTCATATATTTTCCTCTGCTCAACGTTGAGTTGTCTTTCCAAGTCTTCTAAGTTAACCACATCCTCTTGAGCATGTGCCATGGCTCTTTCCACTTCATTCATGGCAGTGGCAGCTTCATTTTCGATAACAGGTCCTCCTAGTGGATCCTGACTCAATGAAACAGAACTCTGACTGTCCTGAGAACTGTCTCTGGGAATCTCGGCTGCAATCGTTGCTTCCTGCTCGATTTCCGCATTCAACATTTCAAGATATTTGGGAAAAGCAGGACATTCTATGGTCTCCTTGGCGGCAGTGAAAGAGTCTTCGTAACAGAGGAAATCTCCAAGCAGTTCCTCTTCTGCACGCCAAGGCTTAAAAAGTTGCAAAAGTGCTAAATAGAAAAACTCCTTTTTTTCAGGAGATTCGCCACTCAATTTTCGATGGTTTACCAAGTGGCATTTTCTTTGCTTGACCAGACATCCCTCACTTCCAATTACAGCATACACTCCTTTATCAATATCTTCTTTGATGTTCCTCTTGAATATGTAATTTTGTAGAACCTCATACAGACAAACATTCTCGAGGTGACTGCTTCGATTTGGATAATATGTATCCAACATGTTGGTCTTCAAAATGTCGGTACTGTTTGGCTCCTTTTCCGCCAAATTCTCAATTTCCCGCACAGGTTTCAGAACTCGATTACGCGTTGCAGCAAGACCAAGACTCGCCCAAACGATACTCCTAGATTTGGCATAGAGACTTGCTGAAGACGACCGGTCAGAACATTCGTAAGCTCCGATTTCTCGATGCAACAACATCTTCAGACTGAAACTGTACAACTTCTTACTGAGGCTCTTTTCATGGGAAATGTCCTCCCACATATCCTTCAATTCTGTCTTTTCTTTTTTGGTGATGTAAGATGTCACATACCGAGCCACAGCCATACAGTTATCAGCCACAAACTGTATATCCATGTTAGCATTCCACATGGACAAAATCACTGGGTTGTAGTCGTTGATGTACTTGGACTCTTCGTTCCTTTTCAAATTGTATGTGTTTTTAGGTGATTTCTTCATCACATTATGTCGCAGCGAAGACATCAAACTGTTCACTCTTCCTTTAGAAATCACCGGTCGTGGAAAGGCGAAACGACATTTGGTGTAGAACTTGTCCTTGTTTCTGAATTTACGACGACAGTACTTTCCGCAACGATGGCTTTGGAAGCGTAGAACTTGTTCTCTTAGGCTTTTGTCCTCCTTTGCGTTTGGAACAGCACATGTAGAATACTGTTGTATGAAACTCATCACTAAGTCTTCTGGATCTGTTCCAAACTTAGGTGCATCCTTGATCCACAGCAGCATATGTATATGAGGAGCACCTCTTGCTTGGTACTCCTTTCTCCAGAAGAAATCCAACACCTCTCCAAGAGGTGGATTCTTCTTATTCATGATGAAAGACATCATAGCTTCAAATCTATGCATACATTCACTGGATCCAAAGAGCACAGTTCTCCGGGTGTCTTGAATTCGATGTTTTCAATGTTTCCATTTGCCTCTCGTAGAAATTCAAGTAAGTCTTCCCAGCCATACTCGGCACAGCTCAGAGTGAGGAACCATGTGGGAGTTCCTAAGTTCCTCAGCATACATTTTAAATCAGCATGACGACGGTACCAGTACTCATTAGTACCACGCTGACACGCCATGAGATTAATCAGGTGACAATCCAAAATACTGTCTTGGACATTGACTTTATCCATAAAGTCACTTGCCGAGATGTTTTGCATCTGTATACCACTTTTCAAGATGTGGTTCACTGCATATGACAGTCCAGACAGATCGCTTTCAAACAGGAGATGAAACAAATAGGGAATGCATTGTCGAAACCTAGCATCTTCTGCATACAATCGTAAAGTCCGGTATTCAGAAGCAGGAATTTGATGAGGTCGCTCATCATATCTTCCTCCTTGACCTGTTGGAAATAGCTGTGGGAAACACCGAGCTTCCAAACTTTCCTCCCAAACACTAATGGGACTCCCTTTGGCTTGTTTCATTTGAAACAACTCAATAGCATTCCCCATGACTTCCTTGGAATGCAAAGGATGAACATTATAATGTTCATATATTTCTTCACTTTTAGAGGGTTCTACTTTCTCAATTTGACCAGCACACAAATCGCTATCCTCTTCCTCACTTACTTCCTCTTCTGCAACATATACATTCTTATAGTACTTATTTTTTTTCAAATACAATGTTGCCTTTTTGACTTTCCTAACATCTACTAAATCTTGCCATATTTTCTTATTCTTTGTCGGAACCCCATTAACTAAGATAACCAGAGGTTCCTCTTCCACTTTTTCTACTCCAATTGTGTTAATGTTTTTCTTCAAATCTAGAGGCAAATAAACAACTCTTCCCTTTAATCCTCTCTGTAAATCTGATGGAGGCAATTTCCCTGTCTTTGGCTCCATTCTTATAATAGCCTGAAAGGGATGGATACTTTGAATCAAAATAGATTCATAAGTATTTAAATCCTTCAATTCAGAAGGAATCTCAACCAATTCCAGATTATTATGAACCGCTCTAGCGGTCATCTGGTTTTGATTTAATTTATTACAACAATAAGTACACACACGTTGATCCAATCCCAAATCAAAACAATTTTCTACCATCAAGTATGTTGCGAAATCCTTCCATTCACTATTATTTTCCCTTTCACTTTTTGCATATAAATCCACTAACTTAGTCTTATTCTTATAATAAGTGCGTCAACAACACACACAAGTGAAATTAGGCCTCTCACTTGATTTCACCTGAAACGTGGCAATTTCCTTCTGAAAATTATCTGTACTGGAAACCTGTACACTATCTTCCACATTACCCTCTTCTTCTGGGTCAATTTCAACATTCTCCTCTTTACTTCCAAAGTAACAAAACTCAATTTCTTCACACATATTCTTCACATCTATTTCAGAACCATGCAAAAGAGCAGCGCATAATTGTTTAAGCATAACTGCTGGACTCTTAGCATAATACAACATTCTAACTAATTTCCTCACTTTATTATGATGCACTGCTAGCATCCTGAAATGATGAAAAACACTCTGGCATACTCTCCTGGAAAGACAAGCCAGTGAATGACCATGCAAACCTGTCACTTCTCTCACTCTGCAAGGATCTAATTCTTGCAACAACTTCATTTTCTGCTTCAAACTTTTCTTATTAAATGTCCGTACAAAATCACAAAGCAAATTGATGGAATCCTGTCGCACACGGCAAATACTACTACACTTCCAGGTGTACACAGGACCCTTAGGACGTCTTCCTAAAACCTCATTACCTAACACCTCTTCTGTCTCTGTTGTCACAAGTTTTTCTTTTTCAACTGGACAACCATCTTTCACCTCATAAGCTCGACCATTGGTGTCAACTGCATGCACCAAATCATTATCCTGGAAATAACTCTCCTCATTAAAAAATGCCTCACAACTTGAACTATGCATCCATTCTCCTGAAAAAACTTCACAAAAATTACTACGATTAACTGTTCTCTTCCATCTACTATTTGTTTTGAAATCATAAATTGCCTTGTTTAGCTTCCTAATTCTATTGATTATCAAAATAAATAACTTTCGTTTAATTTCGAATGCCTGATCAATAACTTTCTCAACTTTTTTTTTCTCTTCTAAAAAACCACTTTCTGTTGACCTTTCTTAATATTTTTTAACAAATTGCCAATTATCCTGTTGCGGAACATTCGTTTACGAATGTGCCTAAACTGTTGTTTCCTTCTACTATCATGCACAGAGTTATCTCTTGCTCTAGCAGTAACATTTTTGATTGGCCTTTCCTTTCCGTTTAAATTGCTTCTCTTTTTCTGGACTAAAACATTTTCTGTAGTACTACTTTTTTTTTTACAAATGTTTCTTATGAATGATTTCGTGGTCTTACCCGGGGCTTTCTTGGTGACTTGACGATTTTTTATTGTAGAGGTCTGCTGCATTAATTGATGAACCTGCTGTCTTTGACGTTTTGTAGCCTTTCTGATTCTATCCTTAGACGGCATTCTCAAAATTTGAAATGATCTGCAGTTGAATCTGTGGTAAAATATAATAAAAAATGTTATTAACCACTATTACCAAACAGTAAATCAATAACAGTCATCAAAAACTTAACACACTAATTGACATTTTTACATAGAATATTTTTTAGTGCTTTGGCAAATTTAGAATACACAAATAGCAGAAAAGAAATGGAATGCTTCTACATTTTACCTGTGCTGTTTTATATGTGAATCTGATCTAATTTTATGAGCATATTTTAATATTTTATTGAAGACACTACACATAACCTGTTTTTGAAGGTGTGTTTAATTTTAAATGAAACGGTTTACATTTTTACTTTTCATTTATTGTAAATTTTAAAAATAAATGTTTATAGTTCCATAGGCTCAAGCTGGTCAGCTTCCCACCCTATGTCATACAATTCTGACAAATCGGCATCCTCATCATGTTCTTCATCATCCTCAGGATTTAAATCATCCAAGGGATCTACTTCCACTGATGTTTCAATCACAATTTCAATGATAATGTCGAGATCAACAGATTGATCATTATCACTCATGCTTGATGTTGTCGTTATCTTTAAAGAAAGAGAACAACAATGAGATGTTGCAGAGTAAGAGACAAATCTCAGAGACTATAATAGTAAAATTGTTTAACAAGAGTAACATTTTGCAGCTAATATTTAGCCATGTCCAGTGATGCTGAGGAGGTGAGGCCTATGTTCAAGTTTTCAGTGAACAGGACTCATCTCTTCTTAACCTTGGATAACCCTCACCGACTCTGTGTCCCCTGCTCATACTTAAATGTAAAGGGGCAGATTTATGTTAACTGGCGCATCCCCATGGATGCACCAGTTAATGTGCACCGCTGCTCTGCCACCCATAGTGTGCCGCATTTACAATATGGAGCACCATTGAGCAAAAACAGCACAGATGCGTCACGCATCTGTGCCACAAAAGCAGCACATTGCAGGAATCACGTCATAAGCGCGACATGTCTACTGCAATGCACAGGAGGAAGCCTCACATTGCATGGTGCATCACTTCTTATGCCTGTTTCAAACAGGCGTAAGGATTTGATTCAGCAATGCTATAAGGCTGACTCAGTGAAATCTTCTAAATTTCACTGTGTTAGTTTTACAGAGCTTTCATGCAAATTAATGCATACCTTGCAACAAAACACCTATATGAAAACTGATGCAGGTTTCATGTGGCACAGGACTTTACAGCATGACACATCTGCCTAGATGCATCAAGTTGTAAATATGTCGCCACATAGCAAATCTTTTGCACCGCCGCAAAAAAAGTGACGCACAGTGACGCAAAAGAGACATACACCTATCATAAATCTGTCCCTAACATTTTAAATGATTGATTCAAGATGACGATAAAGTGTGGCCTATCCAGAGGTTTGTTTGAGGTGAGGCCTACTCAGGGTTGCAGATGAAATTTACGCTTGTTGAAGAGTACAGAGAAGATAATACATGTGAAGGCCTACCAATGAAGTAAGTCATATCCACTTCACTCTTGAACAAAGGCCAGACCTTTTCTGTGTCCGTGGACAGACCTAAACCTCATCTGCACAATGTCATTCGTAAACTTAGGAAACACAGGTGATGTAATTGAAAAATGTGGAGTTTCTTTTCCTCATTTCACAATCACATCACCTGTGTTTCCTTTGCTTAGGTATCTCATAGTGCAGATGGACTCTAGCATATCAAAGAGTACACATAAGTTGAGCAGTGTATACAACAATTTTGACATTTACAGAAGATTCAGCTTCTTATCTTGTTGGAGATGAAATGAGGCCTGTCTTGCAACATGGTGCATGTTTTGCATCACTGCTGCATTGGTTTCATGTGGCACGGGACTTTACAGCATGACACATCTGCCTAGATGCATCAAGTTGTAAATATGTCGCCACATAGCAAATCTTTTGCACCGCCGCTGCATCACAAAAGTGACGCACAGTGACGCAAAAGAGGCATACACCTATCATAAATCTGTCCCTAACATTTTAAATGATTGATTCAGGATGACGATAAGGTGTGGCCTATCCAGAGGTTTGTTTAAGGTGAGGCCTACTCAGGGTTGCAGATGAAATTTACGCTTGTTGAAGAGTACAGAGGAGATAATACATGTGAAGGCCTACCAATGAAGTAAGTCATGTCCACTTCACTCTTGAACAAATGCCATACCTCTTCTGTGTCCGTGGACAGGCCTAAACCTCATCTGCACAATGTCATTCGTAAACTTAGGAAACACAGGTGATGTAATTGAAAAATGTGGAGTTCTTTTCCTCATTTCACAATCACATCACCTGTGTTTCCTTTGCTTAGGTATCTCATAGTGCAGATGGACTCTAGCATATCAAAGAGTACACATAAGTTGAGCAGTGTATACAACGATTTTGACATTTACAGAAGATTCAGCTTCTTATCTTGTTGGAGATTAAATGAGGCCTGTCTTGCAACATGGTGCATCTTTTGCATCACTGCTGCATCGGTTTCATGTGGCATGGGACTTTACAGCATGACACATCTGCCTAGATGCATCAAGTTGTAAATATGTCGCCACATAGCAAATCTTTTGCACCGCCGCTGCGTCACAAAAGTGACGCACAGTGACGCAAAAGAGTCATACACCTATCATAAATCTGTCCCTAACATTTTAAATGATTGATTCAGGATGACGATAAGGTGTGGCCTATCCAGAGGTTTGTTTAAGGTGAGGCCTACTCAGGGTTGCAGATGAAATGTACGCTTGTTGAAGAGTACAGAGGAGATAATACATGTGAAAGCCTACCAATGAAGTAAGTCATGTCCACTTCACTCTTGAACAAAGGCCAGACCTCTTCTGTGTCCGTGGACAGACCTAAACCTCATCTGCACAATGTCATTCGTAAACTTAGAAAACACAGGTGATGTAATTGAAAAATGTGGAGTTTCTTTTCCTCATTTCACAATCACATCACCTGTGTTTCCTTTGCTTAGGTATCTCATAGTGCAGATGGAGTCTAGCATATCAAAGACTACGCAGAAGGTGAGAACTGTATGGAACATGGCTATGTAAGTCAAATAATCAAAATCTAAATTTGCCAAGCACACATGGGGCGTATTTACAAGGACCTTGCACCACAGGGAAAGGTCTTAAATTAAAATGGGAAAAATAACATCAGAGAGACTCAAAGGCCTTATAAATATGCCCCAAGCAACCTATGAAGCTCTAGCATTACATATCAAGACACCTAATTGATTTCAAAAATCGTTTTTAAACACATCATCTAAATCAATTATATACCTACATTCATCAGGAAGTGACTTAAAATGCCCTAAGACACATGAAAGCGTTTTTTTTAAGCCCTTGCTCCATTTTTAGATCACTTTTAACATGGCTATGTAAGTCAAATAATCAAGATCTAAATTTGCCAAGCACAGATGGGGGCGTATTTACAAGGACCTTGCACCACAGGGAAAGGTCTTAAATTAAAATGGGAAAAATAACATCAGAGAGACACAAAGGCCTTATAAATATGCCCCAAGCAACCTATGAAGCTCTAGCAGTACATATCAAGAAACCTAATTGATTTCATAAATCGTTTTTAAACACATCATCTAAATCAATTAAATACCTACATTCAAGGGGAAATGACTAAAAATGGCCTAAGACACATGAAAGCGTTTTTTTA
The DNA here is from genome assembly GCF_964261635.1 of Lissotriton helveticus. Classification (NCBI taxonomy): domain Eukaryota; kingdom Metazoa; phylum Chordata; class Amphibia; order Caudata; family Salamandridae; genus Lissotriton; species Lissotriton helveticus. Next base: position 1,800,972,486 of record NC_136063.1, on the reverse strand, counting down.
AGGCCCTTGCAACATTTTTGGGTCACTTTTTAACATGGCTATGTTAGTCAAAGAATTAAAATCAAAATTTGCCAAGCACAGATGGGGGCATATTTACAAGGACCTTGCACCACAGAGAAAGGTCTTAAATTAAAATGTGAAAAATAATATCAGAGAGACTCAAAGGCCTTATAAATATGCCCCAAGCAACCTATGAATCTCTAGCATTACATATCCAGAAACCTAATTGTTTTCTTAAATCGTTTTTAAACACAACATCTAAATCAATTATATACCTACATTCATGAGGAAGTGAGTTAAAATACCCTAAGACACATGAAAGCATTTTTGTAAGACGCTTGCACTATTTTAGCGTCACTTTTAACATTGCTATGTAACACAAAGAAACAAAATCTATTTGTAAATCAACACCCTTCCCCCCTCTGCCCTTTCTGCCTTTTTTGCATAGCAACCACCTCCTGAAAGACCTCTGATGTTTGCAAGTTCACACAACAATGTTTCAATTGAACTCTGAACTCTCAGTGCACCTGCGTATCCAGTGCAATCTTTCATTAAATGATTTTTTCTTGACCATTCAAATTACATCTTTCAAAGAACTCATCCATGCACCCTAACTTTCTGTTTTCAGCAATCAAAATCCACCAATCACTGCTACTGCTTCATTAACACAGAAACTCCACAGTTTTTTTCATTTTAAACTCTTATTTTTCCAACTGCCATTTCATTGCCACACTTCATCTGACTGCAGCAGAACCTTCTCTCACCATGTTTTCTGTCTGGATTGTTGGACATAGTTACATCTACTGGGCTCAAAGGTATGCTGAGAACAGAAATTTACCTAACCTCAATTTACAAGATGTGGAAATTAAGTGGTTTGGCCACAGAGGATTAAAATGTCACCAATTGATACCATTGGTGAAAACCTTTATGCATTTGCCTAAACCTGACCTGTTAATTGTGCACTGTGGAGGAAATGACTTGGGCACTTTGACTGGTGTAGGTCTGGAAATGCTTTTAAAGGACACCTTTGAGCAATTGATGGCACTTTTCCCTCAAACTGCCTTGGTATATTCAAATATATATAGTTACGCGACCCCCAGCTTTTTCACTAGGCACTGGTTTTTCCCTCATCTTACCCCATACCTCCCTTTTCCCCGCACACCTGCATGCACCTTCCGGCTGTCCTAAAAGATCTCCAGTAAAGTGTCCCTTCTTGGGGCCCGTGGGGGATTGCAGCGCCGGCCCCACGTGGAGCTACAGCCCGATGATGAAGCATGACATCCTATTGGTGTATGATGAAACATGATATCCTAAGGGTGTGTGAGGGCAACTAAGGACAATATTTGCCTTTGTTACGATGGGTGTTCATACCTAGGCTTCTTTGTCTCCTTCCCCCCTTTTCTTCCTTCCCTTTAAATTGTTTGTTTGGGTGACTTTTTGCACCCCTACGTTTCAGGATGACTTTTTGCATCCTACGTCCTAGTTGCAGTGTCCCCTTTGTGTTTTAGTTATATTCAAATATATGCCAAAGACCGAAATGGAGGTGGTCGAACCAATTTTGTCCACAAATTGAGAAATCGAGGAAGCATGTAAACAAATCTGTTTCAGCTTACATGAGAGACCATGGAATGGGCTCCATCTACAACAATAACTTACGTTACTACATGCAAGATATCTACAGAGGAGATGGAGTTCACTTCTCAGATGAAGGGAACAGAATTTTCATTCTGAATTTAAAAATGTGCATTGGTACCTACTTATAAGTACCTAAATGTACCATAAACCCAAAAGCTCTTCTCAGAGCTACCCTACATCTGATCACTCACAATTATTATTTTACTCTAACTTTTTTCACTAATTTTCAAGAAAGTACGCTCCCCGGAGCGCTACCCGGTACGCGAACCGGATGCTAACCGCGCGAAATTTTTTTAAAAAATGATTTTTTTTCACACATATGGGCCTCCTCAGCCACCCTCAGAAAACCTAGGGGGTCAAAATACGTCTACCGTGCCCCCTTCTACCCATTCTGAACATTATTTGCCCTCCATCATGTATCTTAATTCGACCGAAACACAAAATGGTGGACTCCCGTAACGCTGCCGGTTCGCGTACCGGGGCGCTCACCGGGAAGCGCTCCATTAAAAAAGGTGGGAAAGTAATTTACAGAAGAAACCCTGGAGACACTTTCACCAAATATAGATTAGCTCATACTACATACCAATCCCTACCCTGAGGTAAATTACTTCACAAAACACATCTGAAGTGTTGGAATTGACAACCAATTAAAATGTTACTTTCATTTTCTACTTTTTTTACCTGACATTTGATTGGTTATGTACCTGAATATATATAAAAAAAGAGAGAAAAACACAGCCATTTTGACTACTACTTCCTGAAGTACATTGCAAGATCATTTTCACTCACAACTTAAACTTGTTTTTAAAAGGTAAGATATTATTTTATAAATTTGAAAACATTTTCAGATAGTTATATACTATCCCTCTGTAAGAGTTAAACATTGAGAAAGGCTTGTTTATTATAATTATGGATTGATTTAGGTTTCTGTGGTATTATTATGAATTTACATAGGCTTTCTCACAGGCACTTTTTAATAGTACTACTTCATGCCTCAAAAGTACCTGTTTGAACTTAAACCCAACAGTGCCCTATCTCTACTGATATATTTATTTTTTATTCAAATTTCAGCACAAAAATGCAAGGAGAACAGAACGTTTCCTTTGAAATTGTCCTAGACATGAACAATGAGGAAATAATTTAACCCATTGACTTGGAATTCATGGATGAATCACGAGACCATGAACTTCTACAATGTGTAGAATCTGTGGATCATTTACTTCATTATGATGACGGTCAAATGTGGGAAGTTATGTTCACTCAACAAGAGGAGATATCAGACAGTCAAATGTTAGACGTTCTATTAAATTTTGAAAAAGAATCAGAAAAATAAAATTATATTTAATATTAAAAAATTGTTTGAGTCTTTAATCATTTTTATATGTAATTCATAAACTAGTACCAAATTGATTATAATGTAAAGTCAGACTTATAGTATACTGTGCACAATTCCAAAAATAAATTTATATTTAATAATCATAAATACTGCTACTTAAATAACAAAAAAACAACAAAAAAAACAACAAAAAGAACAATCAATAAACATACAATATTTCAAAATATCATAGTCTATCATTCTTTTTTCCTTATAGTACGCTCCCCGGACCGCTTCCCGGTGCGCGTACCGGGCGCTACCCACGCAAAAAAAACAAATTTTTTATTTTTTTTTTCTGCCCCGCGGGGCCCTTTTAAAGCCTCCACATCAAACCTAGGGGGTCAGGAAGGATCTACTATGCCCCCTTATGGTCATTTCCCCCTTTGTTTTGGCCTCCTCTTGTCTCTCGATCCTACCGAGAGACAAGATGGCGGCCGCTCCGGACTGTTTAGAATGTTGACAGACACCGGAGAGCCAATCAGCTTCGCTTCGCGAAGTTCCGTTACGCGTCAGGTACGCGAACCGGGGCGCTGCCCGGAGCGCGCTTACAGATATATATATTTTTTTGAACGTTAATTTCTCAAAATCCACTGGAACACATATATTGAGACCTAGCAAAGGCACATCGGGCTACCAGTCCCTACAATTTTGCCAAGTTTCGTGCAAATCCATTCAGCCGTTCGGGCTAAAAGTGAGGCCAACCGCCCTATGGAAATTAACATGGGAAAAACGCGTTTTGGGACCCCCTTTTTTCTCGGCCCCCCCTTGACGAACCCCCCCCCAAATTTTTAGTGGCTGCTCAGAAACAAAATGTTCCATTTTCCTGAAAATTTCAGCCAATTCCGTCCACAAACGCCAAAGTTATTAGACATAGAATTTTCAAAAATCCCATAGAGAAAAAATCCTAACTATATATACCTACTGGCGACCGCCAGTAGGTAATATATATATATATATATATATATATATACATATATCCACGGATTCCTCTTCACTCAGGAAAAAGGATGACAAGCCACACCACCAGGTACCGGAAAGTTTGTTTATTTAGGGCATAAACAGACGCGTTTCGAGCTCACGGGCTCTTGGTCACATGACCATCATTTCTTTCAACCTTGTTTATATAGTGAAAAATAATGAAAAGGAAAGAAAGTTTCCGCGTTTACAAACACCACACGGAAACTTATTTAATGTGCAGTTTCTAAAAATAAATAGAACGTAAATAATACACATTTCCCAAACGTTTGGTATTGAATTATTACAAACACTCAGTGGGTTATAAACTCAGAAGACAAGCGAAAATAATCGTATAATGGTATAGTACCCATATTGCCTTGTTTAAGAGGACAGGTTTAGAGAGAGAGAGAGAGCGTGAAGAGTTTAAGAAAAATATGATTGGTAAGTTTAAAGTTGGAATAACCAAAAGTAAGTAGGAGGAATTACAGGATATTGATTGATCTAATCAATTACTTGGGTCTAGTGCCCCTTGTATAATGCCTCCATAATTAAGTATCCATCTTATGATTCAGTATATGTCAGTTGGTGGCTATAGTCTCTATCTATTCAAAAAAGGTGTGGTATTAAACTATTTCATAGTTGAAAATTTCCCAAAATATTCTATCCCGTGCTCATAGTCGTACTTAGATATTTCTCGTGTAGCAGTAGTGCTCATAACAGTATTCACTATCAGTGATTTGTCGCTTCTTATCAGGACGGAGTACATCACTATAGAGAAAGTAAGAAAATGGAAAATCATTAGTTCAATTATAAACATGACACATATAAATTATTAAGACTTGATAGCATTTATCACATCACTCTCCTCTCTCGAAATTAAAGCTGTCTAATTACCATAGTTCATCAAAATACATTGGAGTTTATTTGAGCCAAACGTTATTAGAATCTAAATCATAATTTATAAAAGAATTTTTTGAGGTATATGTCATAGAAACGGAGTATCAATGAAGGGGGTTTGGGAAGCTCTCAGTTTGCTTAATTACAGGTGTACATACATCTCCTCGTCAATGTTCATCCCAAAAGGTACGATACATCCTGCTTGTAATATGAATTTGGACTCTGCTCTGCGCAATGCTGTTAGACGGTCCCCTCCTCTGATATGTTTGGGGATTGAATCAAGAGCGAAAAATTTCGCCTTGGTCCAGTCTCCATCGTGGTATTGGTGGAAATGTTTGGCCGTACTATATGCAAAATCTTTATTCGTAATTGCAGGCCAATGTTCCAAGATTCTCTTCTTCACAGGGAAAGTAGTTGAGCCGATGTACCATTTGCCACAAGGGCAGGTTACTACGTAGATAACATAGTCAGTATATATATATATATTGCAGCTCAAATTCTTCCATTGTCAACAAAGAATTCTCCACACTCCCGGGGTATATTTTCAAAAAGGTTGCTTTATTTTAGACAAGACAGACGCCGACGCCCTCGCGTTTCGGCATTCAGCCTTTCTCAATGTCAATGACCCTAAGACATCGTCATGTTTTTAAACACAACTTAAGGTAGAGGAAGGACTACCGGCTGGCTAACTATAGCCAGCGCCATTTTAGAGTGGTGAATATTTACAGTGATGTAATCAACTTACAAGCACATTCTATATTATTTAAAACATGCTTAACCACCCTTGGCAAAAGTATTATCGAGAAGTGATTGTACACAGATTGTAACTGCATCACATGTACACTTTTTGTACTTGTTGTCGATTAACATATTTTGCCATTAATAAAAAATTAAGCCGTGTATCGGCAATTCTCCTACCCCACCTATATTCAAGTCTGTTTATCCTAAACATAAACAAAATCAACCATACATTATTTACAATGACTATACATTTTTATACATTTTGTTCATTGTTTTTACTAATATTTTATCGTTGCCACAAATCTTTAAATCGAATTCATCAATTTCATAATATTGCAAATAGAGGACCACCAGGGTTATTCATGACTGCATTTCTCTTATGCCTTCATACCAATCATTAAACTTCAATCCAAAAGTGAAAATATATACGCAAACGAACAAACAAACAAGGTGCCAATTTCATTTCGGAAAGTTCCACTTCTGATAGTCTCTATGTACATATATACATATATACACTCCTATCCACAGATCTTCAGATTACGATCTACTTTTCAATTACAGTTACAGTTTGCAGATTACAACTTATTCATATACCAATGTGTACCATCATGTCCTCGCCACTGTTCATACCCCATGGTGTTTTTGTGTGGAGGTCGATGATATATCTAGACTCCAACCTACGCAGTTTCTTAAGTCTGTCCCCCTCTCTGATGTTATCGGGGACTGAGTCTAGACCATAACATAGTAACTGATTACGGTCACTCTTATGCTTTTCTGCAAAATGTCTTGCAACAGGGTACGCTTGGTCCACCTTGTCAATTGCTCTCATGTGCTCCAGTATCCTGATTTTGAATGGATGTACTGTACTGCCAATATACTGGAGCCCGCATGGATACACTAAACAATATACCACGTATGGTGTGCTACAAGTAATAAACTTGCTGATTTTCTTCACCATGCCTGTATCTTTTATGGTATATGTGAGAGCCCTTTTGCTATTCCTACAAGCCTTACACTTGTGACAAGGAAAGAAACCTCTCATGTTTCTTAAGGTGTTCTCTTTGGGAGGTATTTTCTCTAGGTGGCTACGTACCAATTGGTCACAAATAGACCTGGCTTTCCTAAATGTGACCAGGGGAAAATTCGGGACATCCTCACCTATAACATTATCAGCTTTTAGAATATGCAAATTTCTCCTCAGCATCTGTTTCAGATGATTAGCTTCTGCTGAGTATGGGGTGATTAGTCTAAATTTGCCCGTTTCAGTTTTTTCTCTTTCTTTTCATCTAGCAGGTTCTCCCTGGTCATCGCTTTCACCTTGGGCAGTGTTTTATTCAATGAAGTGGGATTATACCCACGGATGACAAATCTGGCCATACAATCAGTAGCTGCCTCATCAAAATCACAATCATGCGTGCAATTTCTCCTTAATCTTAATAGCTCCCCGTAGGGGATGCTTTGCACTAGTTTTGGTGGGTGACTGCTGGTTGCATGCAGTATCGAATTTCCAGCCGTAATTTTTCGATACAAAGATGTTTCAATCCGACCCCCAATAATCTGCACTCTAAGGTCCAAATAGTCCACAGAACATGGGCTAATGGTTCCTGTAAAATGCAGATTTAGATTGTTATTGTTCAAGAGTGTGATGTAATTGTGGGCAGTTTCTTCAGTACCTTGCCAAATGATAAAAAGATCATCGATGTATCGATGCCATTTTATCACTCTACCACTTGACATGTCGTCCCTGTAGGTTCTGGGCACCTGCTCCTCCCACCAGCCAACGAACAAGTTCGCATAGCTGGGAGCGAAGCAGGGGCCCATCGCTGTACCAGATACCTGTTTGTAGTATGTAGTTTCAAAGAGGAAGATGTTATTATTCAAACAAAATTGCAAGAACTCAATTAACATGCAGTTATGTTGAGCATATCTTAGTTGTCTTTTCTTCAGATATACATTAACCGCCTCAATTCCCTTCGAATGTTCAATACAAGTATATAGACTTGTTATGTCTAGGACAACTAATAAATAGTCAGATTGCCATTGCACATTTTGGATTTTTGTTAGAAAGTCCTTGGTATCTTTCACGTAGGAGGTCAGATTTCTTACCAAGCTTGCCAAGTAAAAATCAAGAAATTTAGAAACATGTTCCGTCAGCCCATGAACTGAAGAAACAATAGGCCTTCCTGGGGGGTGCAAATTGTCTTTGTGTAGCTTAGGGATATGATAAAAAGTCGGGCAAATGGGATTAGAGCTGCGTAGATATAAATGTTCTTCATCTCCAAGCATTCCTTTCTTGTACCACTTATTTATCAGTTCATCATACGCTTGGATACTTTGTTGATATGCTTTAAAAGTGGTTTCTTCATAACAGCTTACATCCGATAACTGCCTCATTGCCTCTTGATGATATTCCTCCCTAGTTTGCACCACCACATTACCCCCTTTATCGGAGGGCTTTATGATTACAGTTTGGTCATTAGCCAATTTTGTTAAAGCCAATTTCTCTTCCTGGGATAGATTAAGTCCACCTTTCTCGGTCTTCTGTTTGTTACGAAACTGTTGCAGATCTTTGATCATTGCATCAGAGAATGTGTCCAGGGCATCAAATGGCATTTGCGGGTTGAAGGTAGAGCGTGGTTTGTAAGGACTTTCTTCCCTGTCCTGCTCAATACCGACATCCATTGCTTGTTGCACTATTTCTTGGCTATTTAATTCATCTGTCGTCACTTCATTTCTAAGTTCTTCCAGTGTTTCAATTCCTGTAAGATCGTTAACGGTAAGGCTATCTGTTGTTGTAAGTCTTGCTACTGGCTTTTTGCTTGTTTTCAAATGAGTCCTGATTTTGAAATACTTGTGTAGTTTCAACTTTCTCACGAAACTAAACAGATCAATCCTGGTCTGGGTATATTCCAGGTGTGAATCGGGGCAGAAAGTAAGGCCCAAACTTAGTACTTAGTTTTCCGCATCGGTTAGTGGTCGGTGTGTCAAATTTACCACTGTGAGTTTGGTTGGTCCCGTTATCTCCTATATATATATATGTATGTATATTACCTACTGGCGGTCGCAGTAGGTAGTTATAGTTAGGACCTAGTTACCATAGGAAAATCACAACATTCTATTCCCAATAACTTTGGTGCAGAATGAAAAATCTTCGCAAAATTGTCAAAACGAAATCTTTGTTGATATCTGCTCCTATGTTTAAAGTTTGGGGGTGATTCATCAAGGGGGGGGCGAGATAAAAGGGGGGTCGCAAAACATGTTTATTGCATGTTAATTTCCATAGGAAACTTTAGACAAGGCTACAGGTCGAACAGGTGAACGGAATTATTCCAAATTTGCCAGGGAGAAGGGTCTTGGTCTAGAAAGCACGCTTTTGTTTATTTGGTGTAAATCCGTTCAGTTGTTTTTGAGAAATATCTAAATATACAAATATCGATATTTGAAAATTCTGCCATTTGATTGGCTGAGGCGTTACGAGCAAGAGCTTACTGCTTATTGGCTGCCAGTGGTGCAAGCGGCTGCAACTAAGAAGTGTTGGCGACGATTTTGTGATTCTGTTGAAGTTAGTAAGGGGAAAAAAGGGCAACAAAAATTGCGGGCAATAGGAGGGTAAGAGCACTGTAACCTCTGTGAGGTGTTTAGGGTGTGATATAGAGGGGGTGCAAAGCAAAGTATTCGGCCCTACCGGTGTGAAAGTGGTGAGTTACAGAAATTAAGTGAGGTATTGCCTAGAGTCTGTTGCTGGAAAGGTGAGGTGGTGCGGGACTCGGGGATTAAAGTGTGAGCCGAAACTGTGTGTCTTATGCTGTGAAGTCATGTGCTGTGGCCGCTGCGCCATACAGGTGGAAGTAGTGTCAGCATGTGTTTATACCTACTTGGATGAACTACTGACCCGTACTGGTGTCAAAGTCCTGGGTACTGAAAACATGTGATGTCATGTCTAGAGTGTCATGGAACTAGGAAGCGTTGGCCGCCAGTTTGTGATTCCGTTGAAGCAAGGAAGGGGAAAAAAGGGTGAAATAAGTAGGAAAGAGGATGATAGGAGCACTGTATCTTCTGTGGGGTGTTTAGGGTGTGCTATACAGGGGGTGCAAAGTAAACTACTCATACCGACCGGTTTGAAAGTGGTAGGCTACAAAAATTAAGTGAGGTATTGCCTAGAATCTGATGCTGCTAAGGTGAGCCGGTGAGGGACTCGGGGATTAAAGGGTGAGCCCAAATTGTGTGTCTTATGCTGTGAAGTCATGTACCATGGCCACTTCACTACAGCTGTGGAAGTAGTGTCAGCATGTGTTTATAACTACTAGGACAAACTACTGACCCCGACTAGTCTGAAAGTCCTGGGGAATGGAAAATATGTGAGGTGGTGTGTAGAGTCTCACGCTGCTAAGCTGAGCAGCTGCAGGACTCGGGGATGAAAGCGTGAGCCCAAACTGTGTGTCATATGCTGTAAAGTCATGTGCTCTGCCCGCTGTGCCACATCTGTCCAAGTAGTGCCAGCATGTAGTTATAGATACTCGGAGGAACTTTTGTTTCGAACATTGTAATTTGTGTTTGGTGCTTAGGGGGTGTTATATAGGGAGTGTGAAGGTAAATTTGTGTGTATGAAATGAATTTGGTATTTGGAAAGTGGAAAGCACTGACTCGTATGGGTCTGATGGCACGGGGGGAATAAGCTGAGGTGCTGCTGGTGTTGGGGATAAAGCTGATGTTCTACTGACCCCTGTTGTGAACTTTTTATCTGCACGTGCCATTAAATGTTCAATAAAATGTTGCAAAAGTATATTTTTAAGTTACAAAAAAAATTATAAGGTTTTAACCTGCAGGTGTTGTAAAATGTTCCAGAAAGTGTCGTGAGAAAATAGGTTGAACTTGTGACCTGTTTGTGGCAAGGAATACTAAGTAGCTTTTTGTATGGAAAATTCTAAATTAACCAATGAAGATACATTTTGGAATGTCATTGAAGGAATTAAGTATTCTGATTTGTTCTTTACATGTATTTATGTGTGGAGCGACAGAAAAATTGTGCTATTCCTGGTTCTATTCTTGATGACATCGGTGCTTTACTTGTACTATGTGACAAAGAAAGAATTGTATGTGTGTGTGACATTTGAAATCTGGAGAACAGCTACAAAGGTGAGTTAGAAATGAACAAGTTGTGGTATGTGTTCTGTAGTAGTGATTAAGTATTTGAGGTAATGGTTTTAATTTGGAAAGTATTTTTTATTTCAAAGTAATATAGTGTTAGTAAAGTGGGGTGTTTGAAATTAGTTATAAAATATGCATACAATTTGAGTTGTTGTTAAACAAGTACTTTATATATGTTTAGGATTTTTTTACAAAGAAGAAGTGTAGTTTGTCATCTTTATAGAACTGTATGGTTTTGAAAATGAGGTACAGCGTTAATTTGGGTTTGTAATGTATTCAGGGATATAAACAAAATGCTGCATGTTTGCAAATTATACTTTTTGTGGAAATAGTGGGGTGGTGGGTGGTAGTAGGAGATGTCTGTGTTAATAAGAAAAGCGATAAAATGAAACCCAGAAATGTTATGCGGACAGGTTTAGGTCTCATTTTTTACACTGAGAGGTAGATTTGAATGTAAGTCGAGGTAGGTTGTTGTACTGTGGGGCCGTCTACACTGTTTGGAGAGGAGATGGAGATAGGAAAAGTGATACATTCCTTTTATATGTACGCATAGTTTTAATCATCTGATCCTAGGTTGAGATATAATAGGAACATGGTTTCTGGTTTGCATTTGGGTATAGTTAATAGTTTTTGTAGTTTCTTACTAGTGATTATTGAAAAGGTAGATGTACTAAAATATATGGTAGTAAAGGTATTAATGATTGTCAGTTCTTATGGAATAGAAGTGGTTGAGGAGTGCTTCTTTAGAAGAGATGTTTTATAAATGCGTAAGAGATAAAAAATAAATGAAAATGTGCTGTATGTTTTCTGTATGACTTTGATGACAATAGAGGACTACATGTAATTTTAAGTGATACTATTTGTTAGGCTGTGTCGCTGTGCTGGATATATTCAGGTGTTGAAGTGGTCCAGGTTTTACTATCCCTTATGAGACACTCGTCAATTTATTAATTCCATTTAATATCTTTATTATAGATACAGTAAAGGGATGGTATATCAAAAGTTTGGGAATTAGAACTTTGTTAACTCTCCCCATCCCCTGCTATACACTCTACAGGCTTTTTCAACATATAGATGTCTAGCTAGTAAAGGTGGTGTAGTTCGACTGGGCCCATTTATAAACCGTGCTATGGGATGGTTTATGCTTTACCCTCAAATTTGGATGTTTGAATATTTTTTGCTGATAAGTTTTCCGGCAGACACTTGTTAAAATTAACATTGTATATGGGTATAGTGGAACTACTGGGAATGGCGGGGGTTTCTGTTCGATTTTGCAAGGGGTGGGTGTGGGGGAGGTGGTTATGTTACTGATTGAAACACAGAATATAGTAGTGTGCGGATGTTGAGCTACTAAGGTGATATAGTAACACTGGGAGCACTTATAAAGCGCTGAATGACATGGGATATGTTGTAGTCGCAAATTTGCATGTTTTAATATGTTTTGCTGATGGGCGTTTCGGGAGACATCTGTTGAAATTAAGCCTCTGTATGGCTATAGTGGTGCTTCTATGTTATCTGGGGCTCTTTCTTTTATTCCATAAAGTTAAGCAAGGGCGGTTGTTGAGGTGGTGAAGTGGAACTGTGACTATTTATAAACTGTCTTATGGTATGGTGTATGTTTGAGTTGCAAAATTGCAGGTTTTAATAGCTTTTGCTGATGAGCGTTCCGGCAGACACCTGTTGACATTAAGTCTATGTATGGCTATAGTGGCAGTAACGGGAGTGCTGGGGCTCATTGTTTGATTTCATAAGGTTAAGCAAGGGAATGGATGGGGGTGCGTATGTTGCTGATAATAAGATGGACATTTGTTGCGTGGGCATGTGTAGTTAGTAAAGGTAATGTAGTTTCACATTTTTATATACTGTGGTATGGGATGGTTTATGTTTTACTCAACAATTTGCATGTTTGAATAGTTTTTTCTGTTCTGGCAGACACCTGTTAAAATTAACCCTGTGTATGGGTAAAGTGGCACTACTAGGAATGGTGTGGGTTTCTGTTTGATTTCGCATGGTTAACCAGGGGGGGGGGGGTGGATGTGGTTATGTTGCTGATTGAAACACAGAATATAGTAACGTGCAGATGTGGAGCTACTAAAGATGATGTAGTACCACTGGGAGCACTTATAAAGCACCTATGGCATGGTATATGTTTTACCCGGAAATTTGCATGTTTTAATACGTTTTGCTAAGGAGCGTTTCGGGAGACATCTGTTGAAATTAAGCCTCTGTATTTCTATAGTGGCACTGCTACGTTTGTGTGGGCTCTTTCTTTAATTGTATAAAGTTAAGCAAGGGCAGGTGTTGAGGTGGTGTAGTGGTACTGTGAATATTTATAAACCGTCTTATGGTATGGTGTATGTTTAAGTTTCAAAATTGCAGGTTTTAATAGCTTTGGCTGATGAGCGTTCCGGCAGACACCTGTTGACATTAAGTCTATGTATGGCTATAGTGGCGGTGAGGGGAGTACTGGGGCTCGTTGTTTGATTTCTTAAGGTTAAGCATGGGCATGGGTGGAGGTGGGGGAGGTGAGTATGTTGCTGATTATAAAACGGACATTTGTAACGTGGGCATGTGTAGTTAGTAAAGGTAATGTAGTTTCACTGGGCCCATTTATGAACCGTGCTATGGGATGGTTTATGTTTTTCCCGCCAATTTGCATGTTTGAATACTTTTGTTGCTAAGTGTTCCGGCACACACCTGTTAAAATTAAGCCCGTCTATGGGTTTAGTGGCGCTACTAGGAATGGTGGGGGTTTCGGTTTGATTGTGTATGGTTAAGGAAGGGCGGAAGTGGGTGTGGGGAAGGTGGTTATGTTGCTGATTGAAACACAGAATTTAGTAACATGCAGATGTCGAGCTACTGAAGGTGATGTAGTACCACTGGGAGCACTTATAAAGTGCCCTATGGCATGGTATATGTTTTATCCGCAAATTTGCATGTTTTAATACGCTTTGCTCATGAGCGTCCCAGCAGACAGTTATTGAAATTAAGTTCCTGTATTGCTATAGTGTGTCTGCTAGGTTTGGTGTGGCTCTTTCTTTGATTGTAAGGTTAAGGAAGGATGGGGAAGTGGGTGGTGCAGTGGCAGTGTGCCCATTTAAGATTGGCTTTATGATATGGTATATTTTTTTCTGGCAAATTCCCATGTTTTAATACCTTTTGGTGATGAGTGTTCCAGAAGACAGATACACAAATTACACAACATTTCTGTGTATAAGAAATCTTCGTGCTCATAGACAATCTTGTAATGTGGTAGAAGGCTGATAGCATTCATGGAAAATTATGAAACTTAGTGCCATTGTAGATTTCAATGGAAGCTTACACTGTTTCTTTGTTACTATAGTGTAGTTAGGGTTCTAAGTGGGAGACAAAATGTGGGGGTGCTCTAAAAGGGGGGCAAAGCTCTTAAAGGGGTGTGGGCTATATAAGTTGGGCCATGGCCTAAATCAAGATAAGTATCATTGTGTGCTTTAGAAAATCCTCTCCAATTATCCTACGTTCAGAAAAAACATTCTTTAAAGGATTTCCCTTCCTTCTACAATGTGGGTAACCTAGCATGATGTCTCCAGTTCTCAGTAGTGAGCAAAATAAGCATGCGTACATCGATGTGCATGTTCTCACTGCAGAGCAATAAAAAAAATGGACTATCTTTGAGAGGGCCGAAAATAGAGCCCAATAGAGAGTTGTTTGGAGGCTCCCTGAAAATAAGTGTCGGTCCTCAGACCCGGCCCAATTAAAGCGCAGAATCCATCCATCCTAAGCACTGTGCCATTCAACCATTTTTTAATTGATGCATATAGTCCTACTTATATTCATACATTCATCTGTTCCTGCGCTTATCTTAAGCATCTATGAGCGCACTCGCCTATAGTAAGCACTGTGCGATTCATGCAGCCATACGCGCATATATGCATAGACACATCTGTCCCAGAACCAATCCTAAGCATCTATCAGCCCACCCGTCTATCGTAAGTACTGGTCCCTGCATTCATTCATCCTTCCATCCATTCATACATTGATACATCCATGTATGTATCTATGCATTGATGCATCTGGCCATGCATCCACTTGCCCTTTATTCAAATATACGTTCTTATTTCTGTGCATTGTCCGACCCGATCCTAAATACGACGTATTATACTCATCCACCCACCCTCTTAAGCCATCAAAAAGGCTTGCGAAAAGCATTAACAGGCAGATTTTTTCATAAAAAATAACACAGCTTTGAGTTGCTCCTTGTGGAGCATACTTCACCACCCTTCTCTGGTGGTGTTTTAAACAAAGGTACATCGACCGAAAGAAATGTAAAGGAGCTTTTAGGTTTAAGACGTTAATTTTGAAACATAACGTTTTGTCGAGTTGTATACAGTTTTAAAGTGGCCGTGACTTACAGATACTGAATACCCATACTTCTTACATTTGAGAAAGTATACCAGAGAGCTAATCTGCGGTGGTGAGATCCTTGAGTTCTATATTTCCATATAAAGCACAGTATAGGAATATAAAAGTCATTGGAAAGCTTTTATGTTCAAATTAAAGAGGGGGTGTGAGAACTAAGCGAGGCAGGAAAAGTGTGTGTTTTCGTAACACTAAACAAGACCGTGTGTAAGGTGAGAGCAGGTTCGTGCTGGAGTTTAACTTTACCCAACGTGTATTTCAATCTATTTGGACACCAGTAAGAGTAGCAGTAGTCCTCATTTATTGTTTTTCCGGAGCAATGATAAGTTCCATCATAAAACACCAAGAGTTCCTCCGACCAGAAATTCCCCGACCAAGTTCCACTCTTAGTGGTGTCCAAATAGATTGAAATACACGTTGGGTGAAGTTCACTCTGAGGGATATTGAATTTCACAAGCGTTGGTAGATACAGTGCTGATCAAATTGGATTTCGGCCTTGAGGAAGCCCGCAGGGGGCAAAACGCGCATCGGCTGTGAAGCACTTTGTTTTAAAAGAAATAAAATCTGAAATTTGTCTACACTACGTGATTCCGTGGATTGAGAAGGAGTGTCTGTGCAGGAAATCAAACTGAAGAATGGTGCTGAATGCACACGGATTATAGTGACTATATATGATGTGCACTGGTGTTTTTGTTTCAAATAAACTTAATTTGGTTTTTGTTTAAAAACCAAAAAACTAGTCATTCTAGTAAATGGTGCAGTCACAAAAAGTCGGAAAATATGCCAAGAATTTGAGGGTGTTAATAAAGTTGAAAAGGCTACTTTATATCTTATAGAGAACAATATTTATTACAAAACTAAATGTGGGTGAACAGGTATTAAGTTTAGAAGATGAATCTTGTTGACCGATATTCTGAAGCTGCAATCTGTACAGGTCATTATACCGTCCACCTTCTCTTGTAGGAAACAGCTGTGGAAAAGATTGACCTTACAAGCTTTTCTCCAATAAACTCTTTGGAGGTCCCTGTGCTTTTTTCATTTCAAATAACTCAATGCTGCTTCCTATTACTTCTTTTGAATGCAAAGGATATATTGTGTAATGTTCATAAATATTTTCAGTCCTTGACTTGTCCACTTTCTCAATTTGACCACTTGAAATTTCAGATTATATTCTGAAGATCCTAGATTTCGACAGTGTATTTCATACATATTTCACCTTTTGTTTGAAAGTGATCTGTGTTCTCTGTCGTATTTAGTGAACCACATACTTAAAACTAAAGTTCATCAATAAGTTCTTTCTGTAAAGAATTTGTGGAGAAAGTTCAAGAAACAGATCAAAATTTAGAAGGGTTTGATGGCATGTCACCATGGAATAAATGAGTATTGATATTGTCGTCATGAAGAACTCAAGTGTATTTTATGGAACTTAGGTACACCAACATGGTATGTCACACATATTTCACCTTTTGTTTGAAAGTGATCTGTCTTCTCTGTCGTATGCAGTGAACCACATACTTAAAACTAAAGTTCATCAATAAGTTCTTTCTGTAAAGAATTTGTGGAGAAAGTTCAAGAAACAGATCAAAATTTAGAAGGGTTTGATGGCATGTCACCATGGAATAAATGAGTATTGATATTGTCGGCATGAAGAACTCAAGTGTATTTTATGGAACTTAGGTACACCAACATGGTATGTCACACTTAGCTGTGCAGAATATGCATGGGAAGATTTGCTTGACTTTCTAAGAGAAGTGAATTCCAATATAAAAAATGTTGAAATAAAGACTTGTGGAGAACTGTGTTCATTGGATCCTGTAAATGTGTGCAGATATTTTAATGATAGGTTTCAAGCTATGATGTATTTTCTCTGAAAAAAAAAGAATACACCTCTTAGAGAGGTTACCGATTTCTTTTAGAGAAAGGAGCATCAAGCAAGAGGTGCACCTCATATACATGTGCTACTATGGATCAAGGATGAACCTAAATTTGGAAATGATTCTGATGAAACAGTATTGTCTTGCATTGAATAGTATGTGACATGTGAGATACCAAGAGAAGACGGAGATAGAAGCTTGAGATGGCAAGTTTTACATTTCCAAAGTCACGGTTGTTGAAAGTATTGCACAAGAAAATACAAGTCTAAAGGAAACTTTTATACCAGATGTCGGTTTGGTTTTGCCTGTCCAGTCATTTGTAAAGGAAGAGTAAATTCTTTTTTTTCTGTTATAATGAACACAATAACTCGAAAATCTCCAAAGAATAACTACAAGTTAAAAAAAGAAGTGTCAAAGTATATCAATGATTACAATCCAGTCATTTTAAAAATGTGGAATGCAAACATGGACATTCAGTATGTTGGAGACAACTGAATTGCTGTTGCATGTTATGTTACATCGTATATAACAAAATCCAAAAAATAGAGATGAAAGAAATGTGGGAAGAAATCGCACAAGAGAAAAGCCTTAGTAAAGAATTGTACAGCTTTACTTTGAAAATGGTTTCCCACAGAGAAATTGGATTGTAAGAATGTTCAGACTGCTTGTGCTATTCAAGTTTAAATTCAAACTCATGAGGAATCATTTCTGTAAGATTAGGTCTTGCCTGCAAACGAAGTAGAGTCTAGAAATCATTTGAAGAAATTGAAGAATTAGCAGTAAATGAAACAGATAGTACATACATTCTTAAAACTAATGTGTTGGACACATACTAACCGAAAAGGAGTGAACATCTGGAACAGCTATGTCTGTATGAAGTAATTCAACATTATAGCTTGAAAAGAAATGTTAAACAGAATGTAAAAGAACAAAAATATGCAATAGTTGAATGTCATGGTTGTTTAGTAAAACATGAAAAGAGTAATCTCATAAACCATGGCATGGTGTAGTAAAAGTGAATTATTTGGAGATGACTGTTACGAAGATTCTTGAAACACATGTATAGGTTGCGTTGCATGTACAAATTTTGCTATATATTTAAAAATGTTGAATGATGAAGTTGAACAGTAAAAGACTATTACAGCTGAAATTAGTAATGAAAGTTCTCAAGATAGTGAAACTAATGGTCCATGTAGTCATGATCTTCTTGGACGACCAATATTGGAAAATGAAGCAGACATTGCTATGCATGAAGTTGAAATTGCAATGTGGTACAGCAGGTCCGAACAGTGAAACGGGGTCTTGATTCTATGATTGAGCATGTCGGAAGCTATAGTCTGTGATAATTTCTGTGTACCCCCTCTGAGCAGGTTCAATCAATTCTAGGTCCCAATAGTGGAATGGTGTCTTTATCCCACAATGCACGATGTCCGATATAACGTGCTGCTTGCTTTTCAGAGAACTCCCTCCATTGAGGTGCATCACTCTCTGTGTTTCCGTAGCTAACTGCTGCACATGATTATTAGGCTTGATTGACTGTAGTTGCTGGACTACATCGCGGTACACAAGGTCTGAACAGTGAAATGGGGTCTTGATTCTATGGTTGAGGATGTCAGAAGTTAAAGTCTGTGATAATTTCTGTGTACCCCCTCTGACCAAGTGCATATAATTGTAGGTCCCAACAGTAGAACGGTGTCTTGATCCTACAATGGATGATGTTAGAACTGCATTTGAGAGTGGAGATGAAGGTATTCCCTTGTTGAAGTGCATCCCAGTGTGTGCTTATGTAGCTAACTGTTGTACAGGATTATTGGCCTTGGTTGACTGTAGTCGGTGGAGTAAATCGGGTTACAGCAGGTCCGAACACTGAAACGGGGTCTTGATTCTCTGATTGAGAAGTTAAAGTTTGTGTTTATTTCTGTGTACGACCTTCAAACAGGTGCAACCAGCTCTAGGTCCCAACAGTGGAATGGTGTCTTGATCCCAGAATGGAAGATGTCCTATATTACTTGTTGCTTGGTTTTCATAGACTCGGTGCTTGCGTAGCTAACTGTTGCACATGATTATTGGGCTTGGTTAACTGTAGTCGCTAGACAACAATGCGGTAGAGCAGTTTTGAACAGTGAAATAGGGTCTTGATTCTATGATTGAGGATGTCAGAAGTTAAAGTGTGTGATGATTTTTGTGTATCCACTATGATCAGGCGCAACGAACTGTAGGTCCCAACAGTGGACCGGTGTCTTGATCCCACAATGGAGGGTGTTAAAACTGCATCTGAGAGTGGAGATGAAGGTATTCCCTACGACCAGGTGCAACCTACTCTAGGTCCCAACAGTGGAACGGTGTGTTGATCCCACAATGGAAGAGGTCCGATATTAGATGTTGTTTGATTGAGGATGTCAGAAGTTAAAGTCTGTGATAATTTCTGTGTAGCCTCTCTGACCAGGTGCAATCAACTCTGGTTCCCTATAGTGAAATGGTGTCTTGATCCCTCAATGGACGATGCCCGATATAACGTGCTGCTTGCTTTTCATAGAACTCCCTCTGCTGAGGTGCATCACACTCTGCTTCCGTAGCTAACTGCTGTACAGAATTATTGGGCTTGGTTGAGTGTAGTCGCTGGACTATACCGCGGTACAGCAGGTCCAACACTGAATCGGGGTCTTGATTCTATGATTGACGATGTCAGAAATTAAAGTCTGTGTTTATTTCAGTGTACCACCTTCAACCAGGTGCAACCAGCTCTAGGTCCCAACAGTGTCAACGGTGTCTTGATCCCAGAATGGAAGATGTACGATATTACTTGTTGCTTGGTTTGAATAGATTTCCCTCCGTTGTGGTGCATCAGACACAGCGCTTGCATAGCTAACTGTTGCACTTGATTATTGTGCTTGGTTGACACCAGTCGGTGGAGTACATAGCGGTACAGCAGGTCCGAACAGTGAAACGGGGTCTTCATTCTATGATTAAGGATGTCAGAAGTTAAAGTGTGAGATGATTTCTGTGTACCCCCTCTGATCAGGCGCAACAAACTGTAGGGACCAACAGTGGGACGGTTTCTTGATCACACAATGGATGATGTTAGAACTGCATCTGAGAGTGGAGATGAAGGTACTCCCTTTGACCAGGTGCAACCAACTCTAGTTCCCAACAGTGAAACAGTGTCTTGATCCCACTATGGACGATGTCGATATAACGTGCAGGTGAATTTTCACAGAGGTCCTTCTGTTGAGATGCATCAGACTTTGTGCTTCCGTAGTTAACTGCTGCACATGATTAATGGCCTTGGTTGGCTGTAGTTGGTGGACTACACTGAGGTACAGCAGGTCCGAACAGTCAAACAGGGTCTTGATTCTATGATTGAGGATGTCAGAAGTTACAGTTTGTGATGATTTGTAGTACCCCCTCCAATGAGGTGCATCAAACTCTAGGTCCCAACAGTTGAATGGTGTCTTGATTCCACAATGGAGGATGTTAGAACTTCAGCTGAGAGTGGAGATGAAGGTTCTCCCTTCGACCAGGTGCAAGCAAATCTAGGTCCCAACAGTGGGATGGTGTCTTGATTCCACAAAGGAAGATGTCTGATATTACTTGCTGCTTTGTTTTGATAGAACTCCCTCCGTTGAGGTGCATCAGACTCTGTGCTTGCGTAGCTAACTGCTGCACATGATTATTGTGCTTTGTTGACACTAGTCGGTGCATTACACCCGCGGTACAGCAGGTTCTAACAGTGAAACGCGGTCTTGATTCTATGATTGAGGATGTCAGAAGTTCAAGTTTGTTATTATTTCTGTGTACCCCCTCTGATCTGCTGTAACCAAGACCATGCTTTCGAATTGAACGGTATATGGCTGTCAGGCATTAATGAACAGTGAGTCTGGTCTACAATGCAGACAGAAGTGTTCACAATTTGGATCAAGTGCTGATTGTTTAATTATAGAATCCAGTAGTCACATAACTACAACGTCTATTGGAATATACATTTTATGTTTTTAGTATACTTGCTCGAAGACATTTTTTTAAATGACTTATAGGTTTACTACAATGACCAAATTTAATTTGCAAGTGCAAAGAAACACTGAATAGTCTACACTGTAGACAGTAGAAAATGTATTTGAATTGTTTTGTTTTATTTATTGCAGATTTTTCTGCAATTTATGTTGTTGTCCTTTGTGAAGAGGAAGTGATAGAAAGTATTCATGAATGTCTGTGTGAGTACTGTCTACAATTAACACTGCAGATAGCAGTGTTCACAATTCAGATTGAGTTGGTCTTGTAGATGATGCAGTTCTGTGGGAAAAGACATTGCGCCAGTGCACTGTGTCTACACCATGCATACGTATTATTACAGGTTCCAGACACGCTTTTTGTTGCTTCGCGTATGAGAAACTGTATAGCTGAATTCCACCGTATGCAGCTGTGTGCCCTTGCTGACCGCTCTCTCTGGCCTACACTGTAAACACCAGTGTTCACAATTTAGATTGAGTTGCTATTGCAGATGATGTTGTGATGATGGCAACAGACTAATACGGCCCGCCTATCTACAGCACACATCATCGCTGGTTGTTGACATGCTGAATGATTTTGATGTGGCTATCTGAGTGCACTAGAACTGATGGACCCTTTATGATACAATCTTTTTGTGTATTATTTCCGATCTATTAATTGTGTCTCAGTATACCACATGTTAAGTTTCTTTTATGATAGAATATTTTTGTGTATTATTTCACATCAACTGTCCCTACCTAACTATAGCTCAAACTATTGATTCTTTTATTATTGAATGTCTTTGTGTGATCCAATGATTACTGTCTGCCATACATGCGGATTGCCCCCGCCCGTATGGCGGTGGCGATCCGCCTGCCAAAAGTCACCACCCGCATAACTTTTCCCCACACCACATTACGATTGCGGGGTGGACCCTGTTGGACGGGAAGACCGTCTGCCAGTTTTCTGCCGGTAGACAATCCGCCTGATTACCTACCGGGTAAAAAAGCACAGCAATATGGTGTATGGTATACTATGATGGCGGAGAAGTGCCTTTCAATTGATGGTGACTCTGCATTGGAAAGGCATGCGTTTTTTCCAAAGTGTTGGGGGTGCATATTGGGGGAACCTATGGTACCTCCCTACATTTGCATGCACAAGGTGGCAGGCACTGCACGTTGCCTGCCATGTTGTGCATGCAAATGCGAGACATGCATATATTGCATTGTGGCGGGTGCTGCTTCCAGCACCGCCCACCACAATGTAATGTAATATATGCTGGAAGCCACCGCCACTGTGGTGGTGGGATCCTAATTGCTGTTGTTGGACCGCCTCCTCACTGGCGGCCGGTCCCAACACTGCTTGCGTCCACCTGCCATCCTAATAAGCCCCTAAGTGTTCTTATTGGTGAGTGTATGGTGGGTGCCTTGGATGGGCACCCAGGCATCCACCTTTTATTCATGTGGGCCGCAGGGGGAAACAAATTAAATTGCACTCGATGCAACTCCAAATGCGTTGCAGTGCGCGCAATTTAATTTGTTTTACTTTTATTATTTTCTTACCTAACTTCGATCGCCGTATGCTGGAGTTTACCAACCCACACCCTGCTCCTCCCCGCCCCACCTCCCTGCAGCACTCCCTCCAGGACCCGCTATTGACTCTGAGCTAAGCCCCTCGCCCTTACTGGCCTTACTGGGGTATGTCAAGCTATTTGGTGCCGGGGTTCGGCATTTTTCCGCCACTGCCTTGCTCCTCACTAAGAGGAAAATTTCTAAACATTTGGGTGGCCCCACAGTTCCAACAATCAAGGCCTGTATGAGGGATTTAATGTACTGCGATACAGCAACAAGCGACACATATGCAACATTACAGCCTCCCGGCCCAAAAATATTTGGCAACCACTCCACTCCAATTTGTTGCTCTACCCTGATGAGAAGGAGTAAGGCTGGGCTACCCTGACCTGATATGTTGACTCATATGTACATGTTGGCCAAATCTATGGGGGTTTACATAATGCAAAATGCAATACTTGCACTGCACTCTGGGATGATGTAGTCCGCTGCTTATCTCTTCAAAGATTTGAACTGCCTAAGTTGTCCTCTCCTCTCTTTTCTACTGTAAGTGCTCATATAATGACCGTGTTTTGATACAGACCACTTAAGACACTGTGGCTGACATTTGACTGTGATTTTTTTTTAGATGTCCCTGTATTGTTTATCTTTTTTCCTTCTTTTTCATTGATTTTGTACCTTTGCTCCTAATCCGACACTTGTCTTTATTGCTCATTATTTGTTATCTTTTGAAAAATGCAATAAATAAATAAATCAGCCCTAGGAAATATGGTCTACTGAGCCTAAAGAGGCTCAGGAAGGAGACAGCATGGCACCCCTCCTCTTTAAAAAAAACACAGCCCCTGGGAGATGGGGGTACCCAGGGCCTTTTTTATTGGCATTGCCTTGGGGATGGGATCTATTGGGCCTAATATGGATCATCGTGAGAAGATGTCTTCAGGGATGTCATAAATTATATCATAAATAATGTCATAGAACATGTGATGATAGATGTAATATGTGAGGTCATAAGCAGTGAATGGCGGGGCCCAAGTTATAGTTGGCGCTGTAACAACAACTGGTGATTTTTTTGTTGTTGCTCAAAACGTTAATGTTGTATTGTCACAGACATATTTATCTAACTATAGCATTAATTTAACCTTCGGTTGAAGTAACATTAAAGTTAAATGAACATTTCAGTGACAACGTAACATTTTAAACACATTTTAAACTCAAAGAAACACTGAGGTTCACTAGATTTAGTTATCCCTAGTAACTATAGTTCATGCCCTAAAGTAAATATAAGTTATGCACTTGCCCTGCACTGCTAATTACCTTACTTATTACATAACTTATGACATCTTCTAAGATACCAGTGATAACATCACGCAAGATCTAAAATGACATAATTGATGACAAAAATGTTCATCGCTAGTTCACGAGATCCCTACCACACTTCTTCTCATTTTATAGATTTTCTCTAAATTGAGTTCATTCTCATTCAGCTTGTTAATGAAGGCTTCTGCACATTGATTATTCTCTTTCCATATCACAAATAGGTCAGCTTTAACACAATCAAAACAATGTTACTTTTGTGCTGTGAACGTTCTTTTGACCAGAGTACCTCTCACCATCACATGTATAGCTTTGCATAATTTGGGGTGAAACAAGTACCTATCACTGTTCCTCTAGACTATTTACATATGGTGTCTTTAGAGAGAATTTTTTTTAACATTTCAGTAGGATCAAGTCATGAATAGGGTGGGTTTTTAGAAAATTATGACAATCGTTCACCCCATTTGCATCTAGGATACTGATAGTCACATTAGCAGCCATCATACAATATTCATCCTGCCAAGGGATGCCTCCTATGTTAGGCAAGAAAACAGCAGTATCTTGTACAATATGATTCAAATGTTTTGACAAAAGGAGCCAAGAAATTATTTATATATTGAGATGTAAACTCTACAAGACTATAATTAGATGCTACTGTAGGTCTCCCTGGCAGTTGATTAGGATTCCTATGTTTCTTGGGAAGAAAATAAATAGTCGAGGCTGTTGGGTGATCTTTCCTGAGAAAAATATACTTGTTCTATATCCCTTTTATCAGCCCTCTCAATTAGTAATGTATAGTAGCTTTTGTTTGTCTTTCTGATAGCCATTTTATTCACTAACCAATAATGATCATTGTTGTTGAGTTGTCTTTTAGATTCATCTACATAAATTCAGAATCGTGTATCACAATATTACCCCCTAATCAGAGTGTTTTATGGTTGTATTCTCATTTTTATTAACTTCTTCATTACTTTCAAACCTTGTTGTGATATTCGACTACATTTATATCTAAGTTTCGTAATATGATTTATAACAACAAATTCAAATATACCTATGCCCTCTGTTGGCATATTTGGAACATATGTGGAGTTCAATCTTAGCCCACTGTCAACTGTATCATTCCCTCTCAAATTTAGATCATGTAGAATCTCTATCTCAGTCAATTAAAATGTACTGCACGCATTCTTTTTCCAATTCATAAATATGTTCAATATCATTAATTGTCAGAATAGAGGGAGGAAATAGCCAGCATTGTTTTACTATAGGTTTATTGGCTTTCAATGCATGGTATATATTCAGTTTTAAATATCTACATAATTTGTTAAGTCTGACTCCTGGTATAATAAAATTGTGATTTAGGGCAAAAGAAGATAGATAGGTAGATAGATAGGTAGACAGGTAGATAGATAGGTAGACAGATAGATAGATAGATAGATAGATAGATAGATAGATAGATAGATAGATAGATAGATAGATAGATAGATAGATAGATAGATAGATAGATAGATAGATAGAAAGATAGATAGATAGATAGATAGATAGATAGATAGATAGATAGATAGATAGATAGATAGATAGATAGATAGATAGATAGATAGATAGATAGATAGATAGATAGATAGATAGATAGATAGATAGATAGATAGATAGATAGATAGATAGATAGATAGATAGATAGATAGATAGATAGATAGATAGATAGATAGATAGATAGATAGATAGATAGATAGATAGATAGATAGATAGATAGATAGATAGAGAGATAGACATACAGACAGACAGACAGACAGACAGACAGACAGACAGACAGACAGACAGACAGACTTAAGGTCAGGCTTTCCATAGAAAAGTGTTTTTTTTTGTTTGCCAAGAACATTGGTGCCCTACTCTTGATGAAACGTTATAAAAATGTTCATCCTCCTCAGATCCTATCAAATGTTTTGGGGTAATCCATCAAGCAGGGCAATGAAAAAGGGGTGTCTCATTATGCTTTTTCTGTCTTCATTTTCCACGTGGAATTTTTAGACAGTGCTAAAGCCACTGCAACTCAAGAGAATTACTGCACATTTGGCAGAAGGCTAGATTTGTACCTAGAGACGGAGTGTTTTCTGATTCGGTGTAAGTCTGTTCAGTTGTTTATGGAAACGTTTGATTCAATAAGTGATATATTTTGACAGTTTGTGTGCAGACATGCTCTGATTGGCCATTTTAAAGGGGCCAAGTCAATCCTGAATCATTTGTCACAGTTTGTACAATATGTTGTGACCGCCAATACAGGTCTCATGGGTATGGTCCCTGTGTCCTGAAAATCCATAAAAATATATAAAAGGGGCAGGGAAAGCACTCCTTCCCTCCAAAGTGCATTTGGAGAGGTGTGCCAAAGGTACCCCTTTGACTGCCTGACCGCAAAATTTACAAAATGTTGTGACACCCATTACTGGACTCTAGGACATGGTTCCTATGGAAATACATTGTACCTGAAGCATGTTTCTAAGTGTCACGAAAAAGAGCACATACAAAAGGTGATAAAATATTTTAAGTTTGAATACATTTTTATAAGCATGTGAATGGAACAACAAAGCAATGACAATGTACCAACAAAAGTCCCTGGCTAAGGGATTGAGATAGCACTTTATGCAGATGGTGTCATCCTCCAAACAGATAATCGTGAATATTTGATTCCTAAGATCAAGGCACATGCAGAACGGTTTAGGAGCTACCCAAATGAATATGGTCGCAAAAAAGTCTGGGGAGAAGCACAGGAAATGATAGGGACAATAAAATCAGATAAGGTACTTAAAGATTCTGCTCCCACAAAATCTAGGCCAACTCCCCTTTGCTAATATGAATAAGGTCAGTAGGAAAATAAAAGTGCTTTCAAGAAGAAGGGTAAACCTTCTGTTACACATCTAATCTGATCAAGAACAAATCTGATCAAGATGATTGTCCTTCCAAAGATGATTTTTTTGTTTAGTATACTTCCCTTAACCTTCCCTAGTACCAAATCTAGAAAATATAAGGGAGAGTAGATAGTTTTGTATTCGTGTTCAAAGGTATTTGGCTATATTGGAAGAAACTTAGAAGGATGTAGAGTAAGCCTTTCAATTTAAAAACAGCAGGATGCTGGTTGTGCTGCAAGACAGATTGGGCGATTATATGCATCCATAATGGAGAGCTATGGTCAAGATAAAGTCTTATTTATATTTGGGGTTCTAAAATTATTCTTGAGAGTGAGGCTCAGGGTCCTAGTAACAACATTAAAATTATCGTATCATTTGAAGAATGTTTTTGGCATCCAACATTATTCAGCACCACCACCAGTATGGGACTCTACTGGAAAGACGACATGTCTGATGGACAATCTCAGTAATTATATCAGATTTGCAGGCTATAACACTTGGGGAGACTTTAAAAATGGAACAGCATTAGTCAACTGGCAGAATATATATGTACCAACAAAAGGAAATATCTTGAGATTGAAATATCTCCAACTGAGCTCATGATGGTCAGTGCAAGAATGGACAGAATAGCATTGCGCTGAGATGATGGCATTCTAATAAATAAGGTTAGGCTGCCCTTAGCTCAAACAGGAGCTTAATCACTTCTCGCCTTCCTAGGCTGCCCTCCCAACTAACCATCATCCAACCAAACAATCCTGAACAGAGACCTACACCCATGCCCGCTACATGTTTATAAACTGCAGATCAGCAATCAAGCATGCCACTGAGGTAGTGGATACCATTCTACAGTATACCATGGACATATGCTTTCTTACTGAAACCTGGTTAAACAACCGCTCATCAGCTTACATCAACCTCATCTCCCCCTCAGGTATTTCAATCATTCGCAATGGTGGCAAATGAAGCAGGAGTGGCAGATTAGCTATTATACACAAAAGCGATATCTGTTTAACTCCTGTCCGCATTCCCAAACACCCAACCTTTGAATATCTAGGACCACAGCTCTCCACAAATGGAGCCAACTCTCCACATTCAACATCATCTATCACCCTCCTGGCAAAAATGCACAAATCCTTGAAGACCTAGCAGGCCTAATATCGCAAACCGCACTAAAAGACAGCACCAACCACCTATTAGGTGACCTAAACGTGCACTAGAACAACACTAAAGGCCTCATAGTACAGGCCATCTCCACCCTCTTGGAAGTGAATGATCTCACCCAACATTGCAACATGCAAATGGACAACAAGGGCTCCACAATTGATGCAATCATCTCCAAGCACAAAACACTATCTCTGCATTCTATCCTACCATGCAGCTGGTCAAATCACTATCAAATTCTCTTCGATCTAAATTTCATTGATCACCATTCTATCCAATGTAGCCATTCCAAGCGCTGAGTAAGAAACATTCAACACATCCCCTTGAGGAGCTAGAAGCAGTATTTAGTATCCAAATCCTACCTCCCCCTTGACCTCTCATCTACTGAGGACCTCACCTCCCACTACAACACAAAATTATACAACTCGTGGAAACAATCACCACTCCCTGAAACTCAAGACATCAAGAAAGATCCCCTCCAGAGCCTGGTTCAAGGAAGACCTGAACAATGAAAGACAACAGCTCAGTTTAGCTAAAAGAAACTAGAGACAACAACAGTTGGATTCCAATCTCTTGCTCCTCTGGGCTGAACATACAAAATACAAAAGACCATCTTCACAGAAAAATAAGCCTTCTTCTGAAATCAACTTGACTGGTCTAGGACAGACCTAAAGACCTATTCACCATCCAACAACAAAGCTCCTCCGTCCTCCAGCATTCAAGTAACAACTCTCCAAAGCACTGTGAAAATGTGTCACATTCTTCAACGAACAAATATCAAACATTGAAGTATCTCTCACGCCTTCCACCTCCCCACCTTGCACTAAAGATGCCCAGGGCGGAAAGGGTTTACCCAAAACCCTACCATCAATGAATCGATGCATTCCACCTCTCTCCAACTCAGCTTGCCAAGCTACTTCCCCTGCAACTGAAATAACATGCAACCTGGTCTAAATTCAACTATACCGCTGAAGAAGAAGTTCTCAAGATACTCTCCAGCATGAAGCCGGCATCTCACATCTCTGACCCCTCCCTGCTACGATGGTGGAAAATATCTATCAAGTCCCTCAATGCCAGCTCCCCTCAAACTTGGCCAAGTCACTCCCTCATCAAAAGACAGACGGCGACCAGAACAACCTACTTGTTGTTACAGACTTGTAACCAACCTCCCTCTCCTCACCAAAACCATGGACAAATGTGTGCTTGTACAACTCAACAAACGTATCAAAAGATACAACCTGCTGGTTGGAGTACAGAGACTGCTATACTAAATATATGGATGACCTATACAGATCTTTGGATGATTGCCAGGACTGCCTCCTAATCCTCCCAGACCTCTTGGCCACCTTTGACATTGTCACCACGGCATCCTCCTAGTCCTAAACACATTCTTAGAATGTGCAGGCATCAATGGGACTGTCCTTCAGTTTCTCTTCTTTTCTAAGCCAACAGTCACAGCCAATCAAGCTCAACAACTCAACCTCAAAAACAAAACTACTTTCCCAAGGAGTCCGCCAAGGGTCAATCCTGTCTACAGCACTGTTCAGCCTCTATATAGATATAGACATTGATACTGAGGCAAGCTAGCATAAACTAACAACTGTATGCAGAGGACACTAAACTCTGCATGAAAATGTCGTCAGTCAAAGACATTCAATACCTAAATAATGACCAACTCGCAGGTCAAGCCTGGTTGACCAGTAACCACCTCAAACTCAATCCAAGCAAAACTGAAGTCCTTCTTAAAGATCACAAAGAAAAATCGTTTCCTGTAGAATGCTGGCTCAACAACCTCACGCGTTTAAACCGTAAACTGTCCATCTACAACTCTGTTAAATCACAGGGGATTACACTTGACTCCCACCTAAGCATGAAAGACCATATCAATGCATCTGCAAAAAGTGCATTCTACACCCTGAAAAATATTTTTAAAAAGTCAAACCCTCCATCCTCAGTGAAGACCTAAAGATGGTGGTGCAATCCTTAGTCTCACCTAAGCTAGGCTACGACAATGCAATGGTTACGGTTGCCCCTAAATCTTACTTTGCCCTATTGAAAACAACTCTCCATGCAGTGACAAGACTTGTATTGGAGGAATGGATCTATGGTCACATGACTCCACTCTCAAACAAAACAACTTGCTACCAATCAAGGCAAGGCCCATACTAAAAACTGCCTGCAAAACCTACAAAGACTGTATAGTAAAAAGCCAATCTACCGCAAGAATAAACAATCATGAGCCGGCCATAAGAGACCACTATGAAGCTGAAACACCCTACTCTTGATCCCTCCAAAATGTAAGAGAGAGAAATCCTGCACCTGTCCTTCTCCGGGAATGCTTTAAAATTATGAAACTCCCTGACCCTGGACCTGTGGGAAAATCAACTCTTCCTTCACTTGAATAAGAAACTGAAGCTTCTCCACTTCAAAAATACCTTAACCCATCTTAAAGCTCCTGCCTAGCTTGCGGGCTCCCTCAAAATAAATCTGTGCATCACTACCCCGGGGAAATCTGTTTCCCCCATCCACATGAGGTCTTACCCCAGGTACCTCAAACCTACAACGCCTGTCATTACTTCTGTTCAGCCCGTTTAGTTGTATTTATTGCTACTATGTGTTTTGCTGTTATTATTTTACTCCAATGGTAATTTCTGGCAAATACAGCTGTGCTCTGCAAAGCGGCATGTATTTTGTACAACATAACTACCTTAAAATTGTATCTGCGTCCTTCCCACAATATCTTTGTACACCTCCTCACATAAGGTCACCACATACCTATTTGTACCCCAAAAGTATCCTATGTATTTCGGCTTATGAAATTTCATACCTCGTATATAGCATCACTTTCTGTCAGTATGCATCTGCATTTACTCCAAATGGATCTCAAGTACATGCTTCTAACTCTGTGAAGCGATTTGATGCCCTCAGGTCAAGTTCTCACTATATAAAACGTAATAAATAAAAAAAATAAAACAATGTAAAATAAATAAAGGAGGACGTTATGTTTTTGTACTGTGTAATTCTGAAAACGGAAGAAAAATATCCGTCTGAAACATACCAAGGATGGAGTTCATATCTACCAGAGTTCGCAATAGAAGTCCTTCGGCAGGTACCTTTAGTTTTATTCCATTGTAAAGTCTGCTCCCATGAAGCACAACCATTTCTTTACTCTACATAGGATATACTAAACACATCGGAGACTGGTCAAGTTTGCATAGACAAAACAGAGTCGTTAAGATATGCAATCAGCCTGGATTTGATGATAAGCACATGTTTATTGAGTAGCCGGTGCTAAAAGTATACTGGGAAACTGTAAGTAAAACTTTTGGCGAGATCAAAGATCATGAATCAAACAATCAAAGTAAGCCTCAGCTTTGTCTTAGTGGGGACTGATCCACTGATCACTTAGCTAAGCGGTTGAGGAAACCTCAGCAGAGGTTAGTGTTCTATCTAGAACTGCTAGCAACGGGGAAAATGTGTAAGAAATGGGTTTCTGCTGATCCAACGTTTGTCAAAGAATAGATTAAATTGGCTGATTTTACAAGCAAAATGGATCTTTCATGTGACTTGAAGAGTCTACATTTTTTATGGAACAAGTTCTGGGTATGGCAATCTGTCTGATGGTTAAATATTGTGATGCCTGAGGTTACACCTGGTGGAATTTATCTACGCATCTTCTCTGAACAACTAAGACAGTCCCACCAATCATGAATAGTTACCAAGGGCTCATTCGGAAGCAGTGCTGCTGGGGAAATGAAGAAAGCAAATTGGATTTTTGCAACCTACTTTTTGTAAGTGAGGGGGTTTGTGGGTCTGTTCAAGCTCATTGAGGTAATCAGTTCGTCTTGCACGCAGGGCTTCTCTCATTCACAACAGACATTGCCCTTCATCAATAAAGGGTCCCTCAGGACAGCATTCATTGTGTTCAATACTGTGGTTGCTGATGTTTTCCTTATATCAATATGTTTGATATAGTCGCCAATGCTGTTTCACAAATTATCCATTACTATTGTTTCTTTTAAAAGGGAGTCTTAGAGATGCCTTGCTCTCCTGTTCAATGCGATTTATAGAGTCCTTTATGAATCCGAAAGCGTGATAGGGTGCTGATTGGCGAAATAAAGATCTGGAATTATTTGCCTGTCTAAGAGGATATGGTCTAGCCAAACATATAATTTATGTGCCCCAGACTAGTGTGAAAAGTCCTGTCCCAAAGGATGCCTAGTTCTCCAGGCATCAATCAAGCCTAGTTCCTCTAAAGGTTGATTTTCTGTAGCCGATTGCACTGTAGAACCCCCCTCACCCTGTTTGACATGTATCTGCTTCTTTGTACAAGACTGTGATCATGGCTGCCTTTCATGCTGTGAGGGTTTGAATAGTCTGTCCGGAAGCGTACCTGGCCATGACTGAGTTTATAAAGAGAGACCAGGGTAAGTTGCTCGCCCATTGGCCTTACTTGTCCCTCTACATAACCTTAACCACTATCAGGTATCTACTATGCACCAGCATCATCACCCCTGCTGAAAGATTGTCATGGGAAGGCTTTAGATTTGAATCAATTCAATTTGATCCTGTATGCAATTAGGGGAATTAATGAATAATAGATGATCCCTGACATTCTGTGGGTTGATAATGAGCATGGCAGTTGTTATCAGCTTGGCCATTTAACAGTTGCTCTATTCTTACCTTCCTTCCTTTGAGGAAGAAAAGAATCACCCGTGTCGGATTCGCAGCGGGTCCCCCGTTTCTGCTCTCAACCCACGAAGAACCAAAACTCAATATAACAATGAATTAAAAACTTATGTTTAAGAGTTTTTAATCCTCAAAATGAGGGATAAATAACGTTATAGAACATTCCCTGTCATGCTAACCACAGTCATAGAATGGAGGGGGTAAACTACAAAGGGTACTGGGGTTAAAACTTGTGTCAGTTTCAACGTTTCTTGGCAACTATTCCACCTCGCATCCATGAACTGTCTTGCAGTGTATATTAGCTGTTCCCATCACCACTGCATGTCTAGTGGCAGTGTTCTTCAAGTGCTGTCTCTGCTAGATACTTCACAAAACCTTTCATGTTCCCTCCTTATTTCCGGAGCTGCACCCCCCTGAAGTACTAGTTACACTAGTTACAGCTTCTGATGGGCTTTGCCAGATCTTCTTACTTTTCTCATAGCATAATCTGCATATTCATTGCAGTCAGGCGGGAGCTGAATTCTTCTAGGTCCAGGCATGACTAATCTTGCATGTTCTCCCGCACACCCACT
The DNA here is from genome assembly GCF_964261635.1 of Lissotriton helveticus. Taxonomy (NCBI): domain Eukaryota; kingdom Metazoa; phylum Chordata; class Amphibia; order Caudata; family Salamandridae; genus Lissotriton; species Lissotriton helveticus. The sequence continues at coordinate 1,800,939,267 of NC_136063.1, read as the reverse complement.
CTCGGGCCCAAATCTGCAATACATTTGTTTTTATTTCTGTCAAGTTTTGCTGAATATCATTTCAGACAGCCCCTGAATTAATTATTTTAGTCAAAATATAAATTATTTGTTGATGGTACCATGCTAAGTTTAAGAAGTTTGGTGTATTCTTCTGTGATTTTACCCTTTGTGAAATAATGATACTCTGGTAGCATTTGATGGACCATATTTAAGAGAAAACTGTTTTGCCTCATGATTTTCTCATAGAACCGAGGCTAAAGTCTGGCATACTGAGTAAATCATGTACCTCCAACAGCTGCAGCAGCCTGTCACATGATTCCCCAGTATTCTACTGCAGCCCCCTTTTGTGTTCTAATAGACAACTGTAACACTGAGATTCTAATTTACGACAAAAGTGCTATCTTGATTAAACCAAAGCATTAAAGCTTGAAACATTTATTTTTCAGAAATAAAGGAGAGAAGTTGTTTTTCATAGAAACTATATTTAGTGCTGTAGAAAGGAAACTTAGGGCACATTTTGCATGAGCTCAAATATCTTCTTTATCCATTTCAGTAAAACATTCACACATACAGAACCAAAAATTTACTTTCCACAGCGGCAGCAATATGCTATTTAAAACCCTGTTGATACATTTGCAGCATTAGCACAGTGTTGTACGAGCAACTAAAGTGCTAATATTCAGTATTTTAGAACATGCGTTTGTGGTATTCCATGGTTGGGTCATTTAGAATAGAATATGTGAGGTCACTGTTGTTGTCTGTAGAATGTGGCAGAGGAAGGTTGGCTACTGTGGGAAGAAGATCGTTATTGCTGCCCTCTGTGCTGTGGATGTTAAGTTGTTCTTCTTTATGAATAAATACATCTTGGAACCTACTTCTCTCGTGAACCTACTTACTACATAATTTCTGGCGACGTTCGGGATTGAAGATTTCAAAATTTACAGATTTCAAGATTTTAAGAACAACGTTCACGTTATTTTGTCTGGCCTACTCTGTGTTTCAATTCAACCGGAGTTGAATTGAAACTTCGCCACTATCGGGTAACGTACCATTGTTACCGTTTAATTTTTTCTTCTTTGATCGCACAATTTTACTTCAAATAACTAATCTTACGGCCTCTATCTGCCTTTACCTTGGATGCCGTTGGAGCGTGCATCTTTCAAATACTTCGAGTGTCCGAATTCTCTGCATGCGACATCTTCATCTGTTCTTCTTCGATGACGCTTACGTCTTCCAAGTTTATTCTGGGAGTCTGCCGCAAAGCATCATGGGCATCACCTTTCACCTGAAATGACGCGCTGACATCATTTGCGTGCCGCCATTTTGAAAATTTTACTTTCCACTCGTATTTTTGACCTGGAAAATATTTGGACATCACACATTTCCACACGAAGTCAAAAAATTCTCTTCTTTTTACTTAAGGTATTTCTTGTTTATTATTACTTCATTATTGAAACTTTTAAGTAAAAGAAACTATCGTGTGAAATGTCGAACATTGCAGCTCCTCCTCATTTTTTACAAACAGCTGGTGATCCGAACATTGAGTGGGACTTATGGTTCCCAATGTTTATAACATACGTTGATGTGCTTGAAAAGGATGGGTGCTCTGCAAAACGCAAACTAGCTCTTTTAAGACATTGCTTGGGAGGCGCAAGCATCAAAGAATTTGACAATCTTCCTCCTATTGATGATGCCGGAGATATTGATGTCTTTGAGAAAGCTACTACACAAATGAAAATTAGTTTTGGCAGGAAAATAAATACTGTCATGGAAAGGTTCAAGTTCTACTCTCGTGTTCAAAAACAAGATGAATCCATTGAGGATTATGTCTCAGCTCTGCGTTCTTTAGCTTGTTCCTGTGCTTTCGAAACAATCTCTTATGAACAAGTTCTTAGAGATCAGATTATGATGCGATCAAAAAGCAAGAAAATTCAAGAGAGACTTTGGCTTGGCACAGAATCTTCCCTCAGTGCTGTCATTAATATTGCAAAGGGTATAGAACAGTCAGAATTGTTTGTGTCTGAAATTAGAGGTACTAGTGTTAAACTTCAAGTTCCTGAACCTGAAGTTTCTTTAGTTAAAAACCAAACTAATCCTAATTTTTCTTCCAAAGGTTCGTTTAAAAAAGACAGTGATAAAAAAACTTGCCGATAATAAGAACTTCTCTGACAACAAATTTTCTCAAAAGAGGAATATTTCTTGCTATCGTTGTGGAAGTTCTAACCATGTTGGTAATTACAGAGGCTGTCCTGCTTGGGACAGGGTGTGTGTTAAATGCAAAAGAAAAGGACATTTTGGTAATGTATGTCGTTCTTTTCAAAGAGTTAACTATGTTTCACAAGAGGAAGAAGAAGTTCTCCATAGTTTTAATTGCATTCTTTCTGTAGATGAAACTGAACACAAAGAATTTCCCTCTTGTCCCATTTTAGTAGACAATATTTCAATTGAATTGATGATAGATTCCTGCTCATGGTATACTATCATTGGTTTAAATTTGTTCAGAAGTTTATGGGGCAACAGAGAACTATTATTTCCTGATTTTGATCCTGGAGGTTACACTGGAAAGAAAATACATTTGGAAGACTATTTTTGGGCTACCATTCAAATTAGGGATAGGATCACCAATGGGAAAGTTTAGGTAGCTACTAAAGGAGTAGCTATTCTTGGGTGGCCACATCAACGCGAACTAGGAATTAAACTTGATCCTAATTCCAATCCTCCAGTTTTGTAGATTCGGAAGTGAATACTCTAGTTGAGACGAATTCAAGTACGTTTGAGGAAGATTCATGTTTTATTAATAATCTTAAGAGGAATTTTCCTGATGTCTTTAAGGACACTCTTGGCAAATACTCTGATTTTAAACATAAAATAATTCTAAATGAAAATGCGGTTTTTTTTAGACACAGGGTAAGGAATGTTCCATTAGCTTATAGGAGTAAACTTAAAGAAATTTTAGATGTTCTTGTTTTGAAACAAATTATTGAGCCCATTGAATCCTCCCCGTGGGTATCTCCCATTGTTTTATCGCTTAAGAGTTCAGGAGATCTCCGCCTATGTGTGGATCTCCGCAGTTTAAACCAAGAAATTTGGGTTGATAAACACCCCTTACCAAATATTCACAAATTAATTTCCTCCCTATCTGGTGCCACTGTATTTTCTACAATTGACTTGGCCAGCGCATATCACCAGGTGGAGTTACATGAAGAATCTAAAAAGTTAACTGCATTTGTTACTCCGGAAGGTATGTTCCAATATCTAAGAATGCCTTTCAACTAGCTAGAGCTGCCTTCGTCTTTCAACGGTTGATGAAAGATGTGCTCAAGAATTGTAATGGTGCAATAGCTTTTCAAGATGACATCCTGATATTTGGTAAAGATCGTAATGAGCATGATTCTAATCTACATTCTGTTTTAAGCAGTGTTCAAGAGAAAGGTCTAACTCTAAAGTTTTCCAAATGTAAGTTCAGACAGTCTAAAGTTGAGTACTTGGGCCATGAAATTTCAAGAAATGGTATTAAACCTAAACTTAACCATGTTAAAAGCATTACCTCAGCTCCCATTCCTACTTCAAAAGAACAGTTATTGTCTTTTCTAGGCCTTACTGAATTTTATGGGACATTTGTACAAAATTATTCCACTTTAGTACATCCTTTGCGTTCTTTGTTAAAGAAACAAGCAACATTTGTATGGGGTAAAGACCAACAGGAATCATTTGACATTCTCAAAAGTAAAATCATTGATGCACCATTTCTTAAACAATTTTCTGTTGGTAAAGAATGCATTGTCTGTGTTGATGCTAGTAATGTTGGTCTGGGAGCTGTGTTAATGCAAAAGGACAAGCTGGGGGAATATGTAGTCTCCTATGCTTCAAGGTCTCTTCGAGACGCAGAATTTAATTATTCTACAATAGAAAAGGAGTTACTTGCTTGTACTTGGGCCACTCAACATTTCCGCCAATTTCTTTGGGGTACAAAATTTTCATTAAGAACCGATCACAAACCTCTTGTTAGTATGTTGTCTGCTGGGGGTGGTAGAACTCTCACTGCACGTCTTGCGAGGCTTGCTGCTAAGTTACAAGAATATCGTTGTGTGGTTGTTTATGTCCCAGGACGTCTCAATGTCCACGCAGATTGCATGTCTCGTTTTCCCATAAGAGATAGTTCTTCAGTAGAACACACCGAAGAATGTGATGTGGCTTTAACTATATGTGATGTAAATGTTGTCAATTGTAATGACCAATCTAAATTGATTTCTCAAATTTTATGGACACAAGCTATGGAGCAAGATGAGGTCTTGAAGGAAGTGAGGGTTTTTCTAAGTAATGGTTGGCCTGAAGAGAGGAAACTCAGTGGTGATTTGGCCTCCTTCTTTAAGGTTAAAGATGAATTAATGGAAAATTGTGGCATGATTTTTAGAGCTGATAAAATTATTCCTCCCAAAGATATGAGAGAGTCTATTTGTAATCTTGCGCAAGAGGGACATATGGGAATGTCCACAACTAAGAGGAGAATTAGAGAATTTTATTGGTGACCTAGTATGGATTGTATGATTGACAGGTGAACCTACTTACTACAGCGTTCTCATTTACGCTTTCTAGAGCAGTATCTATAGTTTCTATGAGGAAAAAACACTATTATGTAAATAAAATTAAGGGACCGTATTAGGTTTTACAGTTTTGATTCTATCAAGATGACTTTAAGTGTGGGCAGGTGTCGGCATGGAATCTGGCAACAGAGGGCGGAAAGGAGGGGGTGGAGCAGAAGCAGCAAGCTGACCACAACAGGCAAGTTGCAGAGGCACACATTAGACCATACAGGGCAGGAGGGAGGGACAGTGGCAGAACAACAGACCGTTGATGGTTGGGAGGAACTTGCAAGGGCAGCAAGCCAACCAAGCAGGACATGTTGGAGAGGTTCTGGCAGCACGACAGACCATGGAGGGGAAGAGAGTTGGGGCTGACACACATACGGGGCAGGGGGTATGGGCAGAGACAGCAAGATAACCACAGATGTTAGCAAGAAGGGGAAGGAGCAATCAGATGGAAAACAGAGCTCGAGCAGGAGGGGAGAGGGGTTGTGGCAGTGAAATGCCCAAAGAGGGCAGGCTGCTGTTGGTTGGGTTACTTTCCTTTAAAAAATGATTGAGCAATTTATCAAGTAATTTGAGGAACCGCAGTTTGGATAATGTCATCAGTGATGTGATTAATGACATAATTTCACATATAATGAGTGATATAATATATGAAGCATAAGCAGTGCATGGTGGAAGCGCAAGTTATAGTATGCTCCTTGAACCATAAATGGTTTTTGTTGGTTTTCAGAAGTTTGTTCTTAACTCATTTTAGACCCTTTTCATAGGGTGATTTTAACCTTCATGTTGTCAGTGTATTTCAAATGTTTTTTAATGGAAGCTGAGATCCTATCCCCATAGCTTCCTATGATGACACTTTATCCATTGTTTTTCCGTGAAAAAAATATATATAATAGCACTTGTACACATTTTGTAAAATATTCGAAATGTAGTGGAAAGAATCTCTTCAAATTGGTCTTTACTCTCTGAAATGGGAGTCAAAATCTTCCAGTGGGGCATGGTTCAAGGCTAAGGCTACGGAGGGCCCTTCAATGTCAGGCACATCTTAATCAAACTCCTCTGAAGTTGTTAGATTATGACCAGTAGAAAGATGGATTTTGTACCCACCGAGGATCCTTCACCAGTCAGATTGGTTTGCTACCCTTTCCAGTCAGAGGTTTTACCTTTCGTCACTTTTTCTGAAGTCTGAATTCTCCAGCTGTCCACTGCTGGAAGCTGCGGCCAGTCATACATCCATAGACGAGATACTTTCACCCAGAGGGCCTTCTGAGCCTCTTTTAAGCATGGCAAAAACCTCAGAGTGTGTGGAACATGGTTTTCTTGCTTACGCATAGTGCAACCTCAGATAGGTGCAAGTGTGGGAATGCATCAAAATGCTACACCTCTCCTATGAGAAATATCTTAATTTCCCATCATTTTTTCCTCTTCCTATGTGTGCTGCATTCTGTGATAGGCAGTCAAAAGAGTGCCAGTGGTAGGACAGGACAGGCATGCACTGTGTAATGTTAAGCTTGGAACATTACTGCCCTTTCATTTTTACGGAACGCAGCACAGCAAGGTGTCTAGCTACTGCATGAAAAAGTTACAAATATTAACCAACATCTCTCTCATGCCAGGTATTTTGCAAGGTCCAATCCCCTGCGATCATCTGGGTCGTCGTGGAGTCATGTGTCATTCTGATTTGGAATCGATGAACAACTTGGCCCATGGAAAGCATTGTCAGTCCCTGTCTGCCAGCAAGAGTCAGGAGTGTTTGAGTCCTTGAACCAGTCCTCTTCTTCCATCAGAAGTCAGGGTCTTCTTACAGCAGGACCTTCATTTCCAGTTGGGGATTTAGCACTTCCAGGAATGCTCTGATTATGTGATGGTTGATCTGCCAGATGTATCTTATTCACTTGTCACTGGCTGAGGGAATTCTGCCTCCCAATCCTTTTATCTCACAACCCCTCCTTCCTTTTGCAGTGCTTCTTCTTTACTTTACTGTTAAATACCCCAGGAGATCCTGTTTCAACATGGAAGAACCCCACTGGCACCAGACAGTTCTGTTATCAGCGCCTTGGCCACTCTCCTATTTAGAAGAGCTATTGTCCCTCCTGACAGGGTCCAAACTGGTTATCTCCAACAATGGGACTTGAGCCAGACTCTATAGGATTGGCCTAATAATGCATAGGAGAAGCCCTCCCTAATATCTACAAGTGAAACGAGGTAGTGCTAAGGCTGTCACTGGTTCTTTTAACTGTACCTGTCCCAAATAGCTAATCCCTCCTAGGTGGTCATCACTTAAGACCACCCTGTCCTTCCTGGACTCAGACAAAGGTCACTGTCTTTTGTCTTATGAGTCAGGGTAGTTACCTCTCCTAGTGAAGAATGTGATGGGGGGCAATACTGGGTTCAAGCCAGTTCTGGCTCAGGAAACCTAAAGTATATTTTTCCATTCAAGTTATCAAGACCTCTGATTTGACCAATAAACTTTGCATAAATGATCTAGCATTTTGTTCTGCGGAGGTGTCTATTCAAGTATTGTATTTACAACTAGGACTGTCCTACTAAAAATATAGCTGAACAAATACAGCAAAATGACTTTTAGGCCTACAATCACAGTGTGCACATGTGTTATATATATTAGGTATATGTGTTGTAACCTTAAAAGTAGACTTTATATAAAAGTAGGTTTTCTTAAATGACATTGGCATGTATCTTTACAAAAGGGGGTGGTGATGGACGGAGCATCTGAACCAATCAAACACTCACACCCAGTCAAAAGATCTGGGTTTGATCCATCACCGTTCTTTAGCCCACTCTGCCACCCCAGTTCAGACATGGCTATATGCAAATCAGTCTGACCCTGTGCCTCATGGGAACAGTCCAGCCCGAACTGCCAAGCCATGCCTTCCCAGGACCGGAAACAAGCTTCCGAGGACCGGTTTCTGGCATTCCAGCCGTCTTCAGCCCGGCTTGCTTGAATCCAGTGGCAAAGTGAGCAAGGGACTCACGTCTGAACATACCCTGCCACACATATGGTGGCCAAAGCGGTACAAAAGGGGGTGGTGATGGACGGAGCATCTGAACCAATCAAACACTCACACCCAGTCAAAAGATCTGGTTTTGATCGTATCTTTACCATGTATTATGGCAGGGCCTTTAAATAGCAGTCCAGCAACAGCACGGTGGTGCTTGTGAAATCCATGTATTTTTGTCACATATGGAGGTGGTGTAAATGCACACTGCAGCTCATGTGTGACATTTACCTCACATGTCAATGGTGCATATAGTACATGATCTAGTAGGACTTTGCAGAAAAGTTTTACTGGCCAGTTGGGTGGAACCATTAAAAAAAAAAACAATCTTCTATATGTACATAAAAACGAATGTATGTCTGTATGTCTGTCCTTTATGCATTACTACACCATTCATCCGATCGCCATGAAACTTTGGGAAGTTGTTAGGTACACTCCCGCGGAGGTTTCTGGCATATGCATTACTACACCATTCATCCGATCGCCATGAAACTTTGGGAAGTTGTTGAGTACACTCCCGCGAAGGTTTCTGGCATACATTTTCTTTAAATATCTCATATTCTTACGAATACTGAATTTTTCCATTTACAGAATACCAGGCGAAGCGACAGCGTATAAGTCCATCGATACTGTGATGAATCAAGACAAAGTTGTCAATTACCCAACGGAATTCTTGACTCACTGGATTTGCCAGGTATGCCACCTCACATTTTAACATTGAAAATTGGTGTGCCGATCATTCTTCTCCGAAACATCAATCCATTACGACTTTGCAACGGTACAAGACTTTCGGTGAAAAAGATGATGAACAATGTCATCAAAGCTACAATTTTGAATGGGAAATTTAAGGGGGAAGATGTACTGTTGCCATGTATTCCAATGATCCCAACAGATATGCCTTTTGAATTCAAACGTTTACAGTTTCCGGTGCGACTCGCTTTAGCAATGGCCATCAACAAAGCACAAGAACAATCGCTGCAAGTGTGTGGACTAGATTTAGAGAATCTGTGCTTCTCACATGGACAACTGTATGTGGCCAGTTCACGCATCGGAAAATCTTCTGATTTATTCGTGTACGCACCAGGTAGAAAAACAAAAAATATTGTGTATCCACAAGCACTCAAATAAATAAATAGAATTAAAACAACACTTTGAAATGTTTTCATATTAAAATGAATACATTTGAATAAAAATGACACAATGTAAATTGAATGTTATCATAACCAGTTTCCTTGAATTTAATTTCTTATGATATCGCAGCGACAGGTAAGCTAGTTATATATAATTTTTCAAGCATTACAAACTGTACCACTATAGTAACAGTACATGAAAAGTTGTAGCAAAAACACAGATTATCTCCATGAATGGGAGGAAGGAACAGCAAAATGAGCAGTTTGTTTGAGCAGTAATAATGTATCCATATCTGAGAGCATCGAACATCGTTCAATGGCTTATATAACTATTTTCACCATAACAAACCTTGTGGGGGGGAATGACAAGTACTGAGGAAAATCAGCAGTAAAAATTCAGTTTGGCCCGCTTAGGCCTTGTTGCTGCAAATACTCGTGTAATGGCTGGCAAAATGTCTCGCGGATGGGATATGGGATAACGCTCGCTATTGGTATCACAGGCCAAATGACTTTTAAGCCACTGTGCAGCAGTGGGACAGCACTACTGCCCCAAATTATCACAATTTCATATTTTGTCAGTAAGAGTATGATCAGTGTGAATGGTCAGATCCCCATTGGGACATCTGAAACACACCCTGGCAGCAACAGCAATGGGTTTCCAACATCATTGATAGTTGTGCACAGATATCTGTACAATTGCTGCTCATGTGTGTACATGTCCATGTTGGATGTAAATAATCTTCTTCATCAGCATGCCATTTAGGGAAGGTCAAGGGATGATTATGGTCTATCTTGGCCATGAAACTAGGCATAATGTATGTGCATCAGAGAAATTTGAAGTGTACTAGGTTTGCGCCTGTGGTTAGAGGAGACTAGTTAGTTTGCTGACAGCAGTAATATCATGCTCCTTGCAAGCGATCGTCTGCAGCAAGTAGCACAGCTGGGCACACATGCTATAGTTTAGATACCAAGTGTCCACCACCCATATTCTTTATGAGGTTAGAGAAGGAGGTAAAATCAGCTAGAGCAATGAGTTATGAAGGAATGTGGGGACAAGTGCACTTTGGATATGATGTAAAATAAATCTGCAGTAGCAATGTGTGTGTCCTTAGCCCAAGAGAGGGCGTGGGCATCTGGAAAAAGATTGCCAGAAGTGTGTTACGCATTGCATCCCAGAGTCCTTGTGACTATGGCTTCGGATACGGGGATTAGCCCCCAATTATCAGCAAGTGGTAAAGCATGGGAATATAGCTGCCCCATCCCCAACAATTGTAGGATTTGGTGCCATGCTCAGTATGTTGTAGATAGTGGTTAGATGTCTGTGGGTAAAAAGGCACACCAGAGGGGAGTATGAAATTTAGAGGGATACTACCAGCATGATCATGTTCAATGTGTTCACAGGAAAGGTGTGCATCCCTCTGGTACCAGTGGAATGCATATTGGCATGCTGTGATCAAATAATAAATGTGAAAATGAGGTACCTCAAAGCCACCCACTTCAAAGGGGAGAACCAGTGTTCCACAGCCCAAATGCAGCCCACACCGACCAGAAAAAGATGCAGGAGGAGGCTTCTCAAAGTGTCAAAGAAATTATTTGTGAGGGGAAGAGGTAGCCACCTCTCAATCCACAATGTTAGCTTATTGACCAAAGGGCCATAGTTCAGTCGTAGGATCTGTTTTTTGTCTCAGTGAATATGAATTCCTAGGCATTTAACAGTGACTTCCCGCCACTGTAAAGTGTAGGCACATTTAAGATATTTCATCACTGTTCTCATCAGAAATAGCTCAGATTTCCCCCAGTTAATTTGAAGACCAAAGTAAAGGCCAAATCTTTTAATTTATTGGATGATGGGGTCGAGATCTTTGGCGGGGTGCCTAAGTAGGCCTAATCTGCCATTTCCTTATAATGAAAGAAGCAGAGGATCAGGGTCAAATTGAAGTCAGCGCTGGAGGTGTCTCTCCTGCAACTGTTGCACCAGGGAGTCCATGGAGTTTTTAAATAAAAGCTGGAAGTGCAGGAACCCCTGTCTCATGCCCCTGGCCAAGGGAAATGAGGAGGGTATGGACACATTGACCAGGATACATGTTGTCGGCTGAGAATAAAGGAGCATGATAAGAGACGTAAACCCCTATGCAAATCCAAGTTTCTGAAGTGCTGTTAACAGGTAAGGCCACTCACGGGAGTCGAAGGCTGTTTTCACATCAAGCAGCACAACTGGGACTTCAAGGGATAACCTATTCAAAACTGATAAAGGCGTTTGCAAAATAATGGAGGTGGACTGATGTAGAATAAACCCAGACTGGAGAGGAGAGATAATGGTTTCAAGCAGGAGAGGGAGTCTGGTGGTGAGTATTTTAGCAAGGACCCTACTTTTAAAATTCAGTAGAGACAGTGGACAATAAGACAGGCAGTACGGAGTGTCTTTCCTCAGCTTTACCAATCAATCAATCAATCAGAACAAATTGTAAAGCGCGCTACTCACTCGGAAGGGTCTCAAGGCGCTGGGGGGGGTCCTTTACTGCTCGAAAAGCCAGGTCTTGAGTTGCTTCCTGAAGGAGAGATGGTCCTGGGTCAGACATAGGTGGATGGGGAGGGAGTTCCATGTCTTGGCCGCCAGGTAGGAGAAGGATCTTCCTCCGGCGGTGGCTCTGCGGATGCATGGTACGGTGGCGACGGCGAGGCTGGTCGATCACAGCTGGCGGGTGGGCGTGTAGAAAGTGAGGCGGTTGTTGAGGTATTTGGGGCCCAGGTCGTGGAGAGCTTTGTGTGCATGGGTGAGGAGTCTGAACGTGATCCTATTGCTGACAGGGAGCCAGTGCAGGTCTCTTAGGTGGGCGATGAAGTGGTTGTGGTGGGGGATGTCCAGGACGAGTCGTGCGGAGGCGTTCTATATGCGTTGAAGTATTTTCTGTAGTTTGGCAGTGGTTCCTGCGTAGAGGGTGTTCCCGTAGTCCATTCGGCTGGTGACGAGTGCCTGGGTGACCGTCTTCCTGGTTTCGGTGGGGATCCATCGGAAGATCTTACGGAGCATGCGCAGGGTGTTGAAGCAGGATGACGATACGGTGTTGACTTGTCTGGTCATTACGAGGGCGGAGTCCAGGACTCCAATTGTTTCCCGCAATATAGGGAGAAGGACGCCCACCTCCAGCGATTTGGCGTAAAGCTCCAGAAGACGGGGTGCAAGAAGGTGTTTATATGTTTTATAAAATATTCTTGTAAGTCCATCCAAGCCTTAGACCCATTCATGGAGTCAATAGTGGAGATAATCTCCTCCACTGCTATTGGCCTGCCAAGAAATTGCTGCTGTGGGGAGGACAGCCAGGCCAAAGCCACCTCCGTGAGGTAATCCACCAGCATGCTGTCATCGCCAGTGTGGCGGGAGGTATAAAGCCCAGCATAATAATGCAATAGTTCTGTGAGGACATCACCATTATCTGAGGTCTTTGTACCATCATCATATGTGAGTTCTGAGATATAATTACTTCACCATAGTGGCAGGCCTTTGCATTCTTCCCCAGGAAGTTATTCTCACAATCTATACTTTCACGAAACAACTCCATCTCCTTCGACTGGAGTTGTAACTGGTCGTCTTCAGACCACTGGGTCATGTCAACATCCATGTGCTGGAGGGCGGCCTCAATACACACCAAGGATTGATGTATATCACACAGTATTCTGTACTCTTTAGCTATAGTTACACCACTCTGTGTAATCATTCTGTGCAGCGCTCGTGACCTGTGCGCTTTTTGTACTACCGCAATTGATTTTTAAAAGTCATTCTGTGCAGCGCTCGTGACCTGTGCGCTTTTTGTACTACTGCAATTGATATTTAAAAGTCATTCTGTGCAGTGCTCGTGACCTGTTTGTTGAATCGGGCAACTGCTATTGTTAATTGATAGCTACCGGTGCAGCGCTCGATAACGCTACTTGACTCGCATTTCTTTTCGCTAGTGCTTTCATTGTGGTGCACCCCGAGGTGTGTAGCGCTTGTAATATTTATTTAGGCAGCGCTCTACAAGTGCAGCCGTGATAGTATATTTGCCCCATAGCGCTTCCTCATAGATTGAGCTCTTGTTGTCGGAGCATTTGTTTATCTTTCAGCCATTTTGTTGTTACCCCTTGGCCCGTCCCAGACCCTCCCTGCACCTAGATCCCGCCTCCCAGCTGACCCTTCCACGCTCCGCCCCCCTCCACTCTCCATTTAAAGCAGATGAACCAACGCGCAGCGTCCACGCGCTGCGGCCGCGCCGAAGGTGCGCCAAAGGTAAGCCCGTCTACGCCCGTCCGTGCCTGGACCGCGCCCAGCGCCAGACCCCCTGGTCCCCGCTTCCCCCAGCCCACGAAATTCAAATATGATGCCGCAACGCTCCTCGCCCTCAACCCCGGACGCTCACCACAATGCTGCGAAGCTACTCCAGGACGCACTCACGGTCCCTTCGCCTGCCTCTCCTGCAAGTTCAACTGCTTCAGAACCCTCCCCAAATCCACATCCTCCAAACACAACTCCGACTCCAACCGCCTAAAGTGCATCCTGCTCAACACCCGCTCGGTCCACAGACACGCAACAGAACTCTGGGACCTAATCGACACTGCATCACCTGACATCGCCTTCCTCACTGAAACATGGATGAACTCATCATCCGCTCCCGACATCGCCATAGCCATACCGGACGCTTACAAGATTATCTGAAAAGACCGCACCAATCAAACAGGAGGAGGACTCACCATCGTCCACAGAAACACCATCAAAATCACAACCAGCTCCGACGACAATCTCGCAACCGCCGAACATCTCCACTTCCAGATCCACACCGACTTCAGGACCACACTTAGAGGCACCCTCATTTACAGGCCTCCAGGCACCCGCACTCAATTCAGCGATGACATCACGGACTTCGTCAGCCCACACGCCCTCGCCTCCGAGAACTACATTCTTCTGGAGACCTCACCTACCACCTTGAAAACAAACACGACAGCAACACCACCACCCTTCTGGACAACCATGCCAATCTCTGACTCAAACAAATTGTCAACACCCCCACTCACTCAGCCGGACACACACTCGACCCTATCTTCACCTCCAGCAAGCACATCTCCTTCCATCACTCTAGAGCTCTCCATTGGACGGATCACAGCTGTGTTTACTTCAGCTACAAAACCACCCTGATTCACAACCGCCCACAACCTATTCATCGAAGAAACTGGAACAAAATCACCACCGACCAACTCCTCACATCACTCAAACAAAACCCTCCCACCCCCCCAATGGACCCAGACCAAGCGGCCACCAACTTCAGGCAATGGATTAACCACAGCGCAGACGAATTAGCACCCCTGAAAAAGCACCAGATGGACTCAACCAGCAAAAAGACTCCCTGGTTCAATGATGAACTTAAAGAATCCAAGAAGCTATGCCGCACCATGGAGAAAATTTGGAGAAAAAACCCAACCTCAGACAACATGGCTTCCCTCAAGACAGCCACCCGCAAACACCACCAAATGATCCGATCCGCCAAGAAATCCGCTTTCAAGGAGCGTCTCGACAACAACACTCACAACAGCAAGGAACTCTTCAATATCGTCAAAGAATTCACCAACCCCACCGCAGCATCCAACGACATCACTCCCTCCCAAGACCTCTGCGATGCACTATCCTCCTTCTTCTACAACAAAATTGCCGACATCCACAACAGCTTCGAGAACACTCCCAGCGATCAACCCTCCCCACCCCCATCAGATCCTACACCGCCAACTAACAACCTCAGCGCCTGGAACCCAATCACCACTGAAGTCACCATTCGCCTCATGAACTCAATCCACTCGGGCTCGCCTTCTGACCCCTGCCCCCACCACATCTTCAACAAAGCTGACTCCATCATCGCACCCCAACTCCACGAGATCATCAACTGCTCGTTCAACTCTGCTACCTTCCCAGAAAGCTGGAAACACGCCGAACTCAGCGCCCTCCTGAAGAAACCCACAGCAGACCCCTCAGAACTGAAAAACTACTGACCCATTTCCCTCCTCCATTTCCCTGCCAAAGTCATCGAGAAAGCCGTCAACAGCCAGCTCGCCTCCTTCCTTGAATCTAACAACTCCCTCGATCCCTCTCAGTCCAGATTTCGAGCCAAACACAGCACTGAACCCGCCCTCATTGCAGCGACCGACGACATCCGAACACTACTTGACAACGGAGAAACAGTGGCCCTCATTCTACTCGACCTCTCCGCCGCTTTCGACACAGTCTGCCACAGCACCCTTATACAACGTCTCAGCAACATCGGCATACAAGGAAAAGCCTTGGACTGGATCATCTCGTTCCTCGCCGGGAGAAATCAAAGAGTCCGACTTCCCCCATTCTACTCAGAAGCCACCGAAGTCATCTGCGGCGTACCTCAAGGATCCTCACTCAGTCCCACCCTCTTCAACGTCTACATGAGTCCTCTCGCCTCCATCGCGCGTCAACACAACCTCAACATCATCTCTTACGCCGACGACACCCAGCTAATCCTCTCCCTCACCAAAGACCCCAACACCGCCAAAACCAATCTTCATGAAGGCATGAAAGAAGTTGCCGAATGGATGAAACAAAGCCGTCTAAAACTCAACTCAGACAAAACGGAGGTGCTCATCCTAGGATCTTCCCCCTCGTCCTGGGACGACTCTTGGTGGCCTTCCGCTCTGGGCACAGCACCCACACCCACAGACCATGCACGTAACCTCGGCTTCATCCTAGACTCCTCTCTCTCGATGTCCAGACAAGTCAACGCCGTCTCGTCCTCCTGCTTCAACGTACTTCGCATTCTCAAAAAGATCTTCCGCTGGATCCCCCTCGAGACAAGAAAAACTGTTACCCACGCACTGGTCACGAGTCGGCTGGACTATGGTAACACACTTTACGCCGGAATCACAACAAAACTACAGAAAAAACTCCAGCGCATCCAAAACGCGTCAGCGAGACTCATATTAGACATCCCGTGCCAAGATCACATCACCGGTCATCTAAGAGACCTCCACTGGCTTCCCGTCAACAAAATAATTACTTTCTGCCTTCTCACCCACGCTCACAAGGCCCTCTACAATCTTGGACCCGAATGCCTCAACACTCGACTGTCCTTCTACAAACCCACCCGCCTATTAAGATCGTCCAATCAAGCCCTCGCTGCAGTCCCGCGCATCCGGAAATTCACCATGGGTGGCAGATCCTTCTCCTTCCTGGCTGCCAAGACCTGGAACTCACTCCACACCCACCTCCGCCTTACTCAGAACCACATCTCCTTCAGAAAAGAACTGAAAACCTGGCTATTCGACAAATAATATACCCCTTCCCCTAGCGCCTTGAGACCCTCTGGGTGAGTAGTGCGCTATACAAATGCTCGAACTTGAACTTGAACCACAAATAGAGGCCTTGAAGGCCTCCCAGAGATTGGCCTGTGTGGTAACCGTGCCCTAGTTGAGCTCAAAGTATTCAGTGATAGTAGGTTGGAGTTTCATGGGGAACAGCTAGTCAAGAAGAACTTGACATGGAAATCGCCACATATATTCTGCATCCCTGGGAATGGAATGTTTAACACTATGTACACAGGAGCATGATCCAACAGCTTGCAGGGAAAGCAGTTCACCTCACTCGGACAAGTCATAAGTGAAGCGTGACCAGGTATCATGTGGTGCTGAGTGTAACGTGTGGCGCAAGGATAGGGTGTGCCGATGATGCCATGAATATCTAAGTGAGTATGTGGCACATATAACTTGTAGTACCTGAAGTGCACATGGTTGTACACCCAGGCCACTTGCCATTGAATTCCGTGCAAGATAAGTGATTAAGTTAAGAACCCCCCCCCCATTATGACATGGTTGATATCCACCCTTTCGAGTATCACCAGCCATTACAGAAAAAAGTCTGGTGCATCTATATTTGGTGTGTAGACATTAATAACAGCACTGTCAGGCCCGCCAGGTGGCCAGTAACCACCACATATGTCCCCTATCTATCACTTAAGCTATCTTTAAGTGTGAAATGAACTAAACTGTGAATTGTAATACAGACCCCCACGAGAGTAAGTGCTATAGGTGATGAAGAATCTGTGAGGGCCCTAAGCAGAGGCATAGTATAGGGAGGATAAAAGAGAGAGGTGCATCTCCTGTAGGAATGCTACCTGGACCCGATGCCAGGTTATATACTGTAGCAATGGGATGTCCACCCCTTTGCTCACGTGTTGTGAGATATTAGCATTCCCTACGTTCCCCATGTAGAACATGCAAAATATATAGCCATGATTGGCCTTCCAGCGTGGTACACAATCATATCTACAAAAACAGCCCTTAAACCATTATCACCCCCCACTCATTCCAGGTCAAAAGATACCCAGTGACTCCCCATTCTATAGCATAACAAAAACATTAAACAATGAGAACAAATAACCATCATGGTGTACACCTCAGAGGGTGGGCAATGCATCGACAGCTAATCTGCAATGTATAAATGTAACAGGAGTTATAGAACTGGATAAAGTATACGTGTGAAAATGAAGTGGCAGCTATGACTCAGCCAGAGCTGTCATAACAGTATAATGTGCTGCAACACTCTGGCGCTCTTGTGTTTCTGTATGAGCAACTCTGTGGTACCCCTTTCATGGGGCAGCACCGGAGATCAATCTGAGGGAAAAGGTCCAAGCTGTTTGTAGCCTGAAAGTCAGGGGGGCGAGAGCATCAGAGAATTTCTGGCATCAGGTTGGTGTTCCTTGGCGTAATTTTAACAAAAGGCCAGGACATTCGTGAGGAATAGAAAATCCATGGCTTGCCCTGAACATCGATATGGAGGCAGGCTGAGTGCAGCACCTCATTGCACATCCCCAGCTCCCTGAGTGCAGCATTTGCCTCCGTAAACATTCGACAAGCCTTCTGGACCAACAAGATGAATTCGGGGTAGAAGATAGTAGTTCTGTGAAACTGAACCAGTCCCTGTTTCTATGCCAAATGAAGCGTGGCAACTC
Source organism: Lissotriton helveticus (assembly GCF_964261635.1). Classification (NCBI taxonomy): domain Eukaryota; kingdom Metazoa; phylum Chordata; class Amphibia; order Caudata; family Salamandridae; genus Lissotriton; species Lissotriton helveticus. Next base: position 1,800,921,538 of record NC_136063.1, on the reverse strand, counting down.
TATCCATCAAATTCAGCATGGGCAATTATAGGCCATGGTATCACCCAAGGAGAGGGCTAGGGCCAGAGGATCGATGGGCCAGCTCCACCAGAAAAGCAGAGGAGAACTTCTCCTGCCCAAACAGATCCACCAGCAATTTTTCTATGAATAGGTGAGTCTTACCAGTAGCTTTGGACTCTGCAATCCCAATTATGCAGAGATTGCTGCAGCATAACCTGGTCTCTAAATCCAAATGTTTTATAGCCACATTGTTACCCTGGTGCACTAATTCAATTCATTCAATTCAATTCAAAATATCTTTATTCGATTGTTAGATGCAATCATAAAAGTACAGATAAGAAATTGCATAATTACAATATTAAAAAGGTACATATATAAAAATACAGGAATTCATTAAATTCATGGAAATCAATCACAAGGGGGAAAAACAATTACAATTATAAAGTGCAGTTATATGACCATACTTTTCCTAATATTCATCACATTTTTTAAATACAAAGTTATAGTTCCTACACATAAATGGTTGTCAAGGGCTTGAATATTAATCATCGCCGCACGACACTGACGGAGTCCTAGTTCTCTTAAGAAGGTGAACAACACTTACAACGCAACTTTTACATCGCAGAGCCTTTACAACGCAACCATTACAACGCAAACTATTACAACGCATTGCTCTGGGGGGCGCTCTAGGATAGGGAATAGGTTAATTTACTATCCAATAACCTTCCCTAGTGTCCACGGGGACTGGAGTTGGAATAGTAAATTAAACTATTCACTATCCAGCACCCCAAAGCACTATGCGTTGTAATGGACTGAGTTGTAATACTTACGTTGTACTGGCATGCGATGTAAAAGCATGCGTTGTAATGTCATACATCCCTTAAGAATGGCAATAAAACATTTTTCCTCATTACATCATACAATTTACAAAATAGGAAAACATGAATGGTACTCTGGGGTGAGATATTGTCACAAGGGCAAGGAGGTAGATCGTGCATCCAATTATTAATCATAGGAAAGCTAACCAATCTGTGGAAGATATCAAATCTAAAGCGCGAAAGTAAAAAGCGCTCATAATTATTAGTTACATATATTAAGTAGGGCTGAATCTTAAAAGTTGCTAAAACCAATTGATGCTGCTGAACAGAAGGTTTTAAGACCTCCGCTGCATTTCTGTGAGAATCCAAAAGAGCTAGACACTCCTTCAAATATTTCCGTGAGATTGCTGAAATATCCATAGGATTCAGAAAATATTCTTCTCTCCCAATATCTTTTAAGAAATTAAAAACATACTTCACCCATGGTATTTTTGTAGCACCCTCCAATTTTAAAATGTCTATCAGGAAATCTCTATTTAAACGTGTTGCTTCTTGTGTCCAGAGTCTGTGCCATAACAGACCTGGCTCTAGTTTAATCAGGTCTGTTATGTAAGAAAGACCTAATTCTGAGTGACAATTAAAATTAGAGGAGCTTTTGGGGAGTGCCAGAATATATTTTAAAAAAGAATTTTCAGCAATCTGAATAGGCGCGGAGTTTGCAAAACCCCAAACCCCACTACTGTAGGTAGCACCAGCTACACATTTAGTTTTATAGATTTTAATTAATTCTGCAGGGGGTCTAGTCCCTATTTTATTTGAGAAGATTTTAAGAGCAGCGGTCGATCAAAAAAGCTCAAGCTTTTTAACAGAGACAGCTTGGGTCCACGTCTCGTTTTGGGCGAAAAGTATCCCAAGGTAAGAAAAGTGCTTGGCAAATTCGAGCTTCTGTCCAGCTATAAAAATAGGCCTCTTAGGTTTACTTAGCCTACCACAATACATAGTCAAAGTCTTTGATGTGTTGACTTTCAGGCCCAGCTCATTCATAAAGCGGGAAAAGCTGTCAACCACCCGCTGTAAGCCCACTTGAGTACGTGACATAAGTACAGCATCGTCAGCGTACAAAAGTGCTGGTATTGGGCGGCCTCCTACAAATGGGGGATCCAAGCTATCTTTGCACAAGACTTCTTCCAGTCCATTTATATACAAATTAAAAAGGAAAGGGGCCAGGACACAACCCTGCCTGACCCCACTCCTGATTGGAATTTTGTCTGTACATTTTCCATTTAGGCCAAAGCGAACGCAGGCTGAAGCGTTGCTATAAAAACGTTTAAGATAATAAATAATGTTAGATTCAACCCTAAGTTGTTCTAATATTAACCACAGTTTAGAATGGACCACACAATCAAAGGCGGCCGAGAGATCTACAAAGGCCAAAAACAAATTGCCCTGTTTTGCCCTCGTGTATTTCCCGACCAGCATTAGCAAGTTCAAACCCTGCTCTACTGTCCCCAGGCCGGAACGAAAGCCATACTGAAGATCAGACAGGACAGAGTTTTCCTCTGCCCACTTCAGGAGTCATTCCGGAATAACCCGCTATCTTAATGAAGGAATCCAATAGGGAAATAGGCCTGTAACAGGCTGGGTCCTGTCTATTTCCATTCTTGTAAATCGGAACTATGACAGATTCCACCCAAGTGGGCAGGAATTCAGCAACGCAACTAGCGTTAAGCACCTGGACCAGGAGGGGCGCCCACAGAGAAGAAATGCTCTTAAATATATCTATGGGAACCCCGTCTTGGCCAGGCGCCTTAGCGCTCTTGCTTCCATTAAGAGCCTTTTCAACCTCCTTGAGAGTAAAATGCAAGTTTCTGCTAGGGGGATAATCATAAGTGGGGATCAAAGACCCCACTTGTTCCTCTCCTTCATACATTCTCGAGAAGTGTCTGACCCAATATGAGTCGCATATTGCTATGTCTATTTTCGGACTGACATCTGCACTAAGAAAGGGAGTTCTCGCAATTTTCCAAAAGCTCGCGCTATCATTTATCATGGAGGCTGAATGAAGAGCCTCCCAAGCTTCTGACCTCAAGGTGTTTTTCCTATCTTTAATTGCCATTTTATAATCTTTCCTAGATCTGCATGTTGCCTCAGCAGATCTGGGTTTATTGTGCAGCGCCTTTTTTAGGGCTGCTTAGGCCCTGGAGCATCTGGAATCAAACCAGCCTCCCTCTTTCTTTCGGTTCTTAAACTGCCTGGTGAGGGAGTTTTTCATTTCGTTCGATATTACGGAAAAGGATGCAAGACAAATTTCAGGTGGTGAATCAATCTCTAAACACGTTGTTATTTCTGAAAGGCATTTATCAACCACTGTTTTAATTATCTCTGCTTCATTTATCATAGTCCATTTTAATGTATATCCATTAATGTTACCAATAGCTAAATTAGTGTCCAAGCTGTTACATTCTTTATCATTGATCAGCGTGGATACAGTGGGTAGCAGGATAGTCATGCAAAGCGGAAAGTGGTTGCTCAATACTATATCAGGAACACTAAAGGAATGTATTCTGTTCCCACACTTATTGGAAATAGTGATGTAGTCTATAGTTGTCGAGCCACCTCTACCATTAAATGTTTGGGCTAGTGTAGGGGTAGAGATACACATTTCATTTGCAAACCCTAGATTGAAATTAGCTAGCAAGATATTAAATTGTTCCCCTAAAACAGTATGTTTAAAATGGAAACGTCCCTCATCATCATCCCGTGTTACACCGCACCTATTGTCCTTAATTGATTCACACAAATTACAGTTGAAATCCCCCAGCATGATTATCATCAATTTGTGCTTAATTTTTTTTTCCTGTACAAACAAGGCTTTAGTCAATTTCTTTAAGACATTCGTAACATCATCACAGGGAATATTATTATATAGATTGACAATAACAATTGGGGTATCACAAGCCAGGCCAAGTACCACAATTTGAAAATAAATGTCTTTAACAGGTTCAGTAATTTTCTCAAGCTCTAATTTGTTAGACAAATAAACACTCAAGCCACCCTTAGGTCTTCCATGGGGAACAGCTACAGCTGAAGTATAAAAAGTTCTATAGCCATTCAAATGTACTGGTTCAAGGCTCCATATTTCTTGAAAACAAAGCAAGTCTTGGGATTTAATAAAATCCCTCCAAATTGGGTTTTCAATTTTAGATCTAATGCCAGCTATATTCCATGATGAAATTTTAAGCACGATGGACTTGTCAGGGGGATAGACGAGACTGCAGGGGACATATGGGTGGGGTCAATGTGTAAAAAGAGAGCCAATTGGTCACCCCCGCCCTATGCCCTCATCTGCTGTCAAAACACCCCCCCCCCAAGCTCCACATCCTCACTCCTGGCTAGGACTGCAGATGGTAATTTCTCCCCAATTGCAACTACGTATTCACTTGTACAGAATTCAGGATGAAAGACTTCATCTAAACCTGGTGCAGTGGGGTTAATAGTGTCCGACCGCAGTCAGTCGATATTTTCCAAACCACTAAGAGTTTCATAGTAATTAAATGTTGGAATTCCATATCTTCTGACCCATGGTTCTTCTGAGTTCGTGGGCGGGCAGCGGGGGGCTGTGCATCTAATTGGTCGAGGAGGAGAATAGAAGTAACCAAGGGGGAGAATGTTAACAAAATGTGGATCATAAGTCCCCATGGCACTCTTTCCAACACTATATTAACCAGTTAAGGGGACCGAAATGATAGAACTACACAGTCACCCCTCAGCGTTTTAATCGATGTGCCTACCCATCTTGCTCTTCTAGCCATTTTAAACTCTGAGAAAAGATGATATTTAAGTCCAACCCTAGATGACAGGATATAAAGGGATTTATTTCTCAGGGTTGACCAGTTTTCGACAGTATTAGGGGGGAGTGGAGGTACATTTGCCAAGACCACAGTATATGGTGTTGCTTCTGGCAGGAGATTTAAATTAAAGAGGTTCGGCATTACCCCTTCCTCGAGTTGATCCTCTAATGTTCTGTTTTGTTGGGATGGTACATACGAGGACACATTCGGGGCTACCATGGGTGAGTCAACAGACCCATTGTCATTAATTATAGTATCTCCTCTTAAGCCTTTGTGATCAGGCCGATCAGTAACCTTTGGGTTAAGATGTTTGGATTTAGCTGGTACTTTAGTTGGAGCTGGTGTTTTAACAGGAACTGCCACTTTAGCTGGAACTGACACTTTAGCGGGGGCTAATGAGGTAATTTTTGAACTTGTGGCACTGATGTGAGGTAAAGACTTAACCTCACTTGGGGTCGGCTTCTTGTCAAGCTTTCCCTCGATGTTAATTAGCCTTAATTCTATATTTCTGACTTTTAGAGTAATAGGTTCTAAAAAAGTCATTAAAAGAGTTTCCATTCTCTCCCAGAATGAATCATCTTTTAGGTCCCTACTAGTAGTTGGTAAGGGGACAATTTCTGTCTGATCATTCTCCTCGCTCCCTCTACTCCCATTTACATTTTCCATAACTTTGTTTTGTTTAGATTTAGTATTCCTTTTACTAGTTTTACTTGTTTTACTAGATTGCCTTTCTCTAGCAGTATGTTTTTGCTTAGATCTAACCTTCTGCCCTCTAGTTCTCACACAGGGGCTATCACTAATATTTAGAATAGGAATTGAGTTCCCCGAAATGTCTTGTCCCTCTTTGCCTGAGACGTCCTCATTTGGGGGAAAGGGATCGCCGGTCTGATTACTAACACATAGAGAGGGGGTCACGGATAACCTTGCAGTTGGAGGCAATAGTTCAATTACATCCGTGGGAGCCCTAAATGACCTCTCATTTATTGGTGTGGTACTATTTCTTCGAGGCAAAGCAACAAAAGAGGGGGCTAATATGGAATCCTGGGAGTTAGTAGTTAGCATTGACATGTTTGTATTGGCTAAGGGGGGAGGAAGCCAGGTGGCAGAGATAAGCGTCTTTCTGTGCTTTGATAGCAGAGGCAACCACCCCGATCGTCTGCTGAAGTGGTTCCTGTCTCCTGAGGCGGAAAGCCGGGAGAAGCAGCATTTGATTGTTTACTTGTGTTTTTAAATACTATTTGTTTTAACTTTAAGAACTTTGCACCTGAGGGCGCCGTGCAGCGGATCTAGCGCTGTCACGTGCCCCCCCTCTACCGGCTCCCATCGCCGCTGGCCACGCCCACTTGTAGGCCACGCCCCCTCCCGCCCTTTTTTAGCGCTGAACACGAGCGCTCTGTTGGTTCCTGTCTCCTGAGGCGGAAAGCCGGGAGAAGCAGCATTTGATTGTTTACTTGTGTTTTTAAATACTATTTGTTTTAACTTTAAGCACTTTGCACCTGAGGGCGCTGTGCAGTGGATCTAGCGCTGTCACGTGCCCCCCCTCTACCGGCTCCCATCGCCGCTGGCCACGCCCACTTGTAGGCCACGCCCCCTCCCGCCCCTAAGGACCTATAGCTCAATGTGCAACTCTAGAACGCGCAGCGGACGTGCGCAGCGGGCGCGCCGTTTGCGCGCCGAAGGCGCGCCTAAGGCAAGCCCGTCTGCGCCCGTCCGCGGCCGGATGGGGCGAGGGGCATGTCCCCATGCCAAATTAACATTGTACTCTACTGAGGAGCTCACTTCCCTCCAGGGCCACTGGCCACTTTCAGAATCTGTTCGCAGCCACATTGTTTTACTAGGGCTTGCCCCTCCATCTTTGCCAACACTGACGCTGCCTTTGCCGGCCTCTTCACCGCTGTGCTCTTCCCTGCCTGACCCCCCTCCTCCTACTCCTTCATTATCTGTTCTTTTGCTTAACACTAGGTCAGCGGTCAAACACCACCACGAGCTGTTTGTCCTGCTTGATTCCGAGAAGCCCGACTTACTGCTCCTGACCGAAACCTGGTTTTGTGATTCTTCCCTACCCGCACTCTTGGCCGCCCTCCCCCCTTCCTACGCTGCTCTGAGCGCCGATCGCCCCGCGGGCAGGATGGGTGGTGGTGTGGCCTTAATTGCTCGGTCCGATTTTAATTTTCAACTTCTCCCCTCTCCCCCTATTGCCCAAATTGAATTCCTTGTAGTCCGCTCCCTATCCTTTTCCCCTCCAATTACGTGCCTCTTGATGTACCGTCCACCCCAGCCTTCGTCTCTGTTTTTGCCAGCATTTCAAGACCTATTGGCCACTCTGGTGGTCAATTATGCCTCGGTCTTGGTGCTAGGCGATTTCAACTACTGGCCCTCAGATCCTTCAGAGTGCACCGCATCTAAAGAATTCACTGAATCTCTTCTTTCCCTGAACTTTGTCCCTCACATATCTGTCCCTACACATTCTCGTGGTCACATACTTGACCAGGTTTGGTCTCTCAACCTTCCTGTTTCCCCGGTGTCTGTATCTCCCTGTCCCTGGTCCGACCATGCCCTTATCTCTTTTTCCATCCTTCTCAAACCTATTTCTAAGGTCCCACATGCCAGAAACACCTGGGCACGGAATTGGAACCGAGTTGATTTTCCCTCCCTGACCTTCCTGCTTCAGAACTCCTCCCCGACCCTCACTGGTCTTTCATCCAATTCCCAAGCCATCGCTATCAATACCTGGCTGGCTGGAGGTTGCGACTCGGTTGCTCCACTCCGTCGTATCTCCACCCGACGACCCAAGGACTCCAACAGGTGGTTCAACGACAACTTAAAAGAACAAAAACTGACCTTACGGCAAGCAGAGAGACAGTGGAGAAGAAACTACTGCCCCTTATTAAAAACTCACTACTCAATACTACTAACTGAGTATAAGAACGCCATTTTAGTTGCCAAAACCTCCTATTTCTCCACAAAAATAATGACAGCGGAAAATAAATCTAGGGAGATTTTCGGTATAGTTAATGACCTAGCCTATTCCGATAGAGCCTCACCTCAAATCCCCCCAACCCAGCCCCTGTGTGACCAATTAAACTCCTACTTTCTGGACAAGATTGCAACCATTAAGGCTAATATTCCCCTCCCTTCCTCCACTTTTGTTGACGCCCCATTTCCCTGCTGCCATATTTGGGCAAGGTGCTTGAGCGCCATGTCACCTCGGTACTCAGCACCCATGTAGAAGCAAATGGGGGTCTGGCATCTCGTCAGGCCGGCTTCCGCCCCAGGCATTCTACCGAATCTGTCATGGTGTCAGTCTTGGACAACCTCAGGAAGGGTATGGATTGCAACAAACATCAGGCTCTGGTGCTCCTCGACCTCTCCGCCGCCTTTGACACGGTGGACCATACCATCTTACTTTCACGTGTCAGGGCGGCGGGAATTGAGGGCTCAGCCCTGGTCTGGCTATCCTCCTTCCTGAGGGACCGCACCCAGGCGGTTCGGTTGGGGGACTTCACGACCACCCCACTTCAAGTCACCTGCGGTGTCCCCCAGGGTTCCTCTCTTTCTCCCTTATTATTCAATCTTTACATCTTTCCTCTAATTCTGGCACTTCAGCAGCTGGAGGTCACCGTTTATAATTACGCGGATGACCTCCAGCTCATCTTTAACCTCTCCTCTTCTCCCCTCTCTATCTCAAATTTCCAGTCCATTATGATTTTCATCATGGACTGGATGAACCACAACCATCTCAAGCTGAACCCGGACAAAACCGAGTTGGTTCTCACAGGTGGTTCTTCCAGTCTCTGGAACTCTCTTTTTTGGCCCTCTTGTTTTGGTCCCTCCCCCACTCCTTCCTCCACAGTTAAAACCCTGGGTGTCAAAATAAATAACCAACTCACCTTACACTCACAAATCAGCTCTGTGGTTTCTTCCTGTTTCCTCACTCTCCGAACTATCCGCGCTGTCTCCCGTTTCTTTTCCCCCCAGGCACTTAAGCTGATCATGTCCGCGCTGGTGATCTCGCGGCTGGACTATGCCAATGCCCTGTACAACGGCATCCCTGCATACAGCCTGCGCAAACTCCAGATGGTCCAGAACCAAGCGGCTCGGTTGGTGTATGGTTTCCCACGTTTTCACCACTCTACACCCCTCCTTAAGGAGCTCCATTTGCTTCCTGTCAAGGAACGCTCCCTCTTTAAAACCGGCTGTATGATCTTTCAGGCCCGCCAGGGCACTGCCCCAGCCTTCATTTCCTCTGTGATCAATGAATATGTCCCGGTCAGAGAGCTTCGTTCTTCCGCTAAATCCCTCCTGCAAATCCCGCGTTTTAAACGTAAAAAGTGGGGGGGAGCCAACTTTTCAACTTTGGCCCCCACCCTTTGGAACTCCCTCCCCGGCCATTTACGATCTGCCACACAATACTCCTCCTTCCGCAAAGACCTAAAAACGTTTCTGTTCAAACAGACCTTTTCCTTGTAACTTGTCCCTCCTTCCCTGCACCAGGTTCACTCCGCCCCCAGCTGCTGGACCTACTACTATAGCGCCAAGAAACCGGAGGGTGAACGCCGCGCTTTACAAATGTTTTTTAAATTAAATTAAATTAAATTAAATTAAATTAAATTAAGCATTCGATCTATTGCTGTCAGGGTAGGTAGGGGGGGATTAGCAACTACTCTTGTTTTCCCATTCGAATGAATGGGAGTATTTTTCCCCATGTCTTTTAGCAATACACTTAGATATATTAGAATGATAGCACAGTGGAATCTTCACAATATTAACTCGCTAAAAATACATGTAACAATGATTAAATCAAGAATATAAGAATAAGGATAATACGCTTATAGCTATGTAATATATAAAAGGCATTATTTACAAGTATTCAGTCCGCAGGCTGGAACAAATGAGTAGGGTAGACCAAGAGGGATGGCCCAGCCCAGCCTCGGCCAGCCCCGGACGGCCACAGACGGCCCACCCTCTGCCCGGGCTCAGCCCGGTGACCGCCCGCACGCGTCCCGCGTCGTGGAAAGAGATTGTTGTTTTTATGCGCCTCCGGGCACCGGCTGAAGGTATGCGGCGTCGGCCGCAAAGCCTCTTGGGGGTTATAGTCCCCCCCTCTCGGCGGCAGGACGCTGGATGTAATGGCGTCGCTGGCGGCGGGTGGGGACCTGGGCTGATGGCAGGAGCCCACAAGGGAAAGTCAGAGGTGCCGCCGAGGGCCTGGGCGTGCCGCAGGAGCCCGAGCCTGGATGTAGACCGGGGCACTCTCGAGTGACCAGGCGGTGTCAGGAGCCAAGATTCGCAAAGAGATAGGTTGCTGCTGCCGAGTTTTTTCAAATGGTTCACTAATTCTTCCAGCTGCTTTAACATTGTCTTGGTCCTGTCCTTCAGTGTGGAAATCCGCTACCTTATCCCATCAATCCAGGCCTTGTGTCAGTCGAGGCCCTCACTCACACCATCCAGTCTACCAGATAATGCTTTGAAGCAGGCATCAATAGTTTTGAACACCACTCGGATTTCTGCCAATAGGGCTCCTGGGTCACAGGCTGTGCAACCACAGAGTGATCCTCTGCCATTCTGAAAGGCATCTACGCTTCATTCCACTCAGCCATGCACCCCAATGGTAATTTCCACTGCATTGGGTCTTTGCTACCCATTCTGTTAATGATATAGACTCCCCGGTCCACCACGAGCAGAGCTCGATTGCTGTGGAGGGAGCCTATTGGTCGAGCCAGTGGCAGTAATTTTTTCCTACTTCCGGTAGGAGACGGTGAGCGTTCTAGCGTTCGAACCTTCCTCCCTTTAAAACCGGATGCTGGGGGGGACGCGCGTTGGACGTGCTAAGGCTTGCCTGCCTGGCGGTTTTTAAAAATTGTATGTTGCATTTCTTTCTTGTTAGTCTGAGCGGCTTACAAGTTTGCTGTTTTTTACTTGCTTCATTCAGCCAGAGCCTCTAGACACCCCGGTCCACCATGAGCAGAGCTCGATTGTCGTGGAGGGAACCTATTGGTCGAGCCAGTGCCAGTAATTTTTTCCTACTTCCGGTAGGAGGTGTTGAACGTTCTAGCGCTTGAACATTCCTCCCTTTAAAACCGGATGCTGGGGGCGATGCGCAGTGGGCACACCAAAGGCGCACCTAAGGCTAGTTCGTCTGCGCCCGTCCGAGCCCGAACGGGACCAGGGGTCATGCATTCTGCTAATTTTTCCCAGACATATACAGCAAAGGAGCTTATATCCCTCCGAGGGAACGGGTCTATTTCCAAACACCTTCTCTGCACTCTTGAGAATAAAGGAACATTGCAACCGATACATTTTTCCTCCCCCATTCCCATGGGTCCCCCTTTCGTCACTCCCCTTACTGGCCCTGAAATTCTCCAGTCTGTTCCCCCTCCCCGTTGTCATAGTCATGATCATGACCATTTATCTATATGGTATCTAAATACCCGCTCGTTGGTCAAACACCAGCTTGAGATATTTTATCTTTTAGATTTCATTAAGCCTGATATCCTTTTGTTATCCGAAACTTGGCTTACATCCGAGTCTACCCCAGATATCCTGGCCGCTATTCCTGACAACTATTACATTCTCCAGGCAAATAGGCCACAGGGGAAAGCGGGGGGCAGAGTTGCTGCCATTATTTCCCACATTTACAAAGTCACTTCCATCACTATGTCCACAATCCCCTTGGTTGACTTTCTGCTATTCAAACTTGATTGACAGTCTTCCCTTAACTTTTGCTCTTTTTTATCGGCAACCCGGCCATCACCCAAATTTTCTCCACCTATTCGGTGGTATGGCGGCCGAGTTGGCGATAAACCATGCAAAAATTCTTACAATAGGGGACTTTAATTATTGGCCCCACGATCGGCACGAAAGTGCATGCTCAATGGAGTTCACAGACCTGTTAAATGGCCTCAACTTCATCCAGCATATTAATGGAGCCACCCATATCAAGGGTCAAACCCTGGACCAGGTTTGGTCACTAAATCTGGATATGTCAAACCTTCAGATCTCCCCCTGTGCTTGGTCGGATCACTTTTTCATTTATTTATCCCTGCTGAAAACTGGCACCACCAAACCCCGTACTCCTGATCCCCTTATGATCCGGAGTTGGGGCCGAATAGATATCTCTTCTCTTTGTCTCTCTCTGGCCGCCTCTACACCAAGCTCTTTCAAGCCCTCCGGCTCATCACTCTCAGTCCATGCCCAGGCCGAAGACATCAATACTTGGCTGGCTGAGGCAAGGGATACTTTCGCCCCGTTGAAAACACTAAAAAATAAACGGCCTTATGATGTCCAGCTCTGGTTTACCAAGGACCTGAAAGATAGGAAACTCGCCCTTCAACAAACCGAGCGTAAGTGGAGATCGGACTATTGTCCTCTAAAGAAATCTACTTTTCTTACTGCTTTAAAAGATTATAAATCTGCTATCCTTGTGGCGAAAACTGAATTTTTCTCCGCAAAAATCCTGAATTACTCTAACAAATCCAAAGACATCTTTTCTATAGTCAGTAAATTAGCTAAACCCGACCGTGTTATTATCAAACCTTTGTCATCGCAGTCCCTTTGCCACTCTCTTAATAGTTATTTCATTGACAAGATAATTAAAATCAAAACTAGCATTCCTAAGACTGTCTTAAATTCCAATTTTGGTAGCGTCCCTCGGAACTCCTTGTCCTTCCTCAATTTCCCCCCAATCACCCAAGAGATGTTCTTTCCCCTTCTTAGTAAAGTTCGTTCCGGCTCTCCCTGGGACAGTTGTCCCCCCCACATCACTCGTGAGGTCTTTCTTAACCTCCCGGTCCACCAATTTCCTTACTTAACAACTCCCTTTCCTCTGGGGTGGTCCCCACTCACTTCAAATCAGCAGTTGTCTCTCCCATCCTTAAAAAACACGGGAGCGGACCCTGAGGTACTGAGCAACTTTCGCCCAATCTCATTGCTTCCTTTTTTGGGCAAAGTTCTGGAGGCTTTTGTAGCAAACTGCCTCAACACTTTTGTGGAAAGTTCTCATTTCCTAGATCCCCACCAAGCTGGATTTAGGCCCCAGCATTCTACTGAGCCCATTGCCCTGGCGGTTCACGCCAAAACACTTCACAGGTTCTGGTGCTCCTGAATTTGTCGGCGGCTTTCGACACCGTTTACCATGCAATCCTCCTTGATCGAGTCGAGAACACCGGCATCTGGGGCACCCCGTTGTGGTGGCTCACATCATTTCTTAAAGACCAAAATCAAGCGGTTCGCCTCTCCACTTTTATGTCGGAGGTAAAAAGCCTCACTTGTGGGGTCCCCCAGGGCTCCTTCCTTTCCCCTTTATTATTTAATTTGTACAATTTTCCTTTAATATCAGAGCTTCGGAAAAGACCAGTAGTCATTTTTAATTATGCAGATGACCTTCAGCTCATCTTCAATATTGATTCTTCCCCCTCCTCCATAGAGAATGTTCAATTAACATGACGTTCATTAGCAGTTGGATGAACGCTAACCAGCTCAAGCTTAACCCTGATTAGACTGAGCTGGTCCTCACTGGGCCCCCAGGAAATCCTTGGAACACCAATTTCTGCCCACACTCCCTGGGTTGTCCACCATACCCTGTTAACTCGGTTAAGAGCCTAGGAGTTACCATCAGCAAGGATCTTTCTATGGGGCCTCAAATTAAATCAGTGGTGTCGGCTTGCTTTTTCCATCTTCGTTGGATCAGGAAAATTAGCTGATTTCTCTCTCATGATGCCCTCATCCAAGTCACTCTGGGATTGGTTATATCCCGGATTGACTATGCGAACGCATTGTATACCGGAATACCCGCTTACACGCCCATCAACTTCAACTTATTCAGAATCAAGCAGCAAGACTCATATTTGGACACCCAAAGTCTAGTCATACTAAGCCCCTCCTTAGGAGCCTTCATTGGCTCCCTGTGGCCCAGCGCAGCCTTTTTAAATTGGGCTGCCTGATCCACAAGGCCCTTTCTCTTCAAGGCCCAGCCTTTATGGCTTCTCGTATCCACCGCTATATTCCTTCTCGGGTTCTTCGTTCTTCCTGCTCAAACCTTTTGTCCACATGCATCTTCAGACATAAGAAGCATGGTGGTCTGAGATTTTCCTCGCAGGCCCCTCTCTTCTGGAACTCTCTTCCCCCAGATCTCTGTGTCATCTCTTCTTACCCCCTATTCAGGAGGGCCTCTTAAGACCTGGCTATTCTCCCAAGCATATAATCAATTTTCTCCACCTCGCTGCTGTGTTCTCAGTCCGTCCTTGAAAGCGCCAAGAAACCGTTGGTGTACGTGAGCTGTATAAATATTTTTTATAATATCATCATATCATATCATTTAGAAATAAGTATGGGGGAGGCCCTGTAGGTGACGGGGGCACACAATAGGGCCAGCAGTGCTGCACCAGGATCCTAAAGCCACAGGTCCAGGTAAGGCCCAGATGGAGAAGTGTGGCTCACTGGTTAGAGGCGGCAGACCCGTAAGCAGAGAACGGCCCGGGACCAGGGTTCGAATCCCGATGCGGCAGGGTCGTGGACCAGGGTCAGCGGACTCGATAATTCTCGCCTCGGTGCCTACTCTAGTCAGGGACCACACGCGGAAACTCTGGGCATCAGCTTGCCTCATCTTCACAACGGCCCCCCCAGATCGCCGGGGATGCTTGGTCGCACCTTAGAGATACCCATCTGGGACCATCTCTCAGGGTGAGCCAGGACGGGTTCCCCAGCGGTCGAAGCGTGGAGATACTCCTCCGGGAGTCGATTCCTAGCGCTATATAAACCCACAATTAAATTAAATTAAATTAATTAAATTGATAATAGAGTCACTTGGTAACTATTCTGAGTAAGCCAGAATCATGGGGTCACAGTGCCTGCACAGTTGAACCCACTAGGGCAGTGAAGAGTTTCCCCAATCTGCAGTCCCTCCAGGACACTCCAAACTCCAAATCCATATGCTGAATAGAGTCAGCACTGCAGCCTCACCCAGGGGGTGAAAGCAGGGCCACAGCTCACCGCCCCTCTGGCTTATTCAGCCGCTAGCCTCCATGGCAGTAACAATCTCGGTAAGGCTGTGGCGGTCAGCAAGTACAAGGGCCCAAGCATCCCACCACAAGCACACCTTACTGGGTCTGCACACTGTGACCCTAAATGTCCACCTAATGCACCAGCGTTGTTCCGTCTCTCGCTCCACAGGCCCCACCCAGCCGTCAAGGGTTTGCAGAATGCCGCCCAACCCAGCAGGTCTCCGGTCAGTTGCAGCAGCTTGGGGTGGGAATATGAATGTGCGTTCAGAAGTAGGATCCAGCAGGGCTCAATAGCCCCAGCCCCAGGCCCTCCCTCCCACGGCTCCTGGCACCACTGGACCTCTAAGGCTGAACCAGGCCCGCTCCGAAATCTCGCTTGCTCCTGCCCATGTCATGCCTCCCCAGTCTACTCTTCAAACAAGGCGTGTGTCTGCTCTGCTGCAGGCAGGGCGTAAGCCTGTTTCAGGTGGTGAGGCTGTTCCCTGATCGGTAGCTATCCAGTCATGTTGCGGATTAGTTGACTGGGCTTCAATACCTTGCAGGCATCTTGGTCTCTGGGTTAGCCACACCCCAGCATGAAACCAATTTTAGCAATACTAGATATTATTGGCAAAATATGCTCCAAAAAGAGGTCTACATTCTGGGGTAATGTGCTGAAAAGGTGAATGTTTTACATAGTTGCACATTGCAATAGTGAAATTACTTTACATGAAAAAGTAGCAATATTGCTCCTATGGTCCATCGGTCAACCTTTGGCTTGACATCAAATGTGCAAATGATGTCCTCAATGTCGGATTTTGTCAGGGAAAACCAAAAAGTTTAGTTTTACTCAAGCTATTTGCTGAGGCAATCATACACACTCTAACCAATTCATCAACATATGCATGTTGATGTCTCATTTCCATCACTCACACATAATAGAAGTGTTAATATTAATATATCACCTCAATAATTTGCAATAGGTTTAGGTTTGTCCTGTAACACGTATTGTCTCAGCATAAGCGTTTTCATGGACACTATATTTTACAAAGAATAGGCTTTTTATAATTTGATTTAAATCTGTGTACAATTTTTAAACCAGTTGGTTAGAAAACAGCGATAGGGCAACATCAAAGGAATACATTCATAAAAATCACTACAGTTGAAAAGGTATTTGTGATCTGAATATAAATGGAGCCCCGGTTTACACATCCATACAAAGTTTGGTAGACGTTTAGCATATGTAGCATACTCCTCTTATGTTTAGTTTTGTGAAGCTGCATAAGGTGGATGAAAAGGAAATTTAGTAGTAAGCTTGGCACAGCATAAAGAGTCTGCATAAAAATGTTCAGCCAGTTACCATCTTACACTTGGTTCTGTCATTTCAAATTTCTCACTATCTAGAGATACCAAAGTGCTCTGCTGTGCCGACCTGCTTTCTGCTGCCCACATGCCAGTGTGAGAAGCACTGGACTTGCATCTCATTAACCCAGAACTAAGGGTTGGCGTAGTTCGCGAAGTAGCGCTACGCGAAGCTACGCGAAGTGCACTTCGCACTATGCGAACTTCACGTAGCACTACGCGAGCTGCGTAGTAGCATGTTCGCACTGTGCAAGATGCGTTTTCAATTATTGCACAGTGCGGACAAGCATCCGGCACTGTGCAAGCATTGAAAATGGCATCTTGCACAGTGCGAGCTGTAGTTTTCTGCTGCTCGAGGAGATTATTACTCGAGCGGCAGCTTTCTCAACGCGAACAGGTAGTTTCTCATTGAGAGCGGTCACGAGCATGCGCAAGCACTCACAATGAGAAACCTGACCTCCTCGCGTTGAGAATCTCGCCTGGATGTCATTTTGCTTGCTCGCGGTCGCGAACATGACGTTCAGGAAGCAAAAAATTAGCGCTGCACTACGCTACGCTGCACTACGAATGTTCGCACTGTGCTACGTGCCGCTCGCGTTGTGCGAAATTGCAAAAACTTTGCAAACTCCGCGAACGGAGCGTAGTGCTTCGCCCAGGGTTACCCAGAACCCAGAGTGACTCCATGGGCTAGTTGGATGTCCTCCAGATCTGGCACTATTTTAACTTTCTCTGGTACTACTTATTGAGTTTTTGTAGTTTTGGTCTTGTTTTATTTACTAAAGAAGGTTCTGTTTGTCTAATTTGGTGGTGGCTCATTTTAGTGTGATGTTGCCTCTTTATTACTGTTTGAAGTATTATACAAATACTTTACACATTGCATCTAAGTTAAGGGTGAATTGCTATGTGTCGATTTACGGACATTTTATGTTGTTTATATTGTGTGCACTGTACTTGGGGCTGGGTTTTAGCCCGGGGGGTCACCTACCTTCTGCTCTCCCGCCCCGTTCCGCCGCGCTCATCGTGGGCGTTTGCTTGCGGAGGGTGAGGAGGATCCCACCACTTCCGGGCTCACCGCAGACAGGCAGGTCAGCGCTCTAGCTGCGCTGTGAGTTTCCTTTACTTAAGATCTAGGAGGAGCGAGGCGCAGGGTGGAAAAGAGCTTGCCGGTGGCAGTGGCAGGCTCTATTCACTTGTGCTGGCAGCTTCCTCATTCCTGCGTTGACTAAGAGTGCTAAGATACTCAAGTGCATTGCGTTTTTTACTGGTGCGAAGGCTTCACTTTTTAAAACATATTGTGTCGATTTACGGACATTTTATATTGTTTATATTGTGTGCACTGTACTTGGGGGTAGGTTTTAGCCCGGGGGTCACCTACCTTCTGCTCTCCCGCCCCGTTCCGCCGCGCTCATCGTGGGCGTTTGCTTGCGGAGGGTGAGGAGGAGCCCACGACTTCCGGGCTCACCGCAGACAGGCAGGTCAGCACTCTAGCTGCGCTGTGTGTTTCCTTTACTTAAGATCTAGGAAGAGCGAGGCGCGGGGTGGAAAAGAGCTTGCCGGTGGCAGTGGCAGGCTCTATCCGCTTGTGCTGGCAGCTTCCTCAATCCTGCGTTGACTGAGAGCGCTAAGATACTCAAGTGCATTGTGTTTTTTACTGGTGCGAAGGCTTCACTTTTTAAAACATATTGTGTCGATTTACGGACATTTTATATTGTTTATATTGTGTGCACTGTACTTGGGGGTGGGTTTTAGCCCGGGGGGGTCACCTACCTTCTGCTCTCCCGCCCCGTTCCGCCGCGCTCATCGTGGGCGTTTGCTTGCGGAGGGTGAGGAGGAGCCCACCACTTCCGGGCTCACCA
This sequence comes from Lissotriton helveticus, assembly GCF_964261635.1. NCBI lineage: Eukaryota > Metazoa > Chordata > Amphibia > Caudata > Salamandridae > Lissotriton > Lissotriton helveticus. The sequence goes on along the minus strand of NC_136063.1, from coordinate 1,800,903,671 downwards.
CAGACAGGCAGGTCAGCGCTCTAGCTGCGCTGTGTGTTTCCTTTACTTAAGATATAGGAGGAGCGAGGCGCGGGGTGGAAAAGAGCTTGCCGGTGGCAGTGGCAGGCTCTATCCGCTTGTGCTGGCAGCTTCCTCAATCCTGCATTGACTGAGAGCGCTAAGATACTCAAGTGCATTGTGTTTTTTACTGGTGCGAAGGCTTCACTTTTTAAAACATATTGTGTCGATTTACGGACATTTTATATTGTTTATATTGTGTGCACTGTACTTGGGGCTGGGTTTTAGCCCGGGGGGTCACCTACCTTCTGCTCTCCCGCCCCGTTCCACCGTGCTCATCGTGGGCGTTTGCTTGCGGAGGGTGAGGAGGAGCCCACCACTTCCGGGCTCACCGCAGACAGGCAGGTCAGCGCTCTAGCTGCGCTGTGTGTTTCCTATACTTAAGATCTAGGAGGAGTGAGGCGCGGGGTGGAAAAGAGCTTGCCGGTGGCAGTGGCAGGCTCTATCCGCTTGTGCTGGCAGCTTACTCAATCCTGCGTTGACTGAGAGCGCTAAGATACTCAAGTGCATTGTGCTTTTTACTGGTGCGAAGGCTTCACTTTATAAAACATATTTTGTCGATTTAAGGACATTTTATATTGTTTATATTGTGTGCACTGTACTTGGGGCTGGGTTTTAGCCCGGGGGGTCACCTACCGTCTGCTCTCCTGCCCCGTTCCGCCGCACCCACCGTGGGCGTTTGCTTGCGGAGGGTGAGGAGGAGCCCACCACTTCCGGGCTCACCGCAGACAGGCAAGTCAGCGCTCTAGTTGCCACTACCCCCTGTATAAATGTGTTTTGGTTGGAGGAAGCGCAGCGGACGAGCACAGCGGGAGCGCCGACTTCGTGCTGAAGTTGTGCCAAAGTTAAGCCCATCTGCGCCCGTCTGCGGGCATCTAGGGCACAGGGCCATGCTCCCTGGCCAAATACCTCTGGCCCCTAAAAGCTATGATAGACATGAACTATGGGCACTACGTTCCGTGTTGTAGCGGATCGCTGTAGGCATACTTTAGAGGTTACCTCATTCAGCAAATGTTCCCATTGTTCTTTTAAAGGTAGGAGAGAACTGGGGTGTACATCAGGAGTAAGAAGCTATCAGGGGGGCCTACTGAACTGCAGATCACTGCCTAAACACGGCTTGCAGATTTGGGATCTTCTCTTGGAAGAGAAGATGGACATACTCTTCTTGACAGAAACCTGGCTGGGCGCGGACTCGGACCCAGAGGTTATTGAAGCATTACCTCCTGGCTATAGTATGACTAGAATGAATAGACCTACAGGGAAAGGTGGGGGAATTGCAATAATTACGAAAGCCCCCCTTGTGTGCTCCCTTGAACCTCTGGCGATTAAGAATTGTGAGGCCGGTAGTTTTGGGCTACAAACCGGCCCCCAGGGTCGTATATCTGGCATTCTTCTTTATAGACCTCCAGGGAGTGTTGGTAACTTTAGGCAGAGTCTGCAAGATTGTGTGGCACACATGGCGCTTAGGCGTAGTAAGATTATGCTATTAGGAGACCTGAACATTCATTTTGAGGATGTCCAACTTAAAGAGGCTGTGGAGATTAAGCAAGACCTACAGGACATCAAATTAGAATTGAAAAATCTTACCCCCACCCACACGCACGGTCATTTACTGCATCCGGTGTTTGCCAGTTGGGAGGGTATAACGACGTAAGCCAAACGCCCGGTTCCCTGGACGGACAATTTTCTGGTTTCGTTTGAAATCGGTGTAGCTGGGGCAGAAGACTTGCTGAGGGGGGTGAAACCGGCTATCCCTACTGGAAGTGGAAGAATTTTTCCCGGTCCACATTTAATGAAATGTTACGTGAAGGGGGGATGCCGGGAGGAACAGATAGTGAAAGCGCTAATAAAAATTTAGAAGATTGTATCCTTATAGCCCTGAATACGGTGGCACCGCTGTACACCGGTAAGCAAGGGAATAGAATTAGAAAGTCGGCCCCTTGGTATACGACAGACTTGCAGGCCCTTAGGTCTGAATGAAAGAAGCTTGAAAGGAGCTGGCGCAGGGACTTTTCTACCCAGAAGAAAAATTAGTATAGGGTTGCCCAGAGGGGCTATCAGATGAAGGTGAGGGAAGCAAAGGCCTCACACTATAAAACTAGAATTAGTGAGGCTGAATGGTCCACAAGAGAACTTTTTAAGATCTATAAAGAGATCTCTGTGGTCTCCAGCTCCAATGCCCCGGAGTCTGATTCTATCATGGAATGTAATAGAGTGGCAGAATTCTTTGCTAGCAAGGTTAGAAACATATACAGATCCTTCTCCAGCTGCCCGGCAAGGGGAGAGACTTTTGTTGAAATGAGGGAGGCTAGGCACTCTGATCGGAGATTAGAGTGCTTTACAGTACCCACATCGAAGGAGCTTTGTAGGATATGTCACAGTGTTAAGTCGGGATCCCCACGAGATCCAGCCCCCCTAGGGTGGTTGGTGAAAGTCTAGAGGTTTTAGAGCCCTATATGAGACATGGCATTGAAGTCTCCTTTAGCTCCCAGACTCTTCCGCTTAGCTGGAAGAAGGCGATAGTTCTGCCAATCAGGAAGAAGGCCAATATCAGTCATTCAGTGCTTGACAACCTGAGACCGATTTCCTTGCTGCCATACACCGCTAAAATAGCAGAAAAGATAGCTAACATACAACTGATGGCTTACCTGGAGGAGGCCAAACTCCTACACCCCTCCCAATCAGGGTTTCGGGCAGGGTATTTGACCGAAACTGCCTTATTGCGTGCTACAGAGACACTGAGGCAGGGCGCAGATGCAGGGCACACCATGGCACTGGTCATGCTTGACCTTAGTGCAGCGTTCGACACTGTAGCACACATCACCTTGCTACAGTGTCTGAACAAGGGTGGTGTGGCTGGTCGGGCGCTGGGCTGGCTGATATCCTTCCTGACCGGCAGAAGCTTCCAGGTTCAGAGAGGCTCTTTTCAATCGGCTGAAATAGCACTGGATCAGGGGGTGCCTCAGGGCTCGGCCCTGAGTCCCACCCTATTTAATTTGTACATGGCCCCCTTAGCAGAAGTAGTGCAATCGTTTGGCATAGAGATAGTATCCTATGCCGACGATACTCAACTGCTGATCACCCTTTCCCAAGTACCATCAGGTGGAGCAGACAACTTTAGAGCTTGTATGCAGGCACTAGCTGTGTGGATGGACAATCATTGCCTGAAGCTGAATGGTTCAAAAACGGAGGTACTGGTGGTAGGTGGTGATAAACGGAAATGGGCTGGCGACTGGTGGCCTAAGTGTCTGGGGGCAGCACCTATTCCATGCGTCGAAGCCAAGAATCTAGGGATCTGGGTAGACCCTACACTTTCCTATGAGTCGCATATTAGGCGGGTGGTCGGAAAGTGTTTCGGGGTACTCAAGATCTTAAATAAAACCCTGGATCTGCTCCCTCTGGAGGCAAGACGCACGATGACCCAGGCCTTGATCACATCCCGTATTGATTACGGAAATGTCCTCTTTCTGGGAGTATCCTGTAAAAGCATAGGTCAACTTCAGGTACTACAAAATGCGGCAGCGCGGCTTGTGCTCAGACTCCCCAGAAGAGCGGCATCCAGTGCAGCTCTGGCGGCCCTCCACTGGCTGCCTGTTAAAAGAAGAATACTGTTTAAAGCCCTCTTGACTTGTCATCGGATCTTGTGGCAGAAGGCTCCCCCATATCTGGCTGACTTGATCACCAGATAAGAGCCAGTGCGAGCACTTCGGTCCTGTGGAATGGGCACTTTGGTGACCCATCGATTTAAGAGGGCAAAAATGGGAAGTCGCTCTTTTAGAGTGATTGCTGCCATAAGTTGGAATAAACTTCCACTTAACCTGCGTCTTGAGCAAACAGAAAGGAAGTTTCGCTGTCTGTTAAAAACTCACTTGTTTACATGCTAGAGGGGTTCTGGTATCTGCTGCTGGTTTAGCTCTCAGGTCTTTTTTGGTTCCACAGTTCTACAGCGCGGGGACACGCCGAGATGGCGCAGCCATAGCGCACTATAAACTTCTTTATTATTTTATTATTATTATTATGTGCTAAAATATTAGAGAGTTGAGCACAGAATAATTTAGGGCTTGCTTGCGCCTCAACCTCACAAGGATTGTGGTTGCTGCTTGACCAGGGCTCACATCCGTATTAACCTCACACAGAATGTCACAAATTACATTATCAGTCTAGTCATACTAAGCCCCTCCTTAAGAGCCTTCATTGGCTCCCTGTGGCCCAGCGCAGCCTTTTTAAATTGGGCTGCCTGATCCACAAGGCCCTTTCTCTTCAAGGCCCAGCCTTTATGGCTTCTCGTATCCACCGCTATATTCCTTCTCGGGTTCTCCGTTCTTCCTGCCCAAACCTTTTGTCCACATGCATCTTCAGACATAAGAAGCATGGTGGTCTGAGATTTTCTTAGCAGGCCCCTCTCTTCTAGAACTCTCTTCCCCCAGATCATTGTGTCATCTCTTCTTACCCCCTATTCAGGAGGGCCTCTTAAGACCTGGCTATTCTCCCAAGCATATAATCAATTTTCTCCACCTCGCTGCTGTGTTCTCAGTCCGTCCTTGTAAGCGCCAAGAAACCGTTGGTGTACGTGCGCTGTATAAATATTTTTTATAATATCATCATATCATATCATTTAGAAATAAGTATGGGGGAGGCCCTGTAGGTGAGGGGGGCACACAATCGGGCCAGCAGTGCTGGACCAGGATCCTAAAGCCACAGGTCCAGGTAAGGCCCAGATTGATAATAGAGTCACTTGGTAACTAATCTGAGTAAGCTAGAATCATGGGGTCCCAGTGCCTTCACAGTTGAACCCACTAGGGCAGTGAAGAGTTTCCCCAATCTGCAGTCCCTCCAGGACACTCCAAACTCCAAATCCATATGCTAAATAGAGTCAGCACTGCAGCTCCACCCAGGGGGTGAAGGCAGGGCCACAGCTCACCGCCCCTCTGGCTTATTCAGCCGCTAGCCTCCATGGCAGTAACAATCTCGGTAAGGCTGTGGCGGTCAGCAAGTACAAGGGCCCAAGCATCCCACCACAAGCACACCTTACTGGGTCTGCACACTGTGACCCTAAATGTCCACCTAATGCACCAGCGTTGTTCCGTCTCTCTCTCCACAGGCCCCACCCAGCCGTCAAGGGTTTGCAGAATGCCGCCCAACCCAGCAGGTCTCCGGTCAGTTGCAGCAGCTTGGGGTGGGAATATGAATGTGCGTTCAGAAGTAGGATCCAGCAGGGCTCAATAGCCCCAGCCCCAGGCCCTCCCTCCCACGGCTCCTGGCACCACTGGACCTCTAAGGCTGAACCAGGCCCGCTCCGAAATCTCGCTTGCTCCTGCCCATGTCATGCCTCCCCAGTCCACTCTTCAAACAAGGCGTGTGTCTGCTCTGCTGCAGGGAGGGCGTAAGCCTGTTTCAGGTGGTGAGGCTGTTCCCTGATCGGTAGCTATACAGTCATGTTGGGGATTAGTTGACTGGGCTTCAATACCGTGAAGGCATCTTGGTCTCTGGGTTGGCCACACCCCCGCATGAAACCAATTTTAGCAATACTAGATATTATTGGCAAAATATGCTCCAAAAAGAGGTCTACATTCTGGGGTAATGTGCTGAAAAGGTGAATGTTTTACATAGTTGCACATTGCAATAGTGAAATTACTTTACATGAAAAAGTAGCAATATTGCTCCTATGGTCCATCGGTCAACCTTTGGCTTGACATCAAATGTGCAAATGATGTCCTCAATGTCGGATTTTGTCAGGGAAAACCAACAAGTTTAGTTTTACTCAAGCTATTTGCTGAGGCAATCATACACACTCTAACCAATTCATCAACATATGCATGTTGATGTCTCATTTCCATCACTCACACATAATAGTAGTGTTAATATTAATGTATCACCTCAATAATTTGCAATAGGTTTAGGTTTGTCCTGTAACACGTATTGTCTCAGCATAAGCATTTTCATGGACACTATATTTTACAAAGAATAGGCTTTTTATAATTTGATTTAAATCTGTGTACAATTTTTAAACCAGTTGGTTAGAAAACAGCGATAGGGCAACATCAAAGGAATACATTCATAGAAATCACTACAGTTGAAAAGGTATTTGTGATCTGAATATAAATGGAGCACCGGTTTACACATCCATACAAAGTTTGGTAGACGTTTAGCATATGTAGCATACTCCTCTTATGTTTAGTTTTGTGAAGCTGCATAAGGTGGATGAAAAGGAAATTTAGTAGTAAGCTTGGCACAGCATAAAGAGTCTGCATAACAATGTTCAGCCAGTTACCATCTTACACTTGGTTCTGTCATTTCAAATTTCTCACTATCTAGAGATACCAAAGTGCTCTGCTGTGCCGACCTGCTTTCTGCTGCCCACATGCCAGTGTGAGAAGCACTGGACTTGCATCTCATTAACCCAGAACCCAGAGTGACTCCAAGGGCTAGTTGGATGTCCTCCAGATCTGGCACTATTTTAACTTTCTCTGGTACTACTTATTGAGTTTTTGTAGTTTTGGTCTTGTTTTATTTACTAAAGAAGGTTCTGTTTGTCTAATTTGGTGGTGGCTCATTTTAGTGTGATGTTGCCACTTTATTACTGTTTGAAGTATTATACAAATACTTTACACATTGCATCTAAGTTAAGGGTGAATTGCTAAGTGTCGATTTACCGACATTTTATATTGTTTATATTGTGTGCACTGTACTTGGGGCTGGGTTTAGAGTCAATAACCTTCTGCTCTCCCGCCCCGTTCCACCGTGCTCATCGTGGGCGTTTGCTTGCGGAGGGTGAGGAGGATCCCACCACTTCCGGGCTCACCGCAGACAGGCAGGTCAGCGCTCTAGCTGCGCTGTGTGTTTCCTTTACTTAAGATCTAGGAGGAGCGAGGCGCAGGGTGGAAAAGAGCTTGCCGGTGGCAGTGGCAGGCTCTATCCGCTTGTGCTGGCAGCTTCCTCAATCCTGCGTTGACTGAGAGTGCTAAGATACTCAAGTGCATTGTGTTTTTTACTGGTGCGAAGGCTTCACTTTTTAAAACATAGTGTGTCGATTTACGGACATTTTATATTGTTTATATTGTGTGCACTGTACTTGGGGCTGGGTTTTAGCCCGGGGGGTCACCTACCGTCTGCTCTCCTGCCCCGTTCCGCCGTGCCCATCGTGGGCGTTTGCTTGCAGAGGGTGAGGAGGAGCCCACCACTTCCGGGCTCACTGCAGACAGGCAGGTCAGCGCTCTAGTTGCCACTACCCCCTGTATAAATGGGTTTGGGTGGGAGGAAGCGCAGCGGACGAGCACAGCGGGAGCGCCAACTTCGTGCCGAAGTTGCGCCAGAGTTAAGCCCATCTGCGCCCGTCTGCGGGCGTCTAGGGCACAGGGCCATACTCCCTGGCCAAATTCCTCTGGCCCCTAAAAGCTATGATAGACATGAACTATGGGCACTACGTTCCGTGGTAGCGAATCGCTGTAGGCATATTTTAGAGGTTACCTCATTCAGCAAATGTCCCCATTGTTCTTTAAAAACTAGGAGAGAACTGGGGTGTACATCAGGAGTAAGAAGCTATCAGGGGGGCCTACTGAACTGCAGATCACTGCCTAAACACGGCTTGCAGATTTGGGATCTTCTCTTGGAAGAGAAGATGGACATACGCTTCTTGACAGAAACCTGGCTGGGCGCGGACTCGGACCCAGAGGTTATTGAAGCATTACCTCCTGGCTATAGTATGACTAGAATGGATAGACCTACAGGGAAAGGTGGGGGAATTGCAATAATTACGAAAGCCCCCCTTGTGTGCTCCCTTGAACCTCTGGCGATTGAGAATAGTGAGGCCTGTAGTTTTGGGCTAAAACCGGCCCCCATATATCTGGCATTCTTCTTTATAGACCTCCAGGGAGTGTTGGTAACTTTAGGCAGAGTCTGCAAGATTGTGTGGCACACATGGCGCTTAGGTGTAGTAAGATTCTGCTATTAGGAGACCTGAACATTCATTTTGAGGATGTCCAACTTAAAGAGGCTGTGGAGATTAAGCAAGACCTACAGGACATCCAATTAGAATCGAAAAATCTTACCCCCACCCACACGCACGGTCATTTACTGCATCCGGTGTTTGCCAGTTGGGAGGGTATAACAACGAAAGCCACACGCCCGGTTCCCTGGACGCACCATTCTCTGGTTTCGTTTGAAATCGGTGTAGCTGGGGCAGAAGACTTGCTGAGGGGGGTGAAACCGGCTATCCCTACCGGAAGTGGAAGAATTTTTCCCGGTCCACATTTAATGAAATGTTACGTGAAGGGGGGATGCCGGGAGGAACAGATAGTGAAAGCGCTAATAAAAATCTAGAAGATCGTATCCTTATAGCCCTGAATACGGTGGCACCGCTGTACACCGGTAAGCAAGGGAATAGAGTTAGAAAGTCGGCCCCTTGGTATACGACAGACTTGCAGGCCCTTAGGTCTGAATGTAAGAAGCTTGAAAGGAGCTGGCGCAGGGACTTTTCTACCAAGAAGAAAAATGAGTATAGGGTTGCCCAGAGGGGCTATCAGATGAAGGTGAGGGAAGCAAAGGCCTCACACTATAAAACTAGAATTAGTGAGGCTGAATGCTCCACAAGAGAACTTTTTAAGATCTATAAAGAGATCTCTGTGGTCTCCAGCTCCAATGCCCCGGAGTCTGATTCTATCATGGAATGTAATAGAGTGGCAGCATTCTTTGCTAGCAAGGTTAGAAACATATACAGATCCTTCTCCAGCTGCCCGGCAAGGGGAGAGACTTTTGTTGAAATGAGGGAGGCTAGGCACTCTGATCGGAGATTAGAGTGCTTTACAGTACCCACATCGAAGGAGCTTTCTAGGATATGTCACAGTGTTAAGTCGGGATCCCCACGAGACGCAGCCCCCCTAGGGTGGTAGGTGAAAGTCTAGATGTTTTAGAGCCCTATATGAGACATGTCATTGAAGTCTCCTTTAGCTCCCAGACTCTTCCGCTTAGCTGGAAGAAGGCGATAGTTCTGCCGATCAGGAAGGCCAATATTAGTCATTCAGTGCTTGACAACCTGAGACCGATTTCCTTGCTGCCATACACCGCTAAAATAGCAGAAAAGATAGCTAACATACAACTGATGGCTTACCTGGAGGAGGCCAAACTCCTACACCCCTCCCAATCAGGGTTTCGGGCAGGGTATTTGACCGAAACTGCCTTATTGCGTGCTACAGAGACACTGAGGCAGGGCGCAGATGCAGGGCACACCATGGCACTGGTCATGCTTGACCTTAGTGCAGCGTTCGACACTGTAGCACACATCACCTTGCTACAGTGTCTGAACAATGGTGGTGTGGCTGGTCGGGCGCTGGGCTGGCTGATATCCTTCCTGACTGGCAGAAGCTTCCAGGTTCAGAGAGGCTTTTTTCAATCGGCTGAAATAGCACTGGATCAGGGGGTGCCTCAGGGCTCGGCCCTGAGTCCCACCCTATTTAATTTGTACATGGCCCCCTTAGCAGAAGTAGTGCAATCGTTTGGCGTAGAGATAGTATCCTACGCCGACGATACTCAACTGCTGATCACCCTTTCCCAAGTACCGTCAGGTGGAGCAGACAACTTTAGAGCTTGTATGCAGGCACTAGCTGTATGGATGGACAATCATTGCCTGAAGCTGAATGGTTCAAAAACGGAGGTACTGGTGGTAGGTGGTGATAAACGGAAATGGGCTGGCGACTGGTGGCCTAAGTGTCTGGGGGCAGCACCTATTCCGTGCGTCGAAGCCAAGAATCTAGGGATCTGGGTAGACCCTACACTTTCCTATGAGTCGCATATTAGGCGGGTGGTTGGAAAGTGTTTCAGGGTACTCCAGATCTTAAATAAAAACCCTGAATCTGCTCCCTCTGGAGGCAAGACGCACGATGACCCAGGCCTTGATCACATCCCGCATTGATTACAGGAATGTCCTCTTTCTGGGAGTATCCTGTAAAAGCATAGGTCGGCTTCAGGTACTACAAAATGCGGCAGCGCAGCTTGTGCTCAGACTCCCCAGAAGAGCGGCATCCAGTGCAGCTCTGGCGGCCCTCCACTGGCTGCCTGTTAAAAGAAGAATACTGTTTAAAGCCCTCTTGACTTGTCATCGGATCTTGTGGCAGAAGGCTCCCCCATATCTGGCTGACTTGATCACCAGATATGAGCCAGTGCGAGCACTTTGGTCCTGTTGAATGGGCACTTTGGTGACCCATCGATTTAAGAGGGCAAAAATGGGAGGTCGCTCTTTTAGAGTGATTGCTGCCATAAGTTGGAATAAACTTCCACTTAACCTGCGTCTTGAGCAAACAGAAAGGAAGTTTCGCTGTCTGTTAAAAACTCACTTGTTTACATGCTAGAGGGGTTCTGGTATCTGCTGCTGGTTTAGCTCTCAGGTCTTTTTTGGTTCCACAGTTCTACAGCGCAGGGACACGCCGGGATGGCGCAGCCATAGCGCTCTATAAACTTCTTTATTATTTTATTATTATTATTATGTGCTAAAATACTAGAGAGTTGAGCACAGATTAATTTAGGGCTTGCTTGCGCCTCAACCTCACAAGGATTGTGGTTGCTGCTTGACCAGGGCTCACATCCGTATTAACCTCACACAGAATGTCACAAATTACATCATCAGTGTGTTTACTTGCAACATCATCTAGCGCCTCAACATTACCAAAAGTTTGTTAGGGGGAATTTGAATGGCTGTTCAAATAGATATCTATGATATACATAATATGGCCAAGTTACCATTTATATTGAAAAGGTGATTTCATATTCTTTGTAACCCTAATGCTCTCAGATGACTCTGCACAGAATTTCACAGATGTCTATAATATTTTGCCTACTGTTTTAATGATAAGTTTGACTCCAGTTTGCCAAGGCGGCACAATGATAAAATGAGAAGCTCATTACCATTGTTGATTTATACTAACTGACAATTGTGCATAAAATTTTGATATCAGTTGGACATTAACTCCAGTACTGCTATGTCATGTTTTTGGCAGATTATCAAGGGGCCAAGGTTAAAAAGTACATCAAAATATCTTTGATTTCCTAATAACTTGCCATTATCCTACAAATGTGCAGAAAATTCAAGATAGCAAACGTTCGCTGAAATTGGTAAATATAAGCTGACTTCCATGCATATTCATTAAAGGGCATCACATTATTTGTAAATTATCACATTTTGAATGTATCTCTTCTTTGCTTTGCTACATGCCAGAGACCTTGCTCCTCATATCAAAATGCCACGATCAGCTTGTTTGAGTGGACAAAGGGCTGGTTGTAGGATTTGTGAAAAAAAGACTGGTGCCCCATGTCTGGAATCCACTGTGCACAGCTTAATTCCTTATGTAAGTAGTACAAGGAGGATGGGGCAGGCACAGTATCTGGCTAAAGACCCGGCCCTGCTGACAGAGCCCAGTATTCAAGGCTGCATACCATGTGCAGTGAATTGGTAAAAAAGGATTTGGTTGTAGGGCTTTCTTGTACACTGAACTCTCTGCCAATAATCAGCTGTCAAAAGGTGAAGGCCATGAGTAGCTGGTTTGGGTCAGACAAGTAATATGGGGCTGACAAAATGCAACATCATCTATGTGATGACAGTGGAGCTTGTCTCCTGCCATCTTTCGCCATCCTTCCTATGGCAAACACAGTTCAAGTGAAAAACAGGCACATGGCACTTAGGGTCCGATTTAGAGCTTGAGTGAGAGGGTATTCTATTTTAAAGGTGACAGAGTACCCCCTCTACCAAACTGAAGGTCCGCCTGCCTGATTTACAGATTGATGGACCTTCAGTAGGTAGACGACTACTCTGTCTACGCCTCCTACATACTCCTATGATGGCCAGAAAGAGTAAGGGCAGTTGGAGGTGGGGTACAATGTCCGCCTGCCCAATTTAGAGTGGATCAACATATGTAAAGACTGTCACCCACAACGTGGTGGCGTGTACAAATAAAACATTTTCAATGACCCCCCACTCATTGAGAGAAAACTCACATGGCTGTCCCATGGTGATGGGATCCATTTTATGTTTGCATTTATCTTCAAAAACAAAATCTTTTTTTTTTTTTAAATAAAAGAGGAATATAAAAATGTGAAGTGAGGCGCTCTGCTGTTGCCTGAGCTGCAAGTCACACTTTCAATGAATTTACATGATCCCCTGTGATGGTAGTTTGTGTAAATGTAAGAGATGTCCACTGGGCCTGAGAAAATCTCTAAAATTGGCAGATTGGGTACCCTTGCCAGGGTGGGAGTAAAGTACTCCGCCATGGCGACTGTATTAACACCGTCCATCAAAGTGAAAATCAAAGCCTTGTTTACTGTATGAGAATGCTTTAGCATGAGTGTTTTAGGGATCCATAAGAATATTAAAATGAGCACAGTAAGGAGGGAGAAATATGGTGAGTGCAAAGTGTTACATTTCATTTTTTAAAGTTGTACAAAAAAGTGGCATTGATTACAAGAGAAAAAAACAACATACAAAATAACTGGCATGTTTTCATGTGTGTCAATTTGTTGCAGCAAGGTTTTACATATACAGAAACTTGCTTGGACTCAGCCCTCTCGAAATAACCTATAATATATTAACTAACATGTTTCGTTTACTAATATTTGCATTTTGTGACATTTCTAGTATCTAGGGGAAGCTTTTCTATGTGCTTTCACTAACATTAACTCGAGTGTCTAAAAATTGCCGCCGAAAATGCGGGAACTTTACTGTGCATGCGTCCGCCACATCTACGTGGTGTGACGTACTTCTGCTTTTGGTGGGAACTTCTTGCTTCTGGGCACTAGTGCCAGAAATGGCTGCTTTAAATCTCACATGCTAACGCTTATGTTTCAGCTTGTTCTAAGCTTGTTTATTCTGCTTAACTGTTAATGCAAAAGTTAAAACAAAGTAATGGGGTTAGAGTAGAGATTAGTGGTATACAGTGCATTCATTAATTTTTTGTATTCTAATATGTTTCTCTTTGACTTTGCTGTTAGCTTGTATTTGGGCCTGAATACCGACACATTCTCCATCTTGGACAAGTCTGCGCTTGCGCACTCAAACTCCGAAATTGCTGAAGCATTGGCATTAACTGTCTGCCAACACCCTTCTTACCCACGATGTTCCTGGGAACCTGCTCTACTGGCCTCTAAAGAGGAAGCAAGAAGACTCAAATAAATACAATGTATATAATTTGTGTGCCAATATTGTTGGGCGGAAGATAGTCATGGGAAAAATAAATTGTGGGTGGAGACTTAATCAATACCAGTCAATTGAGATGATCTCATCTTAGTATGGTGCGATGACCTCTCCTCGTCATTCTGACCAATCACTGAATGGGAACACATAGATTTGCAACATTTATGGGTAGTACATTGCCCTCAAAATGGTATAACTAAGGTAGATTTAGATAGAGAAATTGCCTGACTTGTCCGAATAGCTGACCTGTCAATGACCCAACGTACTCTATAGGCGATCGAGAGCAGAGGTGCTGGCGGAGCACTCAGTCAGAAGAATCAATGAACCAATCGGGGTATTAATTGGCTTTCCTAGAGAGAGGGATGTGATGCTGGCATTGCACTTAGAGGAGGTCACCTGTCCTGATCTGCACCTGTCTTGTCCCGTGGGCACCTGATTAGTCGGGAGCCTGACCTTGTTTTTTTTGTCCCTGTCGGTGACCAGGATTGGTCATTGCACTATTCTAGGTAAATATAATCTATGTGGTATGTCCTTGTCCTATTTCCCTTTCTCACCCTTCCCAGGTACCAATGTCTAAAGGTGTTACTCTGATTTCTTACAAACTTTATGTCCTGCTGGTTATATTCTTGCTTGTAAAATTCTTAGTCACACGATTTGACTCAGAAAATCTTTCATAGATAAATCTTTTAAAACTTTTCCCCCGAGTCTGTGGTTATTACAGGAAAGGTAAATGTGTTTTAAATACTGCCTATTTAATCTAACTCCCTTTTCGATCCCTAGGACTTATAGCCAAGGTGACAAGGATTGGTAAATCAGGGTTTACAGGTATAAGTCCTAAAAGGACTGAAAGTACTGATAGGGTGATTAATTAGTGAATAGTTAGGCAGGACTGTTAGTTTCAAGGTGTGAATGTTATATGGGCCCAGGTGAGTATGGTAAAACTGAGCTAGTAGGTCCCTGCGCGCTCCATCAAAATAATGCCGACGGGTAGTTTAGTGGACCTTCCTGCATTGCTCTTAATCGGGTGTATGTCAATACAACGCGGTGTTTACACCGCACTACCATTACAAAGCTGGTTTTACAACGCAAGTCGTTACCACGCTGTAGGGTGCTGGACTTAGGAATAGTAAGATTCACTATTCCAACACCAGCCTACGTACAGTAGGGAAGGTGTTGGAATAGTAAATCTACTATTCCTTAGCCTAGAGCGCCCTCCAGCACAAGTCGTGGTAAGAACCTGCTTTGTAAAACCAGCGTTGTAATGGTAGTGCGGTGTACACACCGCGTTGTAATGGATGTTCCCCCTCTTAATCCAGACCATGTAAATAATAATGTGGTTGTTAGTGTTCTTGGTATAACATGAATTGTGCGACCAATACTAAAATTAGTTGGTTGAAATAACTGTACAGAGAATTTTAGTTTTTTGGGCCAAACATTTTTGGAAACGCAAATGACATCAATGAAAAAATGGAATATGTGGTGAAATGCAGTGTTCACATCAAGTTTATAGCTTATAACAGAGCCCACTAGTGCCAACTACTGAGACTAGACCATCGTGTCACACAATAATACAAAAGGATTATTCCACCAAATTAATTTTGATTTAAAAACATTTTCATTTAATAATTCATAAAAACACACATTTTATGCATATAAGTGCCATTACAATAGAACATTAAAAACTGTTTCAAAACACAGCAGGAATTTAAAAACACAAAATATACTTGAAAGAAACAAAATGTCGACGCAGCGTTTCGGTGTGTTGTAATAACACCTTCTTCAGGACAGTTCTCTAACTAAGGAAAACATACAATTAGTATTCATATTTTAACAAGATCTATTTTTTACGGTCACATAGGTTTGTATTATCATTTAAACTATTACATATGGCATACATTTCACGACTTTATTCCTAATGTTCTTTCTATATAACATGTTTGGGGCACTCTACAGGGCAAGCTAGTGGGTCTCTTGGATTACAACTGTTCAGGTTACAGGCAAAAAAGGGGGATCATTTTTGCCACTATATTAAAGGTAATTTCAACATTACCCGTGTTTAATTTTTCTTTATTCAAACATAAATCATAAAAACATGCAGTTCAATACCTCATTCAGATTCTATGCCACTTCTTTAAATTAGGGCTTTCTTCTTGGTTAGGTCTGATATGCTATTGAGGCAGGGCAAGACTGGTGGTATTCCAAGTCCTGATGACAAATATAATTCCAACCTTAAAGGACATAATAAGGAACATCCCTTGTTATTTTTGATCTGTTTCTTATCAGTCCGTACTTATACTAATTAAGGTCACAGCATGGTTACCTTTAAAATCAGTTTCCTATCTTCTCCTCTATTATCATTATTGAGGAATCGGGTACTTGTCTTTTCTTTAGGTTTGGAAGTGTGGAACTGAAATTTTAAGGAGAAAAAGAGGGACTCTTTATTACACCATAAGCCCAATTTACTCTAGTTGGATATATCACTGTAGAGAGTCAAGCCATTACCTAAATGTTGTGCTATGCTCCTTCTTTTTGGGTACCGAGGATCCACCGTTATTTTATTTATTTAAGATCCTTTAACTGTGAATAGAATCCAAAAAAAGAAAGATGTAATTCATGCTACAGGGGTTTGTTTAATTTATATACCCAAGGTTCTCCAAACTAACAGCTTACCAAATCGGTCATTATTGGCCAAAGATCCACCCGTGGTTATCTGTTCCACATCTAATTCAATGGATACCTCATTGGTTTATGGTTTCTCAATTCACCATCTGTAATAAATACACAAAGAATTTTTGTTCACGATCTATGTCCCTAATCTACTTTTCTTCTATTAAGAGCTGAGCTTCCTCTATCTATTTATTTGAAAAAAAGTTATTTATTTTATTCTACAAGTGCTTCTATTTAATCTCTACAAAAAACCCATCGCGTTTTTTACAATTTGTCAACAAATAGCAATTTTTTCTCACATTTTCAGCCGAAGTAGAAAAAAGGCTCTCTTCTCGTTTTTCATTCTATTTCAGTATTTAATACTATGCTAGCGTTTACCCTTATGCTGCCTCAACAAGATGCATGGGGCTAACTATTCCCTCTTAAATATCGAGCAAGAAAAACCGGCGGCCTTCTTTCCCGCTTACCTGTGGTATTTTAGTCGGCCTCCCTGCTCCTCGTATACCGCTCCGTTTACACGCCAGATTATCCCTGCAACCGGACGCTCTATTTATCTATTGTTATTTCCGGCCCAAGTCTCGCGATATTACGCGAACCTTATTTACGTTTGTTAAATCCATCACTATGGTAACCTTGTTATTTTGTACGGATGGGTTTATTTTAAATACTAAAATGTAGCTCACATTGACATGTATAGTATATCGGGCCCGAGTCTCGCAATCTTGCAGGTACCTTGATTTAGTTCATTTAATCCTTGCCTAATTACGATCTTGTTATTCCTTTACGAGGGATTTTTACCATGTTTATTAATGTACGGCTGCCCTCAGGATCTCGCGATAATACGCAGCCCCTGTATTTTTATTTAATTATTAATCCCAATTTAGGATCTAAGCCGTCGGGGATCTATACCTTTGTGAGGAACAGAGGAGTCTAGATCTACTGCTCGTAATCACGAGCAGTAGATCTAGACTCCTCTGTTCCTCACAAAGGTCTAGAAATGGGTCGAAGATGTAATTAGTTGGTTCATGAATCGGTTTGTCACATACCGAATTAGAGACAAATCAGGAATTATAGTCACTTAATAGTATACATCCCCGACGGCTTAGATCCTAAATTGGGATTAATAATTAAATAAAAATACAAAAAACATCATGTCCACAGAAATGGAAAAACAACTAGTGGTTAAGTTTACCTGGCAACAGTGCTTACAAGCAGAGCCAGGGGCTGCGTATTATCGCGAGATCCTGAGGGCAGCCGTACATTAATAAACATGGTAAAAATCCCTCGTAAAGGAATAACAAGATCGTAATTAGGCAAGGATTAAATGAACGAAATCAAGGTACCTGCAAGATTGCGAGACTCGGGCCCGATATACTATACATGTCAATGTGAGCTACATTGTAGTATTTAAAATAAACCCATCCGTACAAAATAACAAGGTTACCATAGTGATGGATTTAACAAACATAAGTAAGGTTCGCGTAATATCGCGAGACTTGGGCCGGAAATAACAATAGATAAATAGAGCGTCCGGTTGCATGGATAATCTGGCGTGTAAACGGAGCGGTATACGAGGAGCAGGGAGGCCGACTAAAATACCACAGGTAAGCGGGAAAGAAGGCCGCCGGTTTTTCTTGCTCGATATTTAAGAGGGAATAGTTAGCCCCATGCATCTTGTTGAGGCAGCATAAGGGTAAACGCTAGCATAGTATTAAATACTGAAATAGAATGAAAAACGAGAAGAGAGCCTTTTTTCTACTTCGGCTGAAAATGTGAGAAAAAATAGCTATTTGTTGACAAATTGTAAAAAACGCGATGGGTTTTTTGTAGAGATTAAATAGAAGCACTTGTAGAATAAAATAAATAACTTTTTTTCAAATAAATAGATAGAGGAAGCTCAGCTCTTAATAGAAGAAAAGTAGATTAGGGACACAGATCGTGAACAAAAATTCTGTGTGTATTTATTACAGATGGTGAATTGAGAAACCATAAACCAATGAGGTATCCATTGAATTAGATGTGGAACAGATAACCACGGGTGGATCTTTGGCCAATAATGACCGATTTGGTAAGCTGTTAGTTTGGAGAACCTTGGGTATATAAATTAAACAAACCCCTGTAGCATGAATTACATCTTTCTTTTTTTGGATTCTATTCACAGTTAAAGGATCTTAAATAAATAAAATAACGGTGGCTCCTCGGTACCCAAAAAGAAGGAGCATAGCACAACATTAAGGTAATGGCTTGACTCTCTACAGTGATATATCCAACTAGAGTAAATTGGGCTTATGGTGTAAGAAAGAGTCCCTCTTTTTCTCCTTAAAATTTCAGTTCCACACTTCCAAACCTAAAGAAAAGACAAGTACCCGATTCCTCAATAATGATAATAGAGGAGAACATAGGAAACTGATTTTAAAGGTAACCATGCTGTGACCTTAATTAGTATAAGTACGGACTGATAAGAAACAGATCAAAAATAACAAGGGATGTTCCTTATTATGTCCTTTAAGGTTGGAATTATATTTGTCATCAGGACTTGGAATACCACCAGTCTTGCCCTGCCTCAATAGCATATCAGACCTAACCAAGAAGAAAGCCCTAATTTAAAGAAGTGGCATAGAATCTGAATGAGGTATTGAACTGCATGTGTTTATGATTTATGTTTGAATAAAGAAAAATTAAACACGGGTAATGTTGAAATTACCTTTAATATAGTGGCAAAAATGATCCCCCTTTTTTGCCTGTAACCTGAACAGCTGTAATCCAAGAGAACCACTAGCTTGCCCTGTAGAGTGCCCCAAACATGGTATATAGAAAGAACATTAGGAATAAAGTCGTGAAATGTATGCCATATGTAATAATTTAAATGATAATACAAACCTATGTGACCGTAAAAAATAGATCTTGTTAAAATATGAATACTAATTTTATGTTTTCCTTAATTAGAGAACTGTCCTGAAGAAGGTGTTACTACAACATACCGAAACGCTGCGTCGACATTTTGTTTCTTTCAAGTATATTTTGTGTTTTTAAATTCCTGCTGTGTTTTAAAACAGTTTTTAATGTTCTATTGTAATGGCACTTATAAGCATAAAATGTGTGTTTTTATGAATTATTAAATGAAAATGTTTTTAAATCAAAATTAATTTGGTGGAATAATCCTTTTGTATTTTTGTGTGACACGATGGTCTAGTCTTAGTAGTTGGCACTAGTGGGCTCTGTTATAAGCTGTCAGTCCTTTTCTTCCTATTGAGGGTCCCAGGGACGTCCTTATTTTCTAAATCTGTTCTCTCCTTGTCCCCTATTGGATTTATAAGGAGACCTCCTTTTGTTTTTATATGTGTTCACATCAAGCACACCACAATTCACTACTGACTAGTGCCCTAAAAAGGTGAATATTGGGAAAGTGGTATTTCACAACCTCAGATAGTTGTTAATGGCTGTGTATCACTGGACCTACAACAGATTGTGCTGCTTTTTGTTGGTAAAGAAGCAGATTTGTTCACTCTGCTGAGGTAATTACAGAACATAGGACAACAAAAGAATGTGGCTTGAAGTAAATAATAACACAACAAAAACATAACGTAATAGCGCAACTGTCAAAACCGATGCAACAACAATTACAGTACAGCATATAATAAAACAGTGCAATAATACAGCACAACACACAATGGCACAAAAAGCAAAATATATTCTCATGTAAATAAAAATGGCTTTTTCACCATGAAGAAATAATGGTGACAGCCAAAATATTTCTGATCTTGCCTCCTGCTTTATGTCAGCCCTTCTCTGCTCACTTCATGTGATCTGGAGTTTTGCCCGCTCCATGTTGCACAACGTAGACTTCTGCAAAACTCCACCAACCGCCACATATCACAGTTTGTTCTCATGCACGACTCGCAACATTAACTTGGAAAATGCAAGTGAGAATTGGGGTCCCATAGTGCAATTTTCGGGT
The DNA here is from genome assembly GCF_964261635.1 of Lissotriton helveticus. Taxonomy (NCBI): domain Eukaryota; kingdom Metazoa; phylum Chordata; class Amphibia; order Caudata; family Salamandridae; genus Lissotriton; species Lissotriton helveticus. The sequence goes on along the minus strand of NC_136063.1, from coordinate 1,800,883,815 downwards.
GCCCAGGATGGCCGCAGCGAGATTTTCTCAATGCATTTTCTCAATGCAGGTGTTCATGGGCAGTTGTGATCATTCTCGGTGGGAAAAGCTGCAACTTGCAGTGCGAAATCTGTTGCACAAGTTACAATCTACTCTAGCTGCATCAAAAAAACAGTGCCCTACGGCGTTTTTCATGCTGCTGTTCGTGCTGATTTTGCAGCATGGAATAAGCTCCTGGCTCTAAAACTCAGTGCAATGTGCTGATTATGCCTGCTTGCAGAGTTCACAGTTTTATTGTAGTCCTTGGCACAACAGCTAAGTCAATGTCAGTAGATACTAGTGATTAAAATGATTGGAATGGGTTTTCAGAACTCCAAGTAAAATTAATAAATGAAGTGTATAGTTACAAGAACTGCAAAAGTGACATTGGGACTATTAGCGTCTAGAAAATAGATGCTAGACGTCCTAGCATCACTTTTGTGTGCCTAACATGAAAAAAGAGAAAAAATGCAGCTACCTAAAAAAAAGTGGCACACTTATCTGAAAGCAGCCATGATGGAGACAGCAGAGAGCAGTGCTCAGGACAACAATCCCAACAACTCCAGTACCAGCCAGATTTCCAGCCAGAGTCCCAGGGGAAGAATGACAAGTTTAGTGAGAATGTGAATGAGATCTTTATCATTGACGTGAAGGAGTACTAACAACAGCTCTTCGTCAACTAAAAAATGTCATTGGGGAGGAAAATGGTGATTGGCAGACAATTGTGTGCAAGATGAACAGCACTGCCAAATTCAAGAGGACAGTGAGTGATTGCAAGAAGTGCTGGCACAACTGCAAGCACAAGACATAGGAGAAGCTGGCAATCAATCTTGAAGCAGCCATCCAGATCTGAGGTAGAAGTCAAGTGCCCCAGGAGCAGCTGGATCTCTTAGAGGAGCGGGTGTCCACTGTCATTTCAAAGGAGTCGGTGTGAGGAGGTGTAGGACACCACCTGGAAGGGAATGTATGGATGACGCCATTTGATTGGTTGAGTATAGGCCATTCATATTTGAGGGCCATACCACACAGGAAAGTAACACTTTACTTATTTTGGGCCCCATGATACTCTCTAATGCTGTGGGTGCTATGCTAGATCACATGCATGCATTGGCATCACCTCCTACATATTTCTGACAGTAAGGCTGTGTAAATCACACCATAGCTACAATTAGCATCAAGGCAGTGTTGCTTCTGCATAGCAGTGGATGTTCCCGTGTAATACACATGTACTTTGTTACGAGACAGGTGAAGAGACTCAAATGGACCTAGCACAGTCCAAACATTGACAGACATCTCCAGTAGAGCCAGGACAATGATGTAGCAATTGATGTAACCTTTCCTCATCTGTTTCCATGTGCCCTGCATGCTATTGCTCACATTGGCAATGTCAAACTTTTCCATGAATGCTTTATGTGCAGGGAAGTGTTGAGAGAACCCACCATATCATCTTGTGGTACACAAACATCAGCTGGATGGCCTTTTGTCTAGAGGGATATGGGTGGGACATGCACATTGCAATTGCATAGTCTTTCCCACCAAGCATAGCGTGCCAGCTTGTCTAGCCACGACTAGTCAGGTATAGTACAATCATAAATATGTTTGCTATTGAGACCCACTACAATATGTTTCTAGGTTGTGTGGTTACTTGAAGTTTGGTGATGGCTATACATTCAGACATGCTGTTCACCTGTGTTTTTCTAGCCACATTGGAACACTGTATCTTGGGATGCATCTGTGCATAGCACCTTGTCTGTATTGACCTTGCTTTATGTGATTTCTGATGCTCAATTGTTATATATTCTATGTCTGGGTGTTGTCTCTTCACATTCACACTAAGACAGTACTGATAGGAATAAAGCCATTGTTTGTATTTGAGTGCAATACATTTAAATGGTAGGTTACATCACTGCTTGTCCCATTGGCATCTTAGAGTAGTGGGGTAAGTGTGGCTACATTCTCACTAGGTAGACACTGTTGCACAGACAAAGTATAACATGTAGCATGTGTATGCATGATATGAGATCATGGGCCCGATGTAGGTAATTCCGATTTACCGACTCTTAAATACTGAATAATACCGATTCGGTATTTAAGAGTTGGTAAATCGGAAGCAGGCAGATGTAGGTAATAAATTACCGATTCTGTACGATTCGGTATTTACCGAATCAGTAAATACCGAATCGCTATTTCCCATTGATTCCTATGGGCCTTTAAGCCCATAGGAATCAATGGGAAATACCGAATCCTGCAAGGGTGAACGCGGTGTCACTTTGACTCCCTGTAGCACCCCAATTCCAGGCTTGTGTGTCATGTGGCACACATACATGCCCGAAGGGCATGTCTGTGTGTCACATGGCACAGGTGTACATGCACAGATGTGCATGTACACCTGAATTCGGTATTTTACCACCCAATTGTATTGGGTGATAAAATACCGAATTCTAAAGGCCTGTAGCACTGTAAACAGTGCTACCTACATCTGGGATTTACCGAATCGGTAAAATTACCGATTCTGTATTTTACAGAATCGGTAAATTTACTGATTAGGTAAATTTACCGATTCTGTAAAATAATGGCCCCTACATCTCAATCACCAAATACCGATCGGTAACGGCCGAATTCGGCCGTTACCGACCGGTATTTGGTGACCTACATCTGGACCTATATCACAGAAATAGGAATTGGATATGACTGACACTTTACCACACGCACAGGTGTGCTGTCCTCTGTGATTCACTTACTATTTGTCAAGTTCATAAAGCTTTATTCGATTTTTACAATCATAAAAGCAATGTGCAAAAACAGCAAATACATCAGATACCCACTATAAAACATATGTCAAGGTATAAATTTATGCACAACCCCATGAAAAAGAAACAACAATTAAAACCAATAAAACCACAGGTTAAAAAATAAAACATGAAAAACATGTACATATTCCACATCATAAAAGGTTATTAATTCTAATCAAGGACACTGTGCAATTAGGCGAGCCCTCAAAATCCATGCCCAGCCTAAAAATTTCGCCGTAGCTAATGCAATGGGTAGTGAGGTATCGGTACGCAAAATTCGTTCGGCCTCCGCCGTCACCCTTGTGCCTAGGAGCCTGCAGATTGGTATCAACCAGGCCCGACGTGGGGCAGAGTAAGTATTGCAAACTGAGGTTCTGTGATTTTCGAATTCGCTTCGTAGTCAGCTGCCATTTTGTGACAGCCGCCATTTTGTGTTGCCCTCACTCAGGCGACACGGCGAACATAGTGTTTTTGCCTTTTCAGCTGCTCATCTCTCCTGTTAAAAAGTAACCCTTTATCCTTGTTTGTGAAACCGATGTCAGGGACTGGCCGAGTTAGTTAATCCATGTCTAGACTGATTGATCGTTGTCTTAGTTGATTGTTTGGGTCCCACCATTCTTCCTTTATTTTATCTTGTTTGACTGGCCTTCACTATTCTCTCCGTGTACTCTCCTGTTACACAACTATCCTTTGAGGCTTGCAAATACGTCCTGCCACCTGCAAATTGAATTACATGCACTAGCATTAATTAACTTGAGGGGTGGGGAGAACACGGGGTCTGAAAGAAGGGCGTACACAAGATACTCGATAGCTTGTTTTCGAACTTTTCTCATTTGTCAGTTTTGTATGTTTTGTGAGTAGGTATTGTAAATATGTTTTTGTATAAAAGACTGTGCGCCACGGAATGAAGGGGCAGTCTCCTGAGAACCTACCATTGGTGTACTTCTTGGACAACTGTGCTTAGCTGCAGCTAATAAACATGATTTTCTACGCCTAACGGAGTGTCTCGTGTCTCTGTCTTATAAGGCAGGTGAACCCGGAGATTTTAGGCGTGCCCTGCGCCGCTCGGCCCTTAAGGCCAAGGTCTCCAATTGGCGTCCCAAAGTGGGGCGACTTCAGTGGTAGCGGTTCAGCTCGAAGGTCGTGAGGAGCCTCGCAAGAAAATTCTGGAGGATTCGCGAACCACGTCAAGCGACCCCTGTATGTCGAAAGTGGACCGAAGGTCTTTTGCAGCGCGGCTACTCCTTTCCGACGGCGGCAGACGACTGCTGCACTGACTGTCGCCCTGCCTTGGCCCTCTGGTGATGATTGGTATCGCGAGACGTTAGACGGACACTTGTTGGCGTGAGAAAATATTTAGTTAAGTATTCGAGGTTAGCACCCACTCTTTTGTTTGGTTTTTATTACTCGACTCATGCATTAGTCGAAGCCGAGGGGTAAGTACAATTGTGCTGTATTAATTGCCTTAAAACCCCTTGAAGTTTGTGCATAGTCCAGTTCGTTACGAAATGCCTGGACTTAGTAAGTTTAGGAAATTTTGCTGTTTTAATTGTACTAGGGATTCCCGGCTAGTGGACTCTTGTCCAATTCCTCCGGTTGGAACTCCCACTTATGAGCTCTATTCGAAACATGGTCTTGGTCCTATTATCTTTAATGAAACATGGATTCGATATACGAAGAAAGATGGTGTTTTACAGTGGCCACAAAATGGTAGCTTTGAGCCTGACATATTAGACAATTTAGAAACAATTTTATTTAAGAGAAAAGCCCGGCCAGCAATGTTTGACTCTTTCCGCCTATGGCGTAAGGAAGCCAAACAGAAAGAAATTAAACAAGTGAAAAAAGATAAGAAAGCACAGGATATGACGATTCTACAGGCTGCTCAACAGTTTAAGATTAATGAAGCTGATCAAATGATTGAAATTTCAGAATGACAGCATCATATGGCAATACATAGATGTTATCCTGTATTGCCTCCTTCTACAAAGAGTAAAGATCTTGATGAAGATCCTTTAATGTCTCATTTGTTGAGATTACCGCCACCTTATGTATTAGGTGTCCTTTACCGTCAGTTTCTTTTACCACTGACAGTTCTTCTCCTGCTGTGCTTAACACGTTGTCTCCGGTTTTATTGTCAGATTCGCTTATGGCTCGTCAACGATTAGTTGATACCGTTTCTGGTCTTTTGTTGCCTTTTTTTGGGTCTCTTAATTTGACTCCTGCTTCGTCCCGAAGACAATCCCATAGTCAAATTCCGGATACTGACGAACGAATTAGGTAGGACTCTCTCGCTCACAATTGGATCATGAGTGGTCCACAGTATAATGTACGCGATATCTTGGATACTTTTCTTCAGTGGAATTAGCCTACACAAAGATATGTTTTTAATGTTATGTGTAATACTCTTGTAAAAGGATGGGGTGATATGGATTTGGATTTACCTCCTCAGGGTTTGTTTGATATACAGGCAAAATTTGATAAGGGACTTATTGTGGGCTCTGATGTCGAGGATGCTGTTCGAACACTTATCACTGTTAGGTCTTCCTTTTTCTCTCAAGCTTCTCTTGAACCTGATCCTGCAGTAAGGCATAAAGTGAAACACTATCCTATGCGAGAAGTTCCTCCAACATGGAGAGATGCAGTTCCAGGTGCTAATCCGCCTGTCCCTGCTCATTTTCAGCGTATATGGGTACATGTCCCTTGGAAAAGATCTGTGGTTCTGGAGCATAAACAGTCTCTACCGGACCCTCGTAAGAATCCTGCTGGATATTACAAAGAGTTGTCCCAGACTGTTGATGCGTGCGTTATGAATTTAGCAGATATTGATTTGTTGATGGAAAATGTAGTCCCTCAAGCACTATGGGCTCGGATTCGTAGGGAAGACCACGACCAAGCTTTAGGTGGTAATTGGGCTGCCTTGACTGCCGCAGATGCAGCTCAAGTAGGTGGTGCTAAACCCGATGGTTTGATCACTGATCACTGAATTGCCTGGTAGAATAATCGCTCTAATGAAAACGATGATGCCAGCCCTCCGAGTTAATTGGGATAAGTTAGCTGCGTGTAAACAGAAGAAAGATTAGAGTGTCTCCGCTTTCTTTACTCGTTTCGAAGAGACGTTCATCAACCACAGTGGTCAGGATATGAGTACGGAGGGTGGACAGCGATTATTTGTGGATACATTTGTATTTAATTTACTTCCCGAATTATCGCATAAATTGAAAGACTCTGAGAGTTTGTGGGCTATTTCTTCGTCTGCCCAAATAATGGCTACTGCTCAGTATTACGAGAATAGGGATAAGGAAGACAAGGATAAAGTAGAGAAAAAGACTAAAGAGTTGAAAACAAAGGTTCTTTTGCAACAAGCCTATCCCCCTCGTTCTGCTCAGCGTCAATTGCAATAGCCTCCACAGTTTCAGAGATTGTTACAGAAACCTGCACCGTATGTTTCGCGAGCTTTGTTGGGTCCTAATTAATGTGCCTATTGTAAAGAGGAAGGTCATTTCAAGAATAATTGTCCGATTTTATTACAGCGTACAGGTGGACTATCAGGGCCACGAGGCCGTGGTGGTTTTCAGTCAACACCTAGGGGTAGAGGGCAAGGTGCGCCGTCTCAAGGACAGCGTTCCTTTCCCCCTCAGAATACTATGAATTATTTTGATCAGCAGAATTCTCAGTCTGCACAATATTACAATGACGATTATTGTGTTGAGAACGAAAATCCTGATTTTCATACTAGCTAGGACAGCCGTAGACAAAGCAAGGGAGTGGTATCAGTTCCAGTGGATCAGGATAGGCCTTATGTTAACGTGGTTGCATTCAGAGCCATTTCTTTTGGATACTGGTGCGATGAGAAGTTCTATTATTCACTCCAAACTCCCTGGGGCACCTTTGTACGGCTTAACGAATGTTTCTGTAGGATTCTCTGGCGCCCCAGTAAGCAACCCAGTCTCTTGTCCTTTGCCCATCTCTATAGGTCCTTATGATTTGGAAGCCCCGCTCATTTTAACGACTGGTTGCGGTGAGAATTTGTTGGGTTTGGATTTATTGAAACGTCTACATGCAACGTTGTATTGTTCCCCCTCTGGTGTACATCTTACTTTGGGTATACAAAAAGCAAAATGGAAGGTGCACCCAAATGAAGTCAAATAGAAGTAGTAATTTAAAGTGTCTTCTTCTTTATTCAAAAAATATTCGTGAAACATAGGCACAGCCAACGCGTTTTGTTCCTCTTGCCTCTTAGGAACTTCGTCAGGGCGGGTTCTGTAAGTGAAATCAACTTGAGTCAGAGGTGATCATATGGTGTTGAAACAAGGTGACCGTTTAAATTCGTCGGCAGTCAGCGCCCAGTCAGGATTGGTAACGGATATAATAACCTCGTGCACTCCTCAACCCGGATTCTATAAAGGTTTGCGCGACGTTGGAAGCGTTAGATCTCATGGAAAAGACCTCTGAAGTAAGAAAGTCAGTTAGGTGGGTCTTGCGCCGCCTGTCCGGTTTTGACTCAAAATTGTATAGCGAAGAGCCCAGAGCACCTGAAATTAGTCGTTTGGTGCTTAAGGCGTTGAATTCCCAGAAAGAGACCTCCGAAGTAAGGAAGTCGAGTAAGTCGTTCTTTCGCTGCTTGGTCCAATTTTAGACCCGAACGTGTGTGGCGAAGAGCCCTGAGTGCCTGTGATATGGCACTCGAATTCCAAGTTTCCAAGTTTCCGCAGGACGCCGTCTATGTGGAAACTTGGAATTCGAGTGCCATATCACAGGCACTCAGGGCTCTTCGCCACACACGTTCGGGTCCAAAATTGGACCAAGCAGCGAAAGAACGACTTACTCGACTTCCTTACTTCGGAGGTCTCTTTCTGGGAATTCAACGCCTTAAGCACCAAACGGCTAATTTCAGGTGCTCTGGGCTCTTCGCTATACAATTTTGAGTCAAAACCGGACAGGCGGCGCAAGACCCACCTAACTGACTTTCTTACTTCAGAGGTCTTTTCCATGAGATCTAACGCTTCCAAAGTCGCGCAAACCTTTATAGAATCCGGGTTGAGGAGTGCACGAGGTTATTATATCCGTTACCAATCCTGAGTGGGCGCTGACTGCCGACGAATTTAAACGGTCACCTTGTTTCAACACCATATGATCACCTCTGACTCAAGTTGATTTCACTTACAGAACCCGCCCTGACAAAGTTCCTAAGAGGCAAGAGGAACGAAACGCGTTGGCTGTGCCTATGTTTCACGAATATTTTTTGAATAAAGAAGAAGACACTTTAAATGACTACTTCTATTTGACTTCATTTGGGTGCACCTTCCATTTTGCTTTTTGTATTTTCATTATTCTGTACATCCTGTGGCAGAGGGTGTGGGAAGAGATTGCACCATCCTTATTTGAGAACTAGATGATCCGTAGTGCTTGACCTGGTCTACTGCCTTGGTCCTTTTGTTTTACAATCTTACTTTGGGTGATAAAGTGGTTTCCCCTATGTATTTGTCTAAGGATCAACTACCACTTGAATTGCGTTCAGTTCCTGCTACGCTTTGGGCCACGGGTCCGAATGATGTTGGTTTGCTCAAGATTCCACCTTAGGTGTTCACTATCAAACCTGATGTTCAATTGCCACGTATTTCTCAGTACAAGATTTCTAACGATGGCGAAAGAGCTTTGTTGGCTATTGTTTATGATTTAGTTCAGAAAGGTGTTGTTGAAGAAACAAGAGGAAATGTTTGCAACAGTCCTGTTTTGCCTGTTCTTAAACGTACGGATCCTTCTAAGCCTCCTGTATATCGTTTTGTGATTGATCTTCGAGAGGTCAATAAAATTGTTGTCCCTCAGTTTCCTGTTGTCCCAGATATTACTGCTTTGCTCACAATGATACCTGCTTCGGCTGTTTGGTTCTCAGTCATTGATCTCAAGAATGCTTTCTTTAGCATTCCTATTGCTGAGGAAAGTAGAGATCTCTTTGGTTTCTCTCTCGGAGGCCGAAGCTTTAGATTTCAAAGCGCAACTCAAGGCTACTATGAGAGTCCCTCCATTTATAGCCAAGCTTTAAAATCCCAGCTAGATGCTTTTTCCTTGCCTCCAGGAGCTACTCTTATTCAGTATGTGGATGATTTGTTAGTGGCTGCCGATTCAGAGGATGTTTGTAAAAATGCGACTGTTTCGCTTTTGCGTCATTTGTCTGATTTACATCATAAGGTGTCACCTTCTAAGTTACAATATTGCCGCCAAGGGGTTACCTATTTAGGTCATCTCTTGTCGAAGGAGGGAAGGCGATTGACCCCAGAACGAAATTCATTCAATTTCACGAATGTCTGTACCATCTACACAAAAGGAAGTGCGTGCCTTTTTGGGCATTACCTCTTATAGCAGACAGTGGATCCCAAATTTTTCTTTGTTGGCTAAACCTCTGTTGGAACTTACTCTGAAAGACACACCCCAACCTCTTCCTTGGACTGACGAATGTGAAAAGAGTTTTTCTGATTTACGTACTGTTTTGTGTTCTGCTCCTGTGTTGGGTACTCCAGATTATAGTAAGCCTTTTACACTCTTCGTGCATGAACGAGAAGGTTGTGCATTGTCAGTTTTAATACAACAATTTGGAGACAAACAAAGGCCATGTGCCTATTTTTCGGCTACAATGGATCCAGTTGCCAAGGCATTGCCTAGTTGTCTCAGAGCAACAGCAGCAGCGGCGATTTCTATTCGTCAATCTGCTGGATTGGTATTGGATCACACCCTTGTTGTTATGGTACCACATGCAGTAGATACTCTTTTAAGCAGAACAAAAACGTAACAACTTACGAGTGTTCGCTTGTCTGGATATGAGTTAACGCTTTTAGCTGGCCACATACACATCAAGCGATGTAATGTTTTAAATCCAGCAACATTGTTACCTAATCCCGAAGGGGAGGATATACGAGATCAGCATGATTGTTTTCTTCGTACAGAGGAGGAAACTAAAGGCAGAATAGATTTAAAAGATACACCACTCGTGCATCGGGATGGGATCCTATGGTTAGATGGGTCGTGTTTTAAGCTTCCTAATGGTGATACGACTGCAGCCTAGGCTGTTACTACTTTGCTTACTGTAGTAGAAACTGCACGTATTACACACAATTCAGCACAAGCAGCTGAGTTGATTGCACTGACGAGAGCGTGTGTGTTGGCGAAAGGAAAGAGAGTGACTATTTACACTGATAGCCAGTACGCCTTTGGCGTGGCTCATAGTTTTGGTCGCTTGTGGAAGGAAAGAGGATTCTTTACTTCCCATGGGACTAAAATACAGCATGGTCAGTTGGTTACTGACCTCGAATCACTTGCCTTGCCTATCCAAATAGCGATTGTGAAGTGCAGTGCACATAAAAGGATCACTGATGATGTGGGTCGTGGGAATGCTTTTGCAGACGAAGTAGCGAAAGAAACAGCGAAGGATGTTAAGAGTTGTATGTATGTCGCCGGTCCTACAAGATGGGTTGGAGAAGCAGGTATGTGTGAGGACACAGTGGAAAGTGTGAAGAAGATTCAAGGAGAAGCAACTGAGAAGGAATTGAGTAAGTGGAGAGAGAGTACGGGAATGTTGGACACTACAGAGTTTTGGACAGAATTGTCGGAACACCAACGATGGTTGTTACCAGATGCCTATGTACTACCTGTAGTTACTATGGTGCATGGTCCAGCTCATATCAGTGCGAAAGGAATATGTAAGCTTCTGGCTCCAGTATGGCAGAATGAAGGTATTCCTAAATGTACGGAGAATGTGGTAAAGCATTGCATTGTTTGCTTAATGCATAATCCAGGAAAGGGAACCCCAACTCCGGCAGCCCATTTTGCTCCTCCTACGTATCCTTTTGAGGTTTTACAAATAGATTACATTCATATGGAACATTCCAATAACCTCAAGTATGTCCTGGTGGTGGTTTGTGCCTTTTCCAGATGGATAGAGGCTTACCCCCTAAAGGATAATACTGCCTTGTCCTCTGCTAAAGTCCTCTTGAAGGAATTCTTCCCAAGGTTTGGTTTGCCGCGCATTGTCTGGAGTGACAATGGAAGTGAATTCGTGGGTCAAATTATGAAGAAGGTGTGTGCGGGTCTTGGGATTAGGCAGAAATTCCATGCGGCAAACCTTCCTCAGTCAGCAGGTTTGGTAGAGTGCTATAACGGCACTCTCAAGCTCAAATTAGCGAAGATTCAGGCCAGCACGGGCCTTGCCTTGCCTGATGCCTTACCTTTGGCACTTCACTCTACAAGAACAACTGTGCATTCTCGTTTAGGACTTAGTCCTTATGAGGTCGTTTTGGACGCCCAGCCAATGTTTGGTGAGTTCCTCGACCAAAGAAATACTCTGACATTCCATATCCATTGTTGGTTGATTACTTGCATGAACTCACCACTAAATTACGTGTTATTCATCAACAGGTCCAAAACGCTTTGCCGGAGGCCTCCTCAGATCCAGGTCATTCCAATCGACCTGGTGATTTCGTCTGCCTCAAAAAATTCCAGAGGAAGAAGAATCTGGAACCTCATTGGGGGCTGCCGCGACAAGTGCTTTTGACGACACGTACAGCTGTTAAAGTCGTTGGGAAGAAAAACTGGGTCCACGGCGTGCACTGTAAAAGGGTACCCTTGCCTTTACCTTATGATCAGTGGGTCCAAGAAGGCGTTGGTGATAGTGAATGTGAGAAAGTACTCCGATTTGTACCTTTTAGTAGTGCATGCCTGGACTGGGCAAGTTCTGAGAAAGAAGATGACGACGTGTTGCAAGAAGCTGTACCAACACATCTTAGACTCGACACGACTAACCCAGAGGCTTTGTTTCGAGACCAAATGATATCTGGCAAGACACGGTACAACCTAAGACCTAAGTTGACTAAAGACAATTGAACTATATATTTTTTTCCTTTTTGCTGGTTATATATTCTATTAAAAGACATTTCCTTTTCGCTATCTATTAAGTTGCAGGGTCACGGTAGGAGTCTTAGGCTGTGACCTGAATAGTGACTAGGTCAATAGGACTTGCAGTGTCATAGGACGGGGCTAATAATCACAGCTAAGTGATTTAGGAAGATTACCGTGAGCAACGCCTTTAGAGAAATGGATACTGAAGTGGAAGGGAATGATGTTAAGATTGTAAAAAGAAATAAGTACAAGAAACTGTTGTTTAGTCGATGTGGCGTAGCATTATGTATTCTAGTGTGTTTATGTAGTTTATTAGCTTGTGTGGGATGGATTGTCCACACTATGCAGCCAGCACCTGCTCCAACTTCCGTTTCTTTGCCTTTTCCTGCTACTAACTCTCCGCATAATTTCTATACACTCCCAGATCATGAACAAGTTAGGAGAACAGTATATTTTAACAATTCATTCATCCAGTTGTTACATCAGCATCAACTGGTAGTTAACACTACTGATTGTTGGGTTTCTGGGCTTCTGCCCCATAACGCTGAGAAAGTGATGCCATATTTAGTTCTCCCGTTTTCATATGAAGGTTCCGCATAGACGGCGTCCTGCGGAAACTTGGAAACTTGGAATTCGAGTGCCATATCACAGGCACTCAGGGCTCTTCGCCACACACGTTCGGGTCTAAAATTGGACCAAGCAGCGAAAGAACGACTTACTCGACTTCCTTACTTCGGAGGTCTCTTTCTGGGAATTCAACGCCTTAAGCACCAAACGACTAATTTCAGGTGCTCTGGGCTCTTCGCTATACAATTTTGAGTCAAAACCGGACAGGCGGCGCAAGACCCACCTAACTGACTTTCTTACTTCAGAGGTCTTTTCCATGAGATCTAACGCTTCCAACGTCGCGCAAACCTTTATAGAATCCGGGTTGAGGAGTGCACGAGGTTATTATATCCGTTACCAATCCTGACTGGGCGCTGACTGCCGACGAATTTAAACGGTTACCTTGTTTCAACACCATATGATCACCTCTGACTCAAGTTGATTTCACTTACAGAACCCGCCCTGACGAAGTTCCTAAGAGGCAAGAGGAACAAAACGCGTTGGCTGTGCCTATGTTTCACGAATATTTTTTGAATAAAGAAGAAGACACTTTAAATTACTACTTCTATTTGACTTCATTTGGGTGCACCTTCCATTTTGCTTTTTGTATACCCAAAGTAAGATGTACACCAGAGGGGGAACAATACAACGTTGCATGTAGACGTTTCAATAAATCCAAACCCAACAAATTCTCACCGCAACCAGTCGTTAAAATGAGCGGGGCTTCCAAATCATAAGGACCTATAGAGATGGGCAAAGGACAAGAGACTGGGTTGCTTACTGGGGCGCCAGAGAATCCTACAGAAACATTCGTTAAGCCGTACAAAGGTGCCCCAGGGAGTTTGGAGTGAATAATAGAACTTCTCATCGCACCAGTATCCAAAAGAAATGGCTCTGAATGCAACCACGTTAACATAAGGCCTATCCTGATCCACTGGAACTGATACCACTCCCTTGCTTTGTCTACGGCTGTCCTAGCTAGTATGAAAATCAGGATTTTCGTTCTCAACACAATAATCGTCATTGTAATATTGTGCAGACTGAGAATTCTGCTGATCAAAATAATTCATAGTATTCTGAGGGGGAAAGGAACGCTGTCCTTGAGACGGCGCACCTTGCCCTCTACCCCTAGGTGTTGACTGAAAACCACCACGGCCTCGTGGCCCAGATAGTCCACCTGTACGCTGTAATAAAATCGGACAATTATTCTTGAAATGACCTTCCTCTTTACAATAGGCACATTAATTAGGACCCAACAAAGCTCGCGAAACATACGGTGCAGGTTTCTGTAACAATCTCTGAAACTGTGGAGGCTATTGCAATTGACGCTGAGCAGAACGAGGGGGATAGGCTTGTTGCAAAAGAACCTTTGTTTTCAACTCTTTAGTCTTTTTCTCTACTTTATCCTTGTCTTCCTTATCCCTATTCTCGTAATACTGAGCAGTAGCCATTATTTGGGCAGACGAAGAAATAGCCCACAAACTCTCAGAGTCTTTCAATTTATGCGATAATTCGGGAAGTAAATTAAATACAAATGTATCCACAAATAATCGCTGTCCACCCTCCGTACTCATATCCTGACCACTGTGGTTGATGAACGTCTCTTCGAAACGAGTAAAGAAAGCGGAGACACTCTAATCTTTCTTCTGTTTACACGCAGCTAACTTATCCCAATTAACTCGGAGGGCTGGCATCATCGTTTTCATTAGAGCGATTATTCTACCAGGCAATTCAGTGATCAGTGATCAAACCATCGGGTTTAGCACCACCTACTTGAGCTGCATCTGCGGCAGTCAAGGCAGCCCAATTACCACCTAAAGCTTGGTCGTGGTCTTCCCTACGAATCCGAGCCCATAGTGCTTGAGGGACTACATTTTCCATCAACAAATCAATATCTGCTAAATTCATAACGCACGCATCAACAGTCTGGGACAACTCTTTGTAATATCCAGCAGGATTCTTACGAGGGTCCGGTAGAGACTGTTTATGCTCCAGAACCACAGATCTTTTCCAAGGGACATGTACCCATATACGCTGAAAATGAGCAGGGACAGGCGGATTAGCACCTGGAACTGCATCTCTCCATGTTGGAGGAACTTCTCGCATAGGATAGTGTTTCACTTTATGCCTTACTGCAGGATCAGGTTCAAGAGAAGCTTGAGAGAAAAAGGAAGACCTAACAGTGATAAGTGTTCGAACAGCATCCTCGACATCAGAGCCCACAATAAGTCCCTTATCAAATTTTGCCTGTATATCAAACAAACCCTGAGGAGGTAAATCCAAATCCATATCACCCCATCCTTTTACAAGAGTATTACACATAACATTAAAAACATATCTTTGTGTAGGCGAATTCCACTGAAGAAAAGTATCCAAGATATCGCGTACATTATACTGTGGACCACTCATGATCCAATTGTGAGCGAGAGAGTCCTACCTAATTCGTTCGTCAGTATCCGGAATTTGACTATGGGATTGTCTTCGGGACGAAGCAGGAGTCAAATTAAGAGACCCAAAAAAAGGCAACAAAAGACCAGAAACGGTATCAACTAATCGTTGACGAGCCATAAGCGAATCTGACAATAAAACCGGAGACAACGTGTTAAGCACAGCAGGAGAAGAACTGTCAGTGGTAAAAGAAACTGACGGTAAAGGACACCTAATACATAAGGTGGCGGTAATCTCAACAAATGAGACATTAAAGGATCTTCATCAAGATCTTTACTCTTTGTAGAAGGAGGCAATACAGGATAACATCTATGTATTGCCATATGATGCTGTCATTCTGAAATTTCAATCATTTGATCAGCTTCATTAATCTTAAACTGTTGAGCAGCCTGTAGAATCGTCATATCCTGTGCTTTCTTATCTTTTTTCACTTGTTTAATTTCTTTCTGTTTGGCTTCCTTACGCCATAGGCGGAAAGAGTCAAACATTGCTGGCCGGGCTTTTCTCTTAAATAAAATTGTTTCTAAATTGTCTAATATGTCAGGCTCAAAGCTACCATTTTGTGGCCACTGTAAAACACCATCTTTCTTCGTATATCGAATCCATGTTTCATTAAAGATAATAGGACCAAGACCATGTTTCGAATAGAGCTCCTAAGTGGGAGTTCCAACCGGAGGAATTGGACAAGAGTCCACTAGCCGGGAATCCCTAGTACAATTAAAACAGCAAAATTTCCTAAACTTACTAAGTCCAGGCATTTCGTAACGAACTGGACTATGCACAAACTTCAAGGGGTTTTAAGGCAATTAATACAGCACAATTGTACTTACCCCTCGGCTTCGACTAATGCATGAGTCGAGTAATAAAAACCAAACAAAAGAGTGGGTGCTAACCTCGAATACTTAACTAAATATTTTCTCACGCCAACAAGTGTCCGTCTAACGTCTCGCGATACCAATCATCACCAGAGGGCCAAGGCAGGGCGACAGTCAGTGCAGCAGTCGTCTGCCGCCGTCGGAAAGGAGTAGCCGCGCTGCAAAAGACCTTCGGTCCACTTTCGACATACAGGGGTCGCTTGACGTGGTTCGCGAATCCTCCAGAATTTTCTTGCGAGGCTCCTCACGACCTTCGAGCTGAACCGCTACCACTGAAGTCGCCCCACTTTGGGACGCCAATTGGAGACCTTGGCCTTAAGGGCCGAGCGGCGCAGGGCACGCCTAAAATCTCCGGGTTCACCTGCCTTATAAGACAGAGACACGAGACACTCCGTTAGGCGTAGAAAATCATGTTTATTAGCTGCAGCTAAGCACAGTTGTCCAAGAAGTACACAAAGAGTTCACTTACAGAACCCGCCCTGACAAAGTTCCTAAGAGGCAAGAGGAACGAAACGCGTTGGCTGTGCCTATGTTTCACGAATATTTTTTGAATAAAGAAGAAGACACTTTAAATGACTACTTCTATTTGACTTCATTTGGGTGCACCTTCCATTTTGCTTTTTGTATTTTCATTATTCTGTACATCCTGTGGCAGAGGGTGTGGGAAGAGATTGCACCATCCTGATTTGAGAACTAGATGATCCGTAGTGCTTGACCTGGTCTACTGCCTTGGTCCTTTTGTTTTACAATCTTACTTTGGGTGATAAAGTGGTTTCCCCTATGTATTTGTCTAAGGATCAACTACCACTTGAATTGCGTTCAGTTCCTGCTACGCTTTGGGCCACGGGTCCGAATGATGTTGGTTTGCTCAAGATTCCACCTTAGGTGTTCACTATCAAACCTGATGTTCAATTGCCACGTATTTCTCAGTACAAGATTTCTAACGATGGCGAAAGAGCTTTGTTGGCTATTGTTTATGATTTAGTTCAGAAAGGTGTTGTTGAAGAAACAAGAGGAAATGTTTGCAACAGTCCTGTTTTGCCTGTTCTTAAACGTACGGATCCTTCTAAGCCTCCTGTATATCGTTTTGTGATTGATCTTCGAGAGGTCAATACAATTGTTGTCCCTCAGTTTCCTGTTGTCCCAGATATTACTGCTTTGCTCACAATGATACCTGCTTCGGCTGTTTGGTTCTCAGTCATTGATCTCAAGAATGCTTTCTTTAGCATTCCTATTGCTGAGGAAAGTAGAGATCTCTTTGGTTTCTCTCTCGGAGGCCGAAGCTTTAGATTTCAAAGCGCAACTCAAGGCTACTATGAGAGTCCCTCCATTTATAGCCAAGCTTTGAAATCCCAGCTAGATGCTTTTTCCTTGCCTCCAGGAGCTACTCTTATTCAGTATGTGGATGATTTGTTAGTGGCTGCCGATTCAGAGGATGTTTGTAAAAATGCGACTGTTTCGCTTTTGCGTCATTTGTCTGATTTACATCATAAGGTGTCACCTTCTAAGTTACAATATTGCCGCCAAGGGGTTACCTATTTAGGTCATCTCTTGTCGAAGGAGGGAAGGCGATTGACCCCAGAACGAAATTCATTCAATTTCACGAATGTCTGTACCATCTACACAAAAGGAAGTGCGTGCCTTTTTGGGCATTACCTCTTATAGCAGACAGTGGATCCCGAATTTTTCTTTGTTGGCTAAACCTCTGTTGGAACTTACTCTGAAAGACACACCCCAACCTCTTCCTTGGACTGACGAATGTGAAAAGAGTTTTTCTGATTTACGTACTGTTTTGTGTTCTGCTCCTGTGTTGGGTACTCCAGATTATAGTAAGCCTTTTACACTCTTCGTGCATGAACGAGAAGGTTGTGCATTGTCAGTTTTAATACAACAATTTGGAGACAAACAAAGGCCATGTGCCTATTTTTCGGCTACAATGGATCCAGTTGCCAAGGCATTGCCTAGTTGTCTCAGAGCAACAGCAGCAGCGGCGATTTCTATTCGTCAATCTGCTGGATTGGTATTGGATCACACCCTTGTTGTTATGGTACCACATGCAGTAGATACTCTTTTAAGCAGAACAAAAACGTAACAACTTACGAGTGTTCGCTTGTCTGGATATGAGTTAACGCTTTTAGCTGGCCACATACACATCAAGCGATGTAATGTTTTAAATCCAGCAACATTGTTACCTAATCCCGAAGGGGAGGATATACGAGATCAGCATGATTGTTTTCTTCGTACAGAGGAGGAAACTAAAGGCAGAATAGATTTAAAAGATACACCACTCGTGGATCGGGATGGGATCCTATGGTTAGATGGGTCGTGTTTTAAGCTTCCTAATGGTGATACGACTGCAGCCTAGGCTGTTACTACTTTGCTTACTGTAGTAGAAACTGCACGTATTACACACAATTCAGCACAAGCAGCTGAGTTGATTGCACTGACGAGAGCGTGTGTGTTGGCGAAAGGAAAGAGAGTGACTATTTACACTGATAGCCAGTACGCCTTTGGCGTGGCTCATAGTTTTGGTCGCTTGTGGAAGGAAAGAGGATTCTTTACTTCCCATGGGACTAAAATACAGCATGGTCAGTTGGTTACTGACCTTCTCGAATCACTTGCCTTGCCTATCCAAATAGCGATTGTGAAGTGCAGTGCACATAAAAGGATCACTGATGATGTGGGTCGTGGGAATGCTTTTGCAGACGAAGTAGCGAAAGAAACAGCGAAGGATGTTAAGAGTTGTATGTATGTCGCCGGTCCTACAAGATGGGTTGGAGAAGCAGGTATGTGTGAGGACACAGTGGAAAGTGTGAAGAAGATTCAAGGAGAAGCAACTGAGAAGGAATTGAGTAAGTGGAGAGAGAGTAGGGGAATGTTGGACACTACAGAGTTTTGGACAGAATTGTCGGAACACCAACGATGGTTGTTACCAGATGCCTATGTACTACCTGTAGTTACTATGGTGCATGGTCCAGCTCATATCAGTGCGAAAGGAATATGTAAGCTTCTGGCTCCAGTATGGCAGAATGAAGGTATTCCTAAATGTACGGAGAATGTGGTAAAGCATTGCATTGTTTGCTTAATGCATAATCCAGGAAAGGGAACCCCAACTCCGGCAGCCCATTTTGCTCCTCCTACGTATCCTTTTGAGGTTTTACAAATAGATTACATTCATATGGAACATTCCAATAACCTCAAGTATGTCCTGGTGGTGGTTTGTGCCTTTTCCAGATGGATAGAGGCTTACCCCCTAAAGGATAATACTGCCTTGTCCTCTGCTAAAGTCCTCTTGAAGGAATTCTTCCCAAGGTTTGGTTTTCCGCGCATTGTCTGGAGTGACAATGGAAGTGAATTTGTGGGTCAAATTATGAAGAAGGTGTGTGCGGGTCTTGGGATTAGGCAGAAATTCCATGCGGCAAACCTTCCTCAGTCAGCAGGTTTGGTAGAGTGCTATAACGGCACTCTCAAGCTCAAATTAGCGAAGATTCAGGCCAGCACGGGCCTTGCCTTGCCTGATGCCTTACCTTTGGCACTTCACTCTACAAGAACAACTGTGCATTCTCGTTTAGGACTTAGTCCTTATGAGGTCGTTTTGGACGCCCAGCCAATGTTTGGTGAGTTCCTCGACCAAAGAAATACTCTGACATTCCATATCCATTGTTGGTTGATTACTTGCATGAACTCACCACTAAATTACGTGTTATTCATCAACAGGTCCAAAACGCTTTGCCGGAGGCCTCCTCAGATCCAGGTCATTCCAATCGACCTGGTGATTTCGTCTGCCTCAAAAAATTCCAGAGGAAGAAGAATCTGGAACCTCATTGGGGGCTGCCGCGACAAGTGCTTTTGACGACACGTACAGCTGTTAAAGTCGTTGGGAAGAAAAACTGGGTCCACGGCGTGCACTGTAAAAGGGTACCCTTGCCTTTACCTTATGATCAGTGGGTCCAAGAAGGCGTTGGTGATAGTGAATGTGAGAAAGTACTCCGATTTGTACCTTTTAGTAGTGCATGCCTGGACTGGGCAAGTTCTGAGAAAGAAGATGACGACGTGTTGCAAGAAGCTGTACCAACACATCTTAGACTCGACACGACTAACCCAGAGGCTTTGTTTCGAGACCAAACGATATCTGGCAAGACACGGTACAACCTAAGACCTAAGTTGACTAAAGACAATTGAACTATATATTTTTTTCCTTTTTGCTGGTTATATATTCTATTAAAAGACATTTCCTTTTCGCTATCTATTAAGTTGCAGGGTCACGGTAGGAGTCTTAGGCTGTGACCTGAATAGTGACTAGGTCAATAGGACTTGCAGTGTCATAGGACGGGGCTAATAATCACAGCTAAGTGATTTAGGAAGATTACCGTGAGCAACGCCTTTAGAGAAATGGATACTGAAGTGGAAGGGAATGATGTTAAGATTGTAAAAAGAAATAAGTACAAGAAACTGTTGTTTAGTCGATGTGGCGTAGCATTATGTATTCTAGTGTGTTTATGTAGTTTATTAGCTTGTGTGGGATGGATTGTCCACACTATGCAGCCAGCACCTGCTCCAACTTCCGTTTCTTTGCCTTTTCCTGCTACTAACTCTCCGCATAATTTCTATACACTCCCAGATCATGAACAAGTTAGGAGAACAGTATATTTTAACAATTCATTCATCCAGTTGTTACATCAGCATCAACTGGTAGTTAACACTACTGATTGTTGGGTTTCTGGGCTTCTGCCCCATAACGCTGAGAAAGTGATGCCATATTTAGTTCTCCCGTTTTCATATGAAGGTTCCCCTTGGGCTTATTTGGCTATGTTTTCCAATGCATATCAGAATCAGCTTCGATATCCTCCTGGTGATATATATACTGGTGGATAGGATTATAGTCATAGTCCTTTAATAAAGGGAATAGTGTCTATGGCTAAAATTGCCGATATTAGTAAGATTCTGTTGATGAGAAACGAGCATATGATGGTTGGAATATGACTCGTTACATTACTAGCCTCACTGACAAGGCTAGACAAAGAAGATCCTTACCAATTTGGACTGTACCTCATAAAGGTAACTTATGCTTGCAGATAACTGGTCAGAATAATAAGAATAAATAGGAAAAGAGTGTTTGTTCCCATACGTATGGCTATTCCCCCTTGATTTCTTCTCCATTAGTACCATCTCAAGGTACATATTTTGTTTGTCACGATAGGGCCTACACATGGCTTCCTGCCTATTTTTCAGGAACATGTTATATAGCTTTTCTTCTTCCCCCTACATACACTGCTCCTTCAAGTCATCACAGAAAAAGATATGGTAGACGGGTTATTGATTCTGGAGACACAGCTGGACAAGAGGGAGGAGACTTTATTAAAGGGTTTCTTCCCTTCTGGGGCCCAATGGGCAATAGCAGACACATCAGACAGCTAGTTTGTGTTGTCGAGGCTGCGATAAATGTAACTTCCGGAGCCTTGAGTAACTTGACGGCTGAACTTCAGGCGGATCGTCTCATGACTTTACAAAACCGAATGGTTTTAGACAACGTTCTTGCAGATAGAGGAGGAGTATGTACATTGATTGGGTCTAGTTGCTGCATTTATATTCCTGATAATGCTCCTACAATATACCAAGCCATTTCTAAATTACACGTGATTTCTGAGTCTATTCATCAGGACACAGGAGATTGGTCCGTGATGGGATGGTTGTGGGGACTACTGTCCACATGGGGATGGAAAGTGTTAACTTTCCTTGGAATGATATTAGCCATAATTTTCTCTTGTTGTCTCTGTTTGTAGTGTGGTCCCGCCATCTGTGGTCTTTGTGCCACCTTGTGTGTTCCAAAGTCTGCGTCACAGAAAACAGAGAACATTAAGATGATGTTGCAGCAACAGCTCAATGACCTCATGACCATTGACATTGACTCAGATTAACTTGAGTCCTTTGTGTTTTGCCTGAGTAATGGCAAAAGGAGGGTCTGAGTTTCTGTGATTTTCGACTTCGCTTCGTAGTCAGCTGCCATTTTGTGACAGCCGCCATTTTGTTTTGCCCTCACTCAGGCGACACGGCGAACATAGTGTTTTTGCCTTTTCAGCTGCTCATCTCTCCTGTTAAAAAGTAACCCTTTCTCCTTGTTTGTGAAACCGATGTCAGGGACTGGCCGAGTTAGTTAATCCATGTCTAGACTGATTGATCCTTGTCTTAGTTGATTGTTTGAGTCCCACCATTCTTCCTTTATTTTATCTTGTTTGACTGGCCTTCACTATTCTCTCCGTGTACTCTCCTGTTAAACAACTATCCTTTGAGGGTTGCAAATACGTCCTGATACCTGCAAATTGAATTACATGCACTAGCATTGATTAACGTGAGGGGAGGAGAGAACACGGGGTCTGAAAGAAGGGTGTACACAAGATACTCAATAGCTTGTTTTCGAACTTTTCTCATTTGTCAGTTTTGTATGTTTTGGGAGTAGGTATTGTAAATATGTATGGTATAAAAGACTGTGCGCCACGGAATGAAGGGGCAGTCTCCTGAGAACTTATCATTGGTGTACTTCTTGGACAACTGTGCTTAGCTGCAGCTAATAAACCTGATTTTCTACGCCTAACGGAGTGTCTCGTGTCTCTGTCTGATAAGGCAGGTGAACCCGGAGATTTTAGGCGTGCCCTGCCCCGCTCGGCCCTTAATGCCAAGGTCTCCAATTGGCGTCCCAACGTGGGGCGACTTCAGTGGTAGCGGTACAGCCCGAAGGTCGTGAGGAGCCTCGCAAGAAAATTCTGGAGGATTCGCGAACCACGTCAAACGACCCCTGTATGTCGAAAGTGGCCCGAAGGTCTTTTGCAGCGCGGCTACTCCTTTCCGACGGCTGCAGACGACTGCTGCCCTGACTGTCACCCTGCCTTGGCCCTCTGGTGATGATCGGTATCGCGAGACGTTAGACGGACACTTGTTGGCCTGAGAAAATATTTAGTTAAGTATTCGTGGGTAGCACCCACTCTTTTGTTTGGTTTTTGTTACTCGACTCATGCATTAGTCGAAGCAGAGGGGTAAGTACAATTGTGCTGTATTAATTGCCTTAAAACCCCTTGAAGTTTGTGCATAGTCCAGTTCGTTACGAAATGCCTGGACTTAGTAAGTTTAGGAAATGTTGCTGTTTTAATTGTACTAGGGATTCCCGGCTAGAGGACTCTTGTCCAATTCCTCCGGTTGGAACTCCCACTTATGAGCTCTATTCGAAACATGGTCTTGGTCCTATTATCTTTAATGAAACATGGATTCGATATACGAAGAAAGATGGTGTTTTACAGTGGCCACAAAATGGTAGCTTTGAGCCTGACATATTAGACAATTTAGAAACAATTTTATTTAAGAGAAAAGTCCGGCCAGCAATGTTTGACTCTTTCCGCCTATGGCGTAAGGAAGCCAAACAGAAAGAAATTAAACAAGTGAAAAAAGATAAGAAAGCACAGGATATGACGATTCTACAGGCTGCTCAACAGTTTAAGATTAATGAAGCTGATGAAATGATTGAAATTTCAGAACGACAGCATCATATGGCAATACATAGATGTTATCCTGTATTGCCTCCTTCTACAAAGAGTAAAGATCTTGATGAAGATCCTTTAATGTCTCATTTGTTGAGATTACCGCCACCTTATGTATTAGGTGCTAATGCACCCCCATTACAACCTGTTGTTCAGCAACCTGTTGTTCAACCAGTTGTTCCGGTTCTTCCACAATTGCCTCTTCCAGTAATTCCACCTCCTTTGCCACCGGCTTCTGTACCTCAGTCTCCTTTACCGTCAGTTTCTTTTACCACTGACAGTTCTTCTCCTGCTGTGCTTAACACGTTGTCTCCGGTTTTATTGTCAGATTCGCCTATGGCTCGTCAACGATTAGTTGATACCGTTTCCGGTCTTTTGTTGCCTTTTTTTGGGTCTCTTAATTTGACTCCTGCTTCGTCCCGAAGACAATCCCGTAATCAAATTCCGGATACTGACGAACGAATTAGGTTGGACTCTCTCGCTCACAATTGGATCATGAGTGGTCCACAGTATAATGTACGAGATATCTTGGATACTTTTCTTCAGTGGAATTCGCCTACACAAAGATATGTTTGTAATGTTATGTGTAATACTCTTGTAAAAGGATGGGGTGATATGGATTTGGATTTACCTCCTCAGGGTTTGTTTGATATACAGGCAAAATTTGATAAGGGACTTATTGTGGGCTCTGGTGTCGAGGATGCTGTTCGAACACTTATCACTGTTAATCAATCAATCAATCAATCAAACCATTTGTATAGCGCACTACTCACCCGGGAGGATCTCAAGGCGCTTGGGGAAGGGGTAAGCTACTGCTCGAACAGCCCGGTCTTGAGTTGTTTCCTGAAGGCGAGATGGTCCTGGGTCAGCCGAAGGTGGATGGGGAGGGAGTTCCATGTCTTGGCAGCCAGGTAAGAGAAGGATCTTCCTCCGGCTGTGGCTCTTCGGATGCGTGGTACGGCTGCGAGGGCGAGGCTGGTGGACCGTAGCTGGCGGGTGGGCGTGTTGAAGGTCAGGCGGTCGTTGAGGTACTTGGGGCCCAGGTCGTGGAGAGACTTGTGTGCATGGGTGAGGAGCCGGAACGTGATCCTCTTGTCGACAGGGAGCCAGTGCAGGTTTCTCAGGTGGCTGGAGATGTGGCTGCGTCGGGGGACATCCAGGATGAGTCGGGCGGAGGCATTCTGGATGCGCTGGAGTTTTTTCTGTAGCTTGGCTGTGGTTCCGGCGTATAGGGCGTTTCCGTAGTCCAGTCGGCTGGTGACGAGTGCTTGGGTGACAGTCTTCCTGGTCTCGGTCGGGATCCAGCTGAAGATCTTGCGAAGCATACGCAGGGTGTTGAAGCACGATGAGGAGACGGCGTTGACTTGTCTGGTCATCGAGAGGGAGGAGTCCAGGATGAAGCCCAGGTTGCGAGCGTGGTTGGTTGGCTTGGGTGCGGTGCCCAGGGCTGGGGGCCACCAGGAGTCGTCCCAGGCGGAGGGCGAAGATCCCAGGATGAGGACTTCCGTCTTGTCCGAGTTCAGTTTCAGGTGGCTGTCCTTCATCCACTCGCGACGTCTTTCGTCCCTTCGTGTAGGCAGGTTCTGGCGGTGTCGGGGTCTCTGCTGAGGGAGAGGATCAGCTGGGTGTCGTCGGCGTAAGAGATGATGTTGAGGTTGTGCTGGCGTGCGATGGCTGCAAGAGGTCTCATGTAGACGTTGAAGAGGGTGGGGCTGAGTGAAGATCCTTGCGGGATGCCGCAGATGACTTCGGTGGCCTCGGAGCGAAACGGGGGGAGGCGGACTCTTTGTGTTCTTCCGGCGAGGAACGAGATGATCCACTCCAGTGCCTTCTCTTGGATACCGATGTTGCTGAGGCGCTGGACTAGGGTGCGGTGGCAGACAGTGTCGAATGCAGCGGAGAGGTCCAGGAGGATGAGGGCCACTGTTTCCCCCTTGTCGAGCAGGGTCCGGATGTCGTCGGTGGCTGCGATGAGGGCGGTCTCGGTGCTTTGGTTGGCTCTGAAGCCGGACTGGTAGGGGTCGAGGGATCCGTTCGTCTCGAGGAAGGCGGTCAGCTGTCTGTTGACGATCTTCTCGATGACTTTAGCAGGAAAAAGGAGGAGCGAGATGGGGCGGAAGTTTTTGAGGTCGGTGGGGTCCGTTGTAGGTTTCTTCAGGAGGGCGCTGAGCTCGGCATGTTTCCAGCTCTCCGGGAAGGTGGTGGTGTTGAAGGAGGTGTTAGGTCTTCCTTTTTCTCTCAAGCTTCTCTTGTACCTGATCCTGCAGTAAGGCATAAAGTGAAACACTATCCTATGCGAGAAGTTCCTCCAATATGGAGAGATGCAGTTCCAGGTGCTATTCCGCCTGTCCCTGCTCATTTTCAGCGTATATGGGTACATGTCCCTTGGAAAAGATCTGTGGTTCTGGAGCATAAACAGTCTCTACTGGACCCTCGTAAGAATCCTGCTGGATATTACAAAGAGTTGTCCCAGACTGTTGATGCGTGCGTTATGAATTTAGCAGATATTGATTTGTTGATGGGAAATGTAGTACCTCAAGCACTATGGGCTCGGATTCGTAGGGAAGACCACGACCAAGCTTTAGGTGGTAATTGGGCTGCCTTGACTGCCTCAGATGCAGCACAAGTAGGTGGTGCTAAACCCGATGATTTGATCACTGATCACTGAATTGCCTGGTAGAATAATAGCTCTAATGAAAACGATGATGCCTGCCCTCCGAGTTAATTGGGATAAGTTAGATGCGTGTAAACAGAAGAAAGATTAGAGTGTCTCTGATTTCTTTACTCGTTTCGAAGAGACGTTCATCAACCACAGTGGTCAAGATATGAGTACAGAGGCGGGACAGCGATTATTTGTGGATACATTTTTATTTAATTTACTTCCCGAATTATCGCATAAATTGAAAGACTCCGAGAGTTTGTGGGCTATTTCTTCGTCTGCCCAAATATTGGCTACTGCTCAGTATTACGAGAATAGGGATAAGGAAGAAAAGGATAAAGTAGAAAAAAAGACTAAAGAGTTGAAAACGAAGGTTCTTTTACAACAAGCCTATCCCCCTTGTTCTGCTCAGCGTCAATTGCAACAGCCTCCACAGTTTCAGAGATTGTTACAGAAACCTGCACCGTATGTTTCGCGAGCTTTGTTGGGTCCTAATCAATGTGCCTATTGTAAAGAGGAAGGTCATTCCAAGAATAATTGTCCGATTTTATTACAGCGTACAGGTGGACTATCAGGGCCACGAGGCCGTGGTGGTTTTCAGTCAACACCTAGGGGTAGAGGGCAAGGTGCGCCGTCTCAAGGACAGCGTTCCTTTCCCCCTCAGAATACTATGAATTATTTTGATCATCAGAATTCTCAGTCTGCACAATATTACAATGACGATTATTGTGTTGAGAACGAAAATCCTGATTTTCATACTAGCTAGGACAGCCGTAGACAAAGCAAGGGAGTGGTATCAGTTCCAGTGGATCAGGGTGGGCTTTATGTTAATGTTGTTGCATTCAGAGCCGTTTCTTTTGGATAGTGGTGCAATGAGAAGTTCTATTATTCACTCCAAACTCCCTGGGGCACCTTTGTCCAGCTTAACAAATGTTTCTGTAGGAAGCTTGTTTCCTTTCCAGTAAAGAATTGGCTTGGTAGTTTTGTCTGCCCTGTTCCCATGATGCACTGGGCCAGGGACAGACTAATTTGCATGTAGCCAGGTTCTGAACTGGGATGGTGCAGTGAGCTAAAAAAACGGTGATGGATCAAGCCCTGATCTTTTGACTGGGTAGGAGTGTTCTGCTTAATTCAGATACTTTGTCCATCACCACCCCCCTTTTTGAATCGTTTTGGCCACCACAAGCGTGGAAGGGTATGCTCAGATGTGAGTCCTTTGCTCACTGCACCATCAGGATTCAAGCAAGCCGGGCCAAAGACGGCTGTAATGCCAGAAACCGGTCCCCGGAAGCTTGTTTCCTTTCCAGTAAAGAATTGGCTTGGTAGTTTGGTCTGCCCTGTTCCCATGATGCACTGGGCCAGGGACAGACTAATTTGCATGTAGCCAGGTTCTGAACTGGGATGGTGCAGTGAGCTAAAAAACCGGTGATGGATCAAGCCCTGATCTTTTGACTGGGTAGGAGTGTTCTGCTTAATTCAGATACTCTGTCCATCACCACTCCCCTTTTTGAATAGGATTCTCTGGCGCCCCAGTTAGCAACCCAGTCTCTTGTCCTTTGCCCATCTCTATAGGTCCTTATGATTTGGAAGCCCCGCTCATTTTAACGACTGGTTGCAGTGAGAATTAGTTGGGTTTGGATTTATTGAAACGTCTACATGCAACGTTGTATTGTTCCCCCTCTGGTGTACATCTTACTTTGGGTGATAAAGTGGTTTCCCCTATGTATTTGTCTAAGGATCAACTACCACTTGAATTGCGTTCACTTCCTGCTACGCTTTGGGCCACGAGTCCGAATGATGTTGGTTTGCTCAAGATTCCACCTTACGTGTTCACTATCAAACCTGATGTTCAATTGCCACGTATTCCTCAGTATAAGATTTCTAACGATGGCGAAAGAGCTTTGTTGGCTATTGTTTATGATTTAGTTCAGAAAGGTGTTGTTGAAGAAACAAGAGGAAATGTTTGCAACAGTCCTGTTTTGCCTGTTCTTAAACGTACGGATCCTTCTAAGCCTCCTGTATATCGTTTTGTGATTGATCTTTGAGAGGTCAATAAAATTGTTGTCCCTCAGTTTCCTGTTGTCCCAGATATTACTGCTTTGCTCACAATGATACCTGCTTCGGCTGTTTGGTTCTCAGTCATTGATCTCAAGAATGCTTTCTTTAGCATTCCTATTGCTGAGGAAAGTAGAGATCTCTTTGGTTTCTCTCTCGGAGGCCGAAGCTTTAAATTTCAAAGCGCAACTCAAGGCTACTATGAGAGTCCCTCCATTTATAGCCAAGCTTTGAAATCCCAGCTAGATGCTTTTTCCTTGCCTCCAGGAGCTACTCTTATTCAGTATGTGGATGATTTGTTAGTGGCTGCCGATTCAGAGGATGTTTGTAAAAATGCGACTGTTTCGCTTTTGCGTCATTTGTCTGATTTACATCATAAGGTGTCACCTTCTAAGTTACAAAATTGCCGCCAAGGGGTTACCTATTTAGGTCATCTCTTGTCGAAGGAGGGAAGGCGATTGACCCCAGAACGTATTCATGCAATTTCACGAATGTCTGTACCATCTACACAAAAGGAAGTGCGTGCCTTTTTGGGCATTACCTCCTATTGCAGACAGTGGATCCCGAATGTTTCTTTGTTGGCTAAACCTCTGTTGGAACTTACTCTGAAAGACACACCCCAACCTCTTCCTTGGACTGACGAATGTGAAAAGAGTTTATCTGATTTACGTACTGCTTTGTGTTCTGCTCCTGTCTTGGGTACTCCAGATTATAGTAAGCCTTTTACACTCTACGTGCATGAACGAGAAGGTTGTGCATTGTCAGTTTTAATACAACAATTTGGAGACAAACAAAGGCCATGTGCTTATTTTTCGGCTACATTGGATCCAGTAGCCAAGGCATTGCCTAGTTGTCTCAGAGCAACAGCAGCAGCGGCGATTTCTATTCGTCAATCTGCTGGATTGGTATTGGATCACACTCTTGTTGTTATGGTACCACATGCAGTAGATACTCTTTTAAGCAGAACAAAAACGCAACAACTTATGAGTGTTCGCTTGTCTGGATATGAGTTAACGCTTTTAGCTGGCCACATACACATCAAGCGATGTAATGTGTTAAATCCAGCAACATTGTTACCTAATCCCAAAGGGGAGGATATACGAGATCAGCATGATTGTTTTCTTCGTACAGAGGAGGAAACTAAAGGCAGAATAGATTTAAAAGATACGCCACTCGTGGATCCGGATGGGATCCTATGGTTAGATGGGTCGTGTTTTAAGCTTCCTAACGGTGATACGACTGCAGCCTAGGCTGTTACTACTTTGCATACAGTAGTAATAACTGCATGTATTACACCCAATTCAGCACAAGCAGCTGAGTTGATTGCACTGACGAGAGCGTGTGTGTTGGCGAAAGGAAAGAGAGTGACTATTTACACTGATAGCCAGTACGCCTTTGGCGTGGCTCATAGTTTTGGTCGCTTGTGGAAGGAAAGAGGATTCTTTACTTCCCATGGGACAAAAATACAGCCTGGTCAGTTGGTTACTTACCTTCTCGAATCACTTGCCTTGCCTATCCAAATAGCGATTGTGAAGTGCAGTGCACATAAAAGGATCACTGATGATGTGGGTCGTGGGAATGCTTTTGCAGACGAAGTAGCGAAAGAAACATCGAAGGATGTTAAGAGTTGTATGTATGTCGCAGGTCCTACAAGATGGGTTGGAGAAGCAGGTATGTGTGAGGACACAGTGGAAAGTGTGAAGAAGATTCAAGGAGAAGCAACTGAGAAGGAATTGCATAAGTGGAGAGAGAGTACGGGAATGTTGGACACTACAGGGTGTTGGACGGAATTGTCGGAACACCAACGATGGTTGTTACCAGATGCCTATGTACTACCTGTCGTTACTATGGCGCATGGTCCAGCTCATATCAGTGCGAAAAGAATATGTAAGCTTCTGGCTCCAGTATGGCAGAATGAAGGTATTCCTAAATGTGCGGAGTATGTGGTAAAGCATTGCATTGTTTGCTTAATGCATAATCCAGGCAAGGGAACCCCAACTCCGGCAGCCCTTTTTGCTCCTCCTACGTATCCTTTTGAGGTTTTACAAATAGATTACATTCATATGGAACATTCCAATAACCTCAAGTATGTCCTGCTGGTGGTTTGTGCCTTTTCCAGATGGATAGAGGCTTACCCCCTAAAGGATAATACTGCCTTGTCCACTGCTAAAGTCCTCTTGAAGGAATTCTACCCAAGGTTTGGTTTGCCGCGCATTGTCTGGAGTGACAATGGAAGTGAATTTGTGGGTCAAATTATGAGGAAGGTGTGTGCGGGTCTTGGGATTAGGCAGAAATTCCATGCGGCAAACCTTCCTCAGTCAGCGGGTTTGGTAGAGTGCTACAACGGCACTCTCAAGCTCAAATTAGCGAAGATTCAGGCCAGCATGGGCCTTGCCTTGTCTGATGCCTTACCTTTGGCACTTCTCTCTACAAGAACAACTGTGCATTCTCGTTTAGGACTTAGTCCTTATGAGGTCATTTTGGTCGCCCAGCCAATGGTTGGAGAGATCCTCGACCAAAGAAATACTCTGACATTCCATATCCATTGTTGGTTGATTACTTGCATGAACTCACCACTAAATTACTTGTTATTCATCAACAGGTCCAAAACGCTTTGCCGGAGGCCTCCTCAGATCCAGGTCATTCCATTCGACCTGGTGATTTTGTCTGCCTCAAAAAATTCCAGAGGAAGAAGAATCTGGAACCTCGTTGGGGGCTGCCGCGACAAGTGCTTTTGACGACACGTACAGCTGTTAAAGTCGTTGGGAAGAAAAACTGGGTCCACGGCGTGTACTGTAAAAGGGTACCCTTGCCTTTACCTTATGATCAGTGGGTCCAAGAAGGCGTGGTGATAGTGAATGTGAGAAAGTACTCCAATTTGTACCTTTTAGTAGTGCATGCCTGGACTGGACAAGTTCTGAGAAAGAAGATGACGACGTGTTGCAAGAAGCTGTACCAACACATCTTAGACTCGACACGACTAACCCAGAGTCTTTGTTTCGAGACCAAACGATATCTGGCAAAACACGGTACAACCTAAGACCTAAGTTGACTAAAGACAATTGAACTATATATTTTTTTCCTTTTTGCTGGTTATATTTTCTATTAAAAGACATTTCCTTTTCGCTATCCATCAAGTTGCAGGGTCACGGTAGGAGTCTTAGGCTGTGACCTGAATAGTGACAAGGTCAACAGGACTTGCAGTGTCATAGGACGGGGCTAATAATCACAGCTAAGTGATTTAGAAAGATTACCGTGAGCAACGCCTTTAGAGAAATGGATACTGAAGTGGAAGGGAATGATGTTAAGATTGTAAAAAGAAATAAGTACAAGAAACTGTTGTTTAGTTGATGTGGCATAGCATTATGTATTCTAGTGTGTTTATGTAGTTTATTAGCTTGTGTGGGATGGATTGTCCACACTATGCAGCCAGCACCTGCTCCAACTTCCGTTTCTTTGCCTTTTCCTGCTACTAACTCTCCGCATAATTTCTATACACTCCCAGATCATGAACAAGTTAGGAGAACAGTATATTTTAACAATTCATTCGTCCAGTTGTTATATCAGCTACAACTGGTAGTTAACACTACTGATTGTTGGGTTTGTGGGCTTCTGCCCCATAACACTGAGAAAGGGATGCCATATTTAGTTCTCCCGTTTTCATATGAAGGTTCCCCTTGGGCTTATTTGGCTATGTTTTCCAATGCATATCAGAATCAGCTTTGATATCCTCCTGGTGATATATATACTGGTGGATCAGATTATAGTCATAGTCCTTTAATAAAGGGAATAGTGACTATGGCTAAAATTGCCGATATTAGTAAGATTCCGTTGACGAGAAACGAGCATATGATGGTTGGAATATGACTCGTTACATTACCAGCCTCACTGACAAGAGTAGACAAAGAAGATCCTTACCAATTTGGACTGTACCTCATAAAGGTAACTTATGCTTGCAGATAACTGGTCAGAATAATAAGAATAAACAGGAAAAGAGTGTTTGTTCCCATACGTATGTCTATTCCCCCTTGATTTCTTCTCCATTAGTACCATCTCAAGGTACATATTTTGTTTGTCACGATAGGGCCTACACATGGCTTCCTGCCTATTTTTCAGGAACATGTTATATAGCTTTTCTTCTTCCCCCTACATACACTGCTCCTACAAGTCATCACAGAAAAAGATATGGTAGACGGGTTGTTGATTCTGGAGACACAGCTGGACAAGAGGGAGGAGACTTTATTAAAGGGTTTCTTCCCTTCTGGGGCCCAATGGTCAATAGCAGACACATCAGACAGCTAGTTCGTGTTGTCGAGGCTGCGATAAATGTAACTTCCGGAGCCTTGAGTAACTTGACGGCTGAACTTCAGGCGGATCGTCTCATGACTTTACAAAACCGAATGGTTTTAGACAACGTTCTTGCAGATAGAGGAGGAGTCTGTAAATTGATTGGGTCTAGTTGCTGCATTTATATTCCTGATAATGCTCCTACAGTATACCAAGCCATTTCTAAATTACACGGGATTTCTGAGTCTATTCATCAGGACACAGGAGATTGGTCCGTGATGGGATGGTTTTGGGGACTACTGTCCACATGGGGATGGAAAGTGTTAACTTTCCTAGGAATGATTTTAGCCATCATTTTCTCTTGTTGTCTCTGTTTGCAGTGTGGTCCCACCATCTGTGGTCTTTGTGCCACCTTGCGTGTTCCAAAGTCTGCATCACAGAAAACAGAGAACATTAAGATGATGTTGCAGCAACAGCTCAATGACCTCATGACCATTGACATTGACTCAGATTAACTTGAGTCCTTTGTGTTTTGCCTGAGTAACGGCAAAAGGAGGGGCTGAAGTTCTGTGATTTTCGACTTCGCTTAGTAGTCAGCTGCCATTTTGTGACAGCCGCCATTTTGTGTTGCCCTCACTCAGGCGACACGGCGAACATAGTGTTTTTGCCTTTTTAGCTGCTCATCTCTCCTGTTAAAATGTAACCCTTTGTCCTTGTTAGTGAAACCGATGTCAGGGACTGGCCGAGTTAGTTAATCCATGTCTAGACTGATTGATCCTTGTCTTAGTTGATTGTTTGAGTCCCACCATTCTTCCTTTATTTTATCTTGTTTGACTTGCCTTCACTATTCTCTCCATGTACTCTCCTGTTACACAACTATCCTTTGAGGTTTGCAAATACGTCCTGCCACCTGCAAATTGAATTACATTCACTAGCATTGATTAACTTGAGGGGAGGGGAGAACACGGGGTCTGAAAGAAGGGCGTACACAAGATACTCGATAGCTTGTTTTCGAACTTTTCTCATTTGTCAGTTTTGTATGTTTTGGGAGTAGGTATTGTAAATATGTATGGTATAAAAGACTGTGCGCCACGGAATGAAGTGGCAGTCTCCTGAGAACCTACCATGGGTGTACTTCTTGGACAACTGTGCTTAGCTGCAGCTAATAAACCCGATTTTAATGCCTAACGGAGTGTCTCGTGTCTCTGTCTGATAAGGCAGGTTAACCCGGAGATTTTAGGCGTGCCCTGCGCCGCTCGGACAATAAGGCCAAGTTCTCCAAAACAAAAAGGATATGTGCCGTAGACTCAATAATGGCGCTGCATCCTGGACACCCAGTTAATGAATGAGATGACCATTTGATCGTGAAAGATCTTACAGGGAGTGTCCCCAGCCTGTACTGAAAGTACAATTTGCGATCCTTACTATTTTTCAGACTTGTGAGTGCCAGTGCTATGAAGGTGATAATTTGTCACCAGTAAGTAGAATCAATTAGCCATTGAGTAGACAAATCTCTCACACTCACCAATTGTGTCTATTATTGACTAGTATTGCCAGTTCTGAACTGATACATATCTGATTTTTACACCATGTAGCTGGAGCATGTGATGTTGCATACTTCAGTCACACATATTTGGCAGTGAGATTTGGAGTCAATGTTGTTCAATATCTAGTACCAAAAGAGAGGGTAGTGAGTAGACATCAACGTGGGATATGATAGTGTACACATGGCAGTGCACTGTGTCCACTATGCTGGCAGTACACAAGGAGTTTGAGATATGTGGGAGTCTTGCGCTGTACAGTGCAACTAGTACACTAACCACACTACACTGCCACACAGCTTGGGAACAGTGTAGGCCATATTTTTCACATGATTCTGTGTCCAGGGTTTGGTGCCTGTGCTAGCAGAAGTTTGCAGCATAGCTCCAAGAGAGGCACATTATTCACAAAATGACTGTGTTGTTTGGCTAACATGGGATATGTAGTTTGTATACAAGGCTGTACCTTGCTGCACAGTCTGCAGCCTTGGAGGACTGAGTGGTTTGTGCACTTCAAAACAGTGTGTACATAGGATGGGATGTGTGAAGATGAGTAATGTAATATAGCATGATAAACATGATCTTGCGAGGTTAAAATATGACTAGGTTCCTCAGTTTGACAGGTCTGGAATGCATCACATGTCTCATGGGATTTATCTGTGGACACATAGCCTAAGAAAAAGGAATCCCTTACTTCAACAGTTGTTGCCACATCGCAGCAGTGGATGTAATCTCGCTGTGCCTACCTGCATCCAAAATGAAGGGCTGTAATCTGAGATATTCCTAGCTTGTAACACATCCTTTGTTCATCACATATTAGTGACTAGCACCAACACCATCCCCTTCCACCATGGTACACATGTATCAGCTTTGTATCCTCAAATAACTTAATGCCAGATATACGACCGTTTTTTCATGCACAAATGGCTTTGGAAACCCGTTTGCACATGCAAAACAGCATGGGCCATGTACAAAGCCTATTTGGAGAGTCACAATGTATTTGCACAATGTATTTGCGACACAATGTATTTGAGCAACATAAAGCGAAGCAATACGGTGCAAAACAGGAGAGTCCTCCTGATGAGTCATGACTATGGCAAATAGAATGATTGGGTTGACTAGTTGGATAGCGGGTACAAATGTTCTCACAACTTCCTAAGTCTGTGTTTAAGTGAATTTTGCCATAAGAATTTATTTTACTTCCTTTTTGAAAGATGCAGTGGAGGAGTTCAGTCTTGTTTTTGGTGATAGGGCATTCCATATCCTGGGCGCCATTCCTGAGAAGGATCGTTTATATGTTTTTTTCTTGTTGAATCTTTGTGGCTTCAGTAGTAGGTTTTCCGCACTTCTTGTGGATCTTATACCACTAGATATTGTCAGTTTCTGTGTGAGATAGCTGGGTGCATTGTGATGTATGGCCTTATGCATCATGCACGCTATTTTCAGGTGAATTCTGCCTTTAAATGGTAGACAGTTTGAAGATTTTAGGTCAGGGGAGATGTGGGACCTTCTTTTCGAGCCAGTGATGAGTTTCGGTGCAGCATTAGTAGAAGCTCTTAGGGGAGCTGTAGTAGCATTGGGACTGTCCGGCAATAGTCGAATACTGGCGACAGGTCCTGCGCACTATGTCGCAAACGTTAGGTGCTTCCTTCCTGCCTGAACCTCGAAAGTGTATTCTAAATATATGGGACCCCACTGACTTCACTCACCAGAGACAAACCTGGGCTACACTCGGTCTCATAGTAGCTAAGAGAGACATAGTGCAGAAATGGGGAGCGGCAGACCCCCCCACGTTAGCATTGTGGTGTAGAAATATGGACCTGATCATGGTAACAGAGCGCTCAGTTTATAAGACATGGGGAAGCTTGCGCAAATGGAACAATATCTGGGCTCCTTGGAACACTTACAGGGGGAACCTATGCGACTTGCTGCCAGAGGAAGATGTGGATAGTTCAGACGAGGAAGATATAGAGGCGTAGTGGTGCAGCGTGTTAGAAGACCTGTTTACTTAGATGAGAAATATACGATGTACCTGCTGTCGAATTCTTTGATTGCCTAAGTTATGTTGATCAAACCTATCTGCTTAAGTGATTACAGACTTGTCTGCATCTGTTTTTCTCCAATAAAAACAATTATAATTTTTTTTTTTTTTTAAACAAAAACGCATTCCATTTTCCTTTAAGGAAAACGGGCTGCATTAAAGAAAAAATGCTTTACTTAAAAGCAGTCCCAGGCATGGTGGTCTGCTGAGGCCAGCAGGCCACCATACCTGGGAGGGGTGCCATTCCCACTGGGTTCGCAAATTGTGAGAGGCTCATTAATATTCCTGAGTCTCTCAATTTGCGACCCCATTGTGAATTTGCCAGGCTCTACTTTGTGCGTTGTACATCTGGCCCTTAATGCTTCAAGGGACATATTTCTGCACCAAGAGCAAACAATCTATGCTGTTTTCACATTCTATGTATCCTGTGGAATTCAGGACACATAGTAATTGGACATGACAAACAGACATGTAATTATGTATCCTCATTTCCCCTCCTGTTGGCAGGCACATTATCTGCAAACAGTACCATGGTCCCTAATCCTTGAATATGTCGAAATGTGTAAGATCCTCAATGGTGCTGCATTGTAAAAGCCACTGCAAGTCCCATGGAATACATCCTGGATGGAGAATAAATCAATGCTGTACTTAACTCTGGATTGCCTTACTGCATATCTATGAGACCATGCAAGGCACGCAGGCTGACTTTGCATTGCCTCATTGATATTAGTTGGAGATCTGGTCTACCAGAGAATTATGAACTGTGATGCTCCAGGAGTGCGGTTCACTTGTATATGTGGCCCACAGTGGCGTAGATGGTCTCAACATGTGTGACTTGTAGGATTGAGTTGCACATATGCCATGTAGTATGGCACAAGTATATAGGCCCACACCTAATACATATGCACTGTCTCATTCAGTCCAATACTAATATGGCAATGTTTTCCAACGTATCTAACTGTCATGTGGTCTATCATGTACTAGAGATGTGCTTACCAACCAGTAGGCCATTCCCATCTGTCCCATTCAGAAGTGCTCATTGATGGTGGAATGACAGGAGATGGAGGAATCATGATAACTGCCCCAGTACTTGGAGAGGACATTGATGAAGAGGCCTGGTAAAGTAAGACATGAATTACAAATGTTTTGTTTGATAAATTGTGAAAAGAAATAGAATATCTGTGTTTCACATTTAGAATTGGAAATAAGGTCTAATAAACAATCATTGGAGTATTTCGTATAACATGTAGTTCAAGAAGAATTGTTTAATCTAGAAGTGAACCAAAAACCCCAACAGAACATGGCGATTGCAAAAGGAACACAAATGGTATTTACTGGATAGAATATAAGCTTTAAATTTCTCATCAGCAAAGAATGATGTTGGCAAGGCAACAGTCTTTTTTAAAGATAGCCAGTGAAATAGATAAAGTGGGCATTGCAAACCTGGAATACCACCTCAGATAGCATTCAGATGCGTGCACTTTCCGTTTAAAAATGTAAATGCTCATTTAAAGTATGTCTGTAAAATTATTAAGATTTGAAGTGTTTTAGCTCACTGCTGAGCCAGGCACTCTTGATCGTGACCCGTTCTTCACACTGATGTTCGAGAATTATTGAGAAGGGCAAAGCATGTAATGACAGTATTAACAGAGTCAAGATTACTGCAAAAAAACGATGCCGTTTAAACTACAGGATGTCCCTGCCAAAATAATGTCATATGATACAGATTTGTACATTGCAATAATTGCTCAAGCTGACATATGTACAATAATTATGAATGGAGGGTTCACAGAACAAAGTCAATTATTGCAGGCTTTACACTGTAATTTTATATCAAAACTGCTAGCCAGCGAATAATATGCACCCCCCTAATATAATTTCCAGATTCGTCAGTCAAGAAGTTTCTATTCTATAAAGGCTTTCTGCAGACATTAGGCATGTGTTATTTATTTAGATGGTTGTCTTTTACTCATTCTTATTGAAAATGTAGACAATATAAATATTTTAGGCAGCGTTTAATTTGTAAAAATTATAATTGTCATGGCTCTAGTCAGGAGTCCTCTGCAGGTTGCACCACCCATTGCCACTTCCGTCTTTGCCAATGACAGTACCTACACAGCTACCACTAACCATCCCACAATACGTGTGAGAATTCAGCCTATTCCAGGCCCCACAAGCTATAAAAATAGCTTTGGCGACAGGTTTTAGTTGTTTTTAATGCATACTGAATTGATAGACAATTGCTGTTCTGCTCATCTCTAATTTATACAACGAGCCGCACCATGTGGCATCTGTCATAAGTGCCATTTTCGACAATTAAGTGCCGGTGCTGACAATTAAGTGCAGGTGCCGAGCACAGGAAACCACTGGCTCAAATTAAGCACTGATATAGAGCATTTGCCGCTTTACAAAAAAATATATATATACATACACCAAAAAGTGTCACCAAAGAAAACGACACGCTCAGATGCTCATGCATGTGCAGTATGAGATTTATTTTCAAAAGGCTCTACCAATGTGTTTTGCCCACCCGGGGCATTATTACGTGACAAAGGTCCTGTTGGGCCGAAATGCGGCCGAGAGCCTTTTGAAAATAAATCGTCCTACTGCACATGCATGAGAGTCTGAAGGTGTTGTTTTCTTTGGTGACACATACATATATGTGGGTATGTGTGTATGTATATTTATATACACATATATGTAAAACACTTCCATATTGTTATATGTACATATATATTTTTCCTTCAACCATACCACTTTAAATCCCCAAAACTCCCATACCACCCAAAACTCTTACCCACACTCAACCATAAAAAATCCCTCCTTTCCACCCAAAAACTCTTAGTTCACCTTAAATCCGAAACATTTCTGTGCCACCCAAAATCCCATACCTATCCTGAACCCTAAAAATTCCCTTGCCACCCAAAATCCCACACCCCTCTAAGCCTAACAATCCCCTTACTATCCAAAACCCCTACCCATACTAAAACCTAAAAATCCCTTGTCACTCAAATTCCCATACCCACCCTAAATCCCTTGCCAACTAAAAACCCAACACTCACACTGTTAGTGTCTGTATGATTTAGTGATTGGTTGTGTGACTGGCTGTATGAGTGGGTGATTGGGTGTGTTAGTATCTGTCTGAGTGGGTGGGTGAGTGTCCGCATAAGTGAGTGACTGGGAGTGTAAGTGACTGGATGATTCAGTGACAGATAGTGTCATCAGTCGTGTGGGCGTGTAAGTAACTGTGATTAGCTATACCTGAAAGGAAATGTGAGTGTGTAAGTAGCAGTATGTGTGAGTAACTGGCTATGTCAGTGTATGAATCAGTGTGTGTCTGGTTGTCTCAGTGTCTGTATTATGGTGTGTATGGGTGTAATAGTGTATAGAACAGTGTGTGCCTGGGTGTATTAGCCTATGCACAGAGTGTCTCTGAGTGTGTCAGTGAATGCCTGGGTATGTTACTTTATGTATCGAATGTGTGCCTGGGTGTGTCAGTGTACAGATAAGTGTGTGTACGGGTGTGTTA
This sequence comes from Lissotriton helveticus, assembly GCF_964261635.1. Taxonomy (NCBI): domain Eukaryota; kingdom Metazoa; phylum Chordata; class Amphibia; order Caudata; family Salamandridae; genus Lissotriton; species Lissotriton helveticus. The sequence continues at coordinate 1,800,844,549 of NC_136063.1, read as the reverse complement.
GTGTCTGCATCAGTGTGTGACTGGGTGTGATGGTCTATACAGCAGTGTGTGACATGGTCTGTTTCTGTATGTGAATGACTGTATGAGTATCTATATAGGTGAGTTAGTGGGTGTGAGAGTGCTTGTATAAATGGGTAGGTGGCTTTTTCAGTACATGTATGTAATATTGAATAGGTATGACAGTAGCTACATAAGTAACTGACTGTTAGTAGATATCCAGGTAAGTAAGCGTATGCATGACTGTTTACTTGAGTGAGTGGATGTCTTTTGAGTTGTATAGGTTGAAGATTGCATTTATCAGTAGGTACATAGTAGAGTGATTGAGTATGTTAGGGATTACATGCATAACTGGTTGTAAAGGTTACTGTATGGGTGAGGAGTACATTTTTTGTATCTGTATTAGTAAGTAACTAAGTGTGTGAATACCTGTATGGGTAAGTAAGATCATATACTAGTAGATGTATTTGTAAGCAAACTGGTGTGCTACTGAATATGTCAGTTAGTTGGTAGGTGTGTGAGTGGTTGAATGGGTGAGTGTGTGGGTGTATGAGTTGTTTAATTAGTATGTGTCTGGATATATCAGTGGTGGTATGTGACTGTACCTTGGTGTATAGATTTAATGCTTAGAAGAGACTAATGACTAGCCAGGGGGCCGGAGGCGGGGCAAGATGGCGGCCGCTTAGGGGGCCGGTAGCGGTGCTAACTGTGGCAGATCTCCAGTAGAGATGGCAGGATTGAGACTGACCTGGCAAATTAAAGCACTGTGATACCACCCCCCGTGTTCCCCTCCCTACCCCGCCGAAGCCCGATGCAATTCCCCCGCAGCAGAAGCCGCTTAAAACAGACTGAGCTGTACCTGATTAGGCACTCATTAAGGAGTACTTGCTGCAGTTCTTGGTGCAGCTAGTGAAGGACGGCTTGACAATGGTGTCGAAGGTTGTGGCTGGTTCCGCGAAAGTGACGCCAGGAGCAGTGTCTAGCAAGACCTGCCTGGAGGCGGCGGCATTGGAAGGTTCCCCCGGCCGCCCTCCAAAGATTCACTCCCCAGACCCGCCAGTGCTTAGGAGAGAAAGGGGCGGAGTAACTACCAAAAATTGTCCCACGGGTCCATCAGTAGCGGACTTGCTGCGTCGAGCGAAGGGCGTGTAAATTGAAGCAGACGCAACTGTGCCGGCTGTACCTGTATCGGCGTCAAGTACCGGCAATTGAATTACTCGTAGCGGCAATGAGGTGAGCCTAGAGAGTGTCCGAGAGGGGTCTCAGGTTGGCTTGGCTGCCTATAATAAAAACATTAATGGTACAGCTATGCAAGCTCAGGCGCAAGCAGATTTGACTACAGGCTCCCCGGCTGAAAAGCAAAGCGATAATGATGGTGACAACATATTAGTGTTAACGACAATACAGATAAGCTCTAGGGGAGCAGAGCAAACTCCCTTACCAGAATATTTGGCTAATGTGGAACCGCCAGGGATCCAAAGTGGTATCATTAGCGATAATGGAAGCGCTAAGATAATGAAGGACAGAAAGAACCCGGGTGAATTGGAAACAGACCAGGAAAAAGATTTTTACAGTAGTGAACACCCCAGAGTTGCCACCAATGAATCTATTGAAGTTAATAAAGGGATTGATGTACCTGTTATAATTGATCTACACAAGGCTGATGTAGATAAGGACAAAGATCCCAGTGATTGCTTCTTCTCGGTATCAGAAGGTGCAGAATGGTCAGATGACATGCTGAGTTCAACTCAGCTGGGCAGCAGCCTAGAATCCGATCCAGAAGATAGTGATGAAAATATGCCATCCACCACTAAATAAAACTAAAAAGACGGCTATACAGGCTTGTATTCAGAACAAGGAGAGGAAGGACTTGAGATGGGATTACTTGTCAGCTCTCCAACTTTCTGGTTCGCTTCCGGGGAAATCGCCACTGGTGGAAATGGAGGGGTCTCCCATATTGGATACAATCCATCAAGCAATACTTGGGCACAGGGAAGAATCACAGCAAGACAGTAGGAAAACCCAGGTGGGGATGAGAAAGATGCAGGGGGTTATGAGAAAACTGTCTAAAGTCTGTGCAAGTATGGGGGATAGGGTAACAAACCTGAAAGAAAGAATCATGGCGACGGAACTTGATGCAACAAATGCGAATGGCCCAGGTAGAGTCACAGGGGGCACAAATAAAGGATATCCAATGGAAACTTGAAGAGTTCAAAAATCAACAGAGATGAAATAATCTTAGGGTATTGGGGATTCAGGAGGGGGTGGAGAGGTCCGACACCAGGTCATATATAATTGAACTCTTCATGGAGGCTTTCCCAGAACTGAATGGATGGAATTGGTCAAAAGAGATACAAAGGGCCCACCGTATGCCGTTCAAATTACGATCACCAGCAAAAGAAGGCGATAAGCCCCGGCCATACTTGTGTTTTTTGAGAACTTTATTCTACGCCAAGCAATATCCGATAAAGCAAGACCGGAATCTAAAAGAACTATTCGAGGGGTCTCATTTTTTGTTCGACCCGATTTTTGCCACTCTACAGTGGAAAGGCGCTGGAGATTGAGGCAACTTATCAAGCCCCTTCAGGAGAAAGGTGCACAAGTGTATTTTATTAACCCAGCTCAGTTTAAGATTATTAATCAGGGAAATACGTTCTATTTTGCATGAGAGATAAAAGCAAATGAGTACCTGTACTCTCTTGATAAATAAAGCTGGAGTAGATAAGCAGCTTTAAAAATATTGTTGCTCCGTTGTAAGACGTGAGGAAAAGGGAATTGTGAGGGCGTAGGGGGGGCGGAGGGGGCAGGGGGGCAGGGGTTGTGAGGGTGTTATTGTTTTGAGATGTTTGATTGTTATGATACTCATTAAGATGGATTTATTTTGGTCTCGTTAAGGTTTATTTGTTGTTTGTAAATAATGCCCAGACCCTAGCACAGCGCACATCACATGCACGGACCTAGGTCTGAGCGTTGCGATGGGGTGGTTGGAGGTGGGGTGGTTGCATAGGGGAGGGGGTGGGAAAGGTGGGGGGATTATCACTGGGGAAAGGGGAAAAAAAGGGGGAAAAATGAAAGTACCTGGTATGATATTTTAATGCACTTGGACTGAAGAAATGTTTTGGAGATATTTGAATTGGCGGAAAATAAGGACAGGGGATAAACCATCAAGCTATAATGGGGAAGCTTAGGATTTGCTCTATTAATATTGGGGGCCTGAATGATTGGGGTAAAAGACAGAGGATGGGACACTTTGTTAGATCAAATCAAATTGACATCGTCTGTATACACGAGACCCACTTACCATGGGCCAAGAAGCATTTGCTTAATATTAGAGGGTATGATTGTTGGTATGCTCCACACACACATCGAATATCAGGGTAGTGGCTATAAGTTGGCAGGGTATGCTCAGACGTGAGTCCGTTGCTCACTTTGCCACTAGATTCAAGCAAGCCGGGCTGAAGAAGGCTGAAATGCCAGAAACCGGTCCTCGGTAGCTTGTTTCCGGTCCAGGGAAGGCATGGCATGGCAGTTCGGGCTGGACTGTTCCCATGAGGCACAGGGTCAGACTGATTTGCATATGGCCATGTCTGAACTGGGGTGGCAGAGTGGGCTAAAGAACGGTGATTGATTCAACCCAGATCAGTTGACTGGGGGTGAGTGCTTGTATTGTCAATGTTCCGTCCATCATTTCCTTTGGTTTTTCTTTGTTCGCCCTAAGTTGGCAGGGTATGCTCACACGTGAGTCCCTTGCTCACTTTGCCACTAGATTCAAGCAAGCTGGGCTGAAGAAGGCTGAAATGCCAGATACCAGTCCTCGGTAGCTTGTTTCCGGTCCAGGGAAGGCATGGCTTGGCAGTTCGGGCTGGACTGTTCCCATGAGGCACAGGGTCAGACTGATTTGCATATGGCCATGTCTGAACTGGAGTGGCAGAGTAGGCTAAAGAACGGTGATGGATTAAACCCAGAATAGTTGACTGGGGGTGAGTGCTTGTATTGTCAACGCTCCGTCCATCATTTCCTTTGGTTTTTCTTTGTTCGCCCTAAGTTGGCAGGGTATGCTCAGACGTGAGTCCCTTGCTCACTTTGCCACTAGATTCAAGCAAGCCGGGCTGAAGAAGGCTGAAATGCCAGAAACCGGTCCTCAGTAGCTTGTTTCCAGTCCAGGGAAGGCATGGCTTGGCAGTTCGGGCTGGACTGTTCCCATGAGGCACAGGGTCAGACTGATTTGCATATGGCCATGTCTGAACTGGGGTGGCAGAGTGGGCTAAAGAACGGTGATGGATTAAACCCAGATCAGTTGACTGGGGGTGAGTGCTTGTATTGTCAACGCTCCGTCCATCATTTCCTTTTTTTTTTTTTGTGGCTATAATGGCCAAGTCGTGTTTAGGGCGGCCAGACGTCAGCTGGCAGATGTACATTGTCGGTGGGTATTGGTTGAACTAGAGAATGGCTTTACACTATTTATGGATCCAATCAGGATGACCCGGAAGTTTCTGATAATATGGAGGTAGAACTGGTGAATTGGCCTAGTCCCCTTGTAGTGTGTGGGGATTTTAATATCGCAGCAGATTTTACAGGGCCGCAAGACTAGGGTATTTCGAGCTGTGAGTTCATTGATTAAAACCAATGGGTTGATTAATGTATGGCAGGAAAAAGAGCCTAACAACCCTGGGTTTATGTATTTTTCTTGTCCCTTTAAAAAAAATCTCCAAATTGGATTTTTTTTTTCCAGCTTTGGAGGTAAGTAGAATTAAAATTAGGAAGCTATCGAAAGTCACCTCTGACTATATTCCGTTAATCCTACAATATGATATTGATAGTGTACCGAGGCCTCCTTTAAGGTGGACCTTTGAGAGGAGACTGTTAGTCGATAGAAAATGTATTGAACACTTAAAGATATGGGGACAAAACTTTTTTGATACTAATCACTACAGTGCATCACAAAATACGGTATGGGATTCGTTCAAAGCAATTTTGAGAGGGGAGGTAATTAGTTATTCCACCAGACTGAGAAGGGAAGCTAAGGGCCAGAATGAGAATCTCCTACCCAACTGGGACAGGCAGAAGAATTACATGTTAGAGATATAGCCGAGGGGAAGGAGGCAGCTGAGAGCCAGGAGAAAGTCTTGGTTATTAAGGCTGAGTTAAACAAATTGATAGCTCAAAAAGAAGCTGATGAATATCAAATACATAGGGGAGTGATGTATGAAACAGGGGAGCAGGCTGGAAAACTCCTGGCTCTAAGGATCAAGCAGCAGGGTATTTGGAATTCTATCAAAAGCACTTGTGAGGGGGGCCAGGATTATTCAGATCCAGAGGAGATTTGAGATGTTTTTAAGAATTATCATCAGGCTTTATATAAAGAAGAGCCTAGGAGAGACTTCTCTAGTTCAGTTTATGATGATCTGGGCCCCAAATTGACTGAGCAGGGTAGACTGGCGCTAGATGAAGATCTATCACAGGAGGAAATAGTTGAAGCAATACAGGCTCTAGCGTCAGGGAAAGCAGTAGGACCAGATGGCATACCACTAGAATTATATAGGTGCTTTCAGGATATTATAGCACCTATGATGGTAGACCTATTCAACGGCATAATATATACCAAGGACACCCCACACTCATGGAAAGAGACAAACATTGTTGTCTTTCACAAAAAGGGGAAGCCCAAGGAGGACCCCGGTGCTTACCGGCCAATATCCCTCATACATTTCGATACGAAGATATATGCTAATGTCTTGGCCAAAAGGTCATTGCCGGGTTGGTCTCTCCCTGGCAGCATGGGTTTATCCCAGGTCGAGGAACAATGGACCATATCAGACGGGTTATTACTCTATTTGATGTGCATGCTGCTGCGGGGTGGGGGGGCGGATGGCAATGATCCTTCTGGATGCCGAAAAAGCCTTTGACCGTGTGACATGGAATTTTTTATGGGGGATATTGGATCGGAGGGGCTTTGGCCCCAAGATAATGAGAGCTATCAAAGCTATGTATGTCGAACCTAGGGCTAGGATCCAGCTGATGTGGGGCAGATCGGAAGAAATGTTAATCTCTCGTGGGACTAGGCAGGGCTGCCCCTGCTCTCCAATTCTTTTTGCTCTCTACATTGACCCGCTGATTCGTAGGATTCTAGGCAGCAAGGCTATCAAACCGGTAGTGTGTAAAAGCCATGAGACCAAACTGTTGGCCTATGCCGATGATCTGGCTATAGTCACCACAGATCCATCGGCGACAATGAAGGCTCTCACGTGTACGTCTAGGGATTATGGTAGCAATTTGGGTTATCGCCTGAACGAGAACAAAACCCAAATAGTGTGCAATGACATTGTGGAAAGACAGGATGGGAGCTATGTTGACTCGGCAATTTATCTAGGTGTTAGGATAACTCCAGTAATTGATCTAATTATTGAAGAGAATTTTGCCCCACTAATTGCGTCTATTGTGCAGGAGTTAAAGAGAATAGATACCATCCATCTACCTATAATAGGTCGAGCCAACGTTTTGAAGATGACAATGCTCCCCAAAATTCTATATCTTTTTCGCTCAATCCCTCTTGTGGTAGGAGAGGGGTGGGTAAGGAATATAGAGTCAGTTTTTGCTAATTTTATCTGGCGCTAAGGTAACATTAGAAGATCTATGAGGTATCTGGCGCTTCCACAAGAAAGAGGAGGGCTAGCAGCCCCCAATATTAGATTTTACCATTGGGCCTGTTTACTGAGCCAGATGGCTATTTTATTTGATCCTGTTATAAATTCAGCTGAGTCTTCTTCTGTGAGGGGTAATCCCCCATCCATTTTTGAACTGCTCTTTGGTGGAGAAGCCTATGGTTTGTTGCTACGTAGAACAGAGAGATGTTACTACAGTAAAACTTGGTATAACGTAATGGATGGAATCTGGAGAGTATGGAAAGCTGACCAGAAAGTATTGGGAATTGCGAAAATGTATTTGTATACGTTATTGTGGGATTCCTGCAGTTTTCCTCAGTTTAGTAATGATAGGATAGGGAATATGTGGGAGCAACGAGGAATTAAAACAGTCGGTGATATTTATGATATGAACTAGCTTACCCGTCGCACGTTGCTGCGATCTCCGAAGAAAGGAAATTCAAGGAAACCCGTTATGATAACATTCAATTTACATTGTGTAATTTCTATTGAAACGTATTCATTTTTATATGGAAAACATTTCAAAGTGTCGTTTTAATTCTATTTATTTTTTCGAGTGCTTGTGGATACACAATTTTTTGTTTTTCCGTTTGGTGCGTACATCAGTATTCGAAAGAATATGTATGCCAGAAACCTTCACAGGAGTGTACTCAACAACTTCCCAAAGTTTCATGGCAATCGGATGAATGGTGTAGTAATGCATAAAGGACAAACAGACAGACAGAGAGACAGACATACATACATTCGTTTATATATATATAGATATGGATAGCTTAATGAGTTTTTCTGCTATCCAATGTAAATTTGGTATCCCATCCAATCATGGGTTTAAATACCTCCAGATCCACCAAACACTTTTGGGCATTAGACCTCATATTCACCCAGAGGGCAGAATAAATGTGATTGATTATTTATTAGAAGGAGGAGCTAGAATTAAAGTGATTTATAAATCTTTAATCGATCAGGAACAAGATGATATGGATAAATGTGAGACTTCTTCGATGGGGAAACTGGGGGATCCTGATTTTGATTTAGATAAAGTATTACAACTTTCGGGCAAATTGTTTCGCTCCACGAATTTAAGGGCACAACAGTATAAAGTTCTCTTCAATCTGTATTTTACCCCTTCTAAGTTATTTCAATGGGGTTAAGGGGAGGATGACAAATGCCCAAGGTGCCAGAAAGGGCCAGCTAACTTGATCCACATGTTTTATCACTGTTTTGGGAGGAGCTGCTAGGTATTAAGATCATCCTATCCCCTACCCTTATGATATCAGGTAGTGATAGTAATTTAGCCCTAGGCAGCGATAAGGAGGCCTTTGTGTTCATATGTGTGGCAATCCTTCGGATTATGGTGGCGGCAGGATGGAAGGATAGTGTAGCACCCACTTTCCAGATGTGGTTAGCTAGGCTTTTGGGTATCTATAATATTGAGACCTCTTTATATAAACGAAGAGGTAGGAGGATCAGGGAGATGGGCTTCCGTATCTGGGCTTCCCTCACTGTCTGGAGAGAGACCTTCAATTAGGTTACCCGAGTTTGTATATATATATATATGAATTTGCTCTCCTGATTTTATTCTATCTGATTTTATCCTATCATTTTAATCAGATATTTATGTATTATGTATTTCCGCCGATTCTCTAATGTTTAAGTATGGGTATACCATTGCAATGATTATATGACGTTTTTTTGTTGTATTGATGTATTTATTGTAACATACCAGTTATATTTAATAAAAAGAAAGAATGCTTAGAAAATTGGAAAAACAAAGTAGTAGCAAAGCACGGCAAGTCAAGAAAAACACTCTCAAGGGGTATGTCTAAGAAATATTTGTGGGGCACAATTAGTACCTTTAGGCATCTAAAGACGTTGCACTACAACCACTATTAAAAAGAAAAAGAACATAAATGTAAGTTAGTAAATATTGGTTATGTTGTAGTAATATATCACAATATAGTAAAACATTTATTTTAACCTTTTTTACTGTTCTAAGCTTTTATACTTGTTTACCATAACAATGTATTGTATGAAGCTTCATCCTGAAACGTGGGAAAAAAGCAATTATGTAGATTGTACCAAAAAACTGCACATTATATCAGTATAAATAAGTCATACTATGCATTGCAATCATTACAATTCGTTAATCAGATGTTTCACCTACAGTTACTACATTAATTTAAACAAACCTATCTTAGAAATACTTGCTTTATTATTATACCTGGTACAATACTACTAATATAAACCACTTTGATGATCCTTTTGAAAACATCATCCCTTGTAGGCCAAATGATGTCTAAAATATTGATACTCCAAGTAGACAAAATCCCCTACATTATTTTTTCCAAGATATAGTACGGAGAAGTCTGTTTGAAGACAGGTTTGTAGTTTGAAAGGTAGTTTAATGTTCTTGTGCTTGCTTTGTGTCCATCCGCTTTCACTCTTTAATTATTGTAGTATCCAGATGTCATAATTACTACTTTGAGGAAGATTAAAACACTCCTGAAATTTGAAGACATTTTTAAAGACATCCCTTCTGATAGACAAATGATGTTTAAATCACTGATAATCCATGTAGAAAAAATTATGTACACCACGTTTTGCAGAAATTCTCCTTTGAACTTTTGAAGAAGCGAAAGATAAGAGTTTGGTAGCTTGAAAAGGACTTAGTTTGATTTTCATGTTGCTGTTGTTGTATTCCGTCTATCCAGTTTCACTCTTTAAAGAGACAGTAAAATGTCCAAATGTTATATTAATACCTTCATGAAAGATAATAACCAACGTTGTAATTGGCGCCTTTTTCTTCGCCAGCAAAGCTTCAGCTCTCTAGCAGTGGGTCTTATTTGTCCTAGTCTTCTCTTGCCGGTCAAATCTGAAGTTCAGGTCTTTGTGTGCCTCCAGTCACTAGCCAATGGGCTACTTACTTTAAGGGTGTTTACACACTCTTTTGACCACTTCCTGGTGTTCTCACCATCCCAAGATGATGTTATTTCAGGAGAAGGGAGCACCTTACCTGCCCCACCCTAGGGGCTGAGTAGGCTAAGTGAGGACCCTATCCTAATCTAACAACTTTTTCCACCTCCCCCCACCAAAAGTGGAACAGGAAATGGGGTTTTGTCTCTACCACTATCTGGAGGTTCCTGCGTTGGATTTCAAATGTGGCATTGCCTTTTGAGCTTCCCATCCAGGAAGGCCATCCCGTCCTGGAGGAGGTGTGAAGCACCTCCACCCACAGCAGGCTTTGTCTCTGTCTTCTGAGAGAGCTGCCTTCACCCCATGAGGTCATAAACATGTCTGATAGTGGCCGGCTGTGAAAACAAATCAGGAACCACATCATCGTTTGGTAGGTTTTCAGGGGAGCCTTAAAAGGGTCTCCTGTGTGAATTTATTAATAAATCTAACACTGGCATCAGTGGGGATTTATTGAGACAAGATGTTTGGTACCAAATTCCTTACAAAATCAGTGAAGCTCTCATGGAGCTAAGAAACTTGAGTTGAAACGTATCCAGGCCATGTACTCTTTATGGCTTCCTTGTGCACTTCAATATCTCAGAATGGACTGGACGTTGCCAGGACATATCTGCTCATGCTGATATGCCTACACATAGGAGGTAGTGCACCCTGCCTTTGAGGGGGGTGGCTTGCTTATATCTCATGCAGTGTTTGAGAGGCATGGCACACAGGGCTATGTGCCATTTCGACTCTTTGAATTTCTCTGTACCAAGAATGCATGCAATGGCAGAGTGCATAGCCTTGGAGAGGAGTCTCTGGAGTAACACACGCAGGGCTGCAGTCCCCTGGGACCTCCTTCGTTACCCATGACTTAGGGACGTATAGGGGTAACTGAAGTAGTGCAAATTGTGGCACCGTTTTTAGAGAACGAGTCCTGGCACTGGAAACCTGGTTAGCAGGGACCCAGTGCACTTACAGTTCAAAATTGCATTAGACATCAGGCAAAAAGTGGGAGGTAACCATGCCAAAAGATCCACTTTCCTACACTCTCTAGCTAGGAACACATACTATATAGAAGCTCAAAACATGTTGGGAAAAAAGATGGTTATGCCAACTATAGGCAATGAGGAAGGATCCTCTGATGGTTTGTCAACTTCTCAGCTGATTCCCAGGGAAAACGTCCATGTGGTCATGTAGTTATCTAAATGTAGCTACAGTGTATTACAGAAAGATACATCCAGGGAGGTTCTCATGAGAACCTTTTGCAGACCTACACTGTTAGCTGTTCAGTTTCCGATTGTGTAGCAAGGAGCTGCTCTATGACGTGAAACATTAGTATCTGGCTTGTTTTTGTTAGATCCTTGAATTTAAACTTACAATGAGCATTTCTTTCATTAGTATCCCTTTTCATTATAAGCATGTGGCAGAAGAAACAATCTAAAATATAATGAAGTCATAAGATGTGAGGAAGGAAAGAAATACATTTTGCAGCAAACAGCACATTTCACAAGCAGAAATAAATAGGGGTGGGGAAATTTGCGAAATGGACTTTCGCAAACTATCGCAAAATTGCGCAAAATCTCCGCGAGCATGCGGAACTTTTACGTAGATGCGGAGATTGCTTTTCCCGCTCGTTCGCGATGTGTTTTGCGTGCTCGCAGGGAAATTTACATCTAACTTACCCATGCGATAGCAAATGGGTGCGGCCATCTTGCTCGCGATGCTTATTTCCTGTTCTGAGTCGAATGACGTGCTCGCGATCGCAAACTCACACGTGATAGTGCGACCGGTTACCAACAATCCAACATCTTGTGGCATACGTAAACGGATATGAAAACTTGTTGGCCAACGCAGGGACCCGGGAAGTCACTACCGCGCGCGCGAGAATGCATTTTTATAGCTTAAACAAGAACAAACTTCCGTCTTGCAGCAGATTGGGAAAGTTTTGACATTTTCGCGCTCTCAGGGGAACATGAAAATGTCAAAATATCACAAATTCCGCAAACGGAACGAAATTTACCGCCCAGGCCTAGAAATAAACAGCATTTTCACTTATTTTGCGTTTAATAAAAGCGCATTTTCTAACTACTATTTAAATATGCATTTTGTATCTGAACGTTAAAGCACATTTCTGTATCAAGATAAGGCTGCATTTACATAAAAATATACAACATCCACATCTGTAATTAGAATCATTGCGATGTCAGGTTTAGGTCAAAGCCAGTACATTGTAAATGATGTAACATTATGTGTTATCAATGCACCAACAGGAAGGTTTAGGTGACATTTGCTTTTTTTACTTTGAGTGTGATATTATCTAAAAAATATTTCTCACTGAATTCTGAGGTTTATCTACTAATAATGCTCAACCTTTTTTCAGGAAATTGTACAATCGGTACAATTACACATTAATAATGGCCTTTGTGAGAATTTCTATGGGAAAGCCAAAAGCTAACCTCACAGGGGCCCTCACTAAAGATAAACATGGGTTTTTAAAACTGCAAGAATTAAAATTAGTGACTGGCTGATTTAGGCAATCGGTGGCTGAAATGCAACACAGTACTGCCTCAGAAGACTTTGTTAATTCCCAAATAAAATATTTTCTTGAGTAAACGCACCCTTGTCAAATAAGTGGGAGAATATTTTCACCATTTGCCATAGTATTCCAAAACATCAGCATACTCAGGACCTATTTGCCTTCCTTAATTACCTGGTTCAGAGTGCTCATTAAATAGGGCCCGCAAGTGATGAGTGATGAGTGGGTACTGCCACCACTGATACAATCACTCATGTTCCTGGTCGCTCTTCAGAGTGCATGGTTGAAAGGATGTTGTTGTGATATGGGACACATCACTGGGTGGGTGCACACTATGCTGAGTGTCGCTGTGCATGAGCCTGGTATGAGAGTGAAAGAACATCTGCAGCCATCTTTTGGAGAAGGGTAGTATCATTGCTGGAAACTAATGTTAATGTGCATCATTTGGGTTGAGTATATGAAGTTCACCATGTGACATAGGATGAGTCTAACCATTGGAGCCTCAGTTAAACCACCAAGGATCAATATATACGATCTATGTATGAGTGAATCAGAAGCAGCAGTAGCGCAATTCTTTGGAGGCAATGTCAAAAAACCAAGGAGTGGTATACCTGGAAGATTCTACCCAGGGGCTACAGAGGTGTAATCCACTTGAAGTACCGTTAAGCCACCAAGGACTGATACATAGTTACCCGACAGCAATAATGGAGCAATGGGTTGGAGGCACTGGTAAAGTACCTAGGAATATTATAAGAATTCTGGCTGTGAGCATAGGAAGAGAACCCTTTGGAGGCAGTGTGTTAAACCAACATTTTACATTATATGGTGTCATTTAAGCCTGACTTTGCTAGTCTTATTGTGGATGGCTTCTTTTTGGGAGAACTAGAAAGTCTCTCTAAAAGCAAACAATTTTAGGATGTTCCAGGGGGGTCTGTCCAACTCCAAGAAATGGAGTCAGGGAGAACCTTTCACACTAGAGGAACAGCACTGCACCTTTTGTTCAGAAAATCAATTTGTGCATGCTTGGTAATGGCAGTCTTGGGGGAAAATCTACCTTACATCTCATTTTCTCATCCATGATAATGGAGAGGGATTACGTGTGATAATCAGTACTTCATTCAAGACATATTAGCACAATTGCTACAGATACAGCAAACATTGGTTGGAAGCAAATTATACGTGATAAGGGCAATTTGTTGTATCATGTGTTTGCAGCAATACCTTCTTCCCTAGTGCTCTGTTCCTTCAGCCATGGTGAGTGTGATGTCATGGAATGTTGATGTGTGGCTGTCTGAGTGAGTGTCAGTTGGTGAGAGTAGACTGAGCAACAGGGAGGCTGCTCCTGGTGGGGCATACTTTTCATCTTAGCAGTTACTTGGAACTAACTATAACTGTGTCTTAATATAACTTTTCTCTGAATCTACTCTACTATCTAATGGATTATTTACATACAACGATCATACTTCCAATACAAAACAATGGTATACAAATTCCATGTATTTCAAAACTATACAAAAGTCTTAGGCCTGCAAAGAGTCCCCATTGGCTCTCTGAAGGTCATAAAACATAAATTACTCAGAACTGTTCAAGAGCCTTTGGCATTAAGTGAAATGGTTTTGAATGAGAGCACAAATAGAAATAAGTAGATTTTTGGGGCCAGATGTACGTACAGTGGATTTGCATTCTAAGCACCGACTTTTAGCAAATCCCATAGAATTTTGCAAATCGACCTTTGTATTAAGATGTTGGTTCAGTTTTTACAATAGGAAGGGATTCTTTGGGGTCTGAATGGGATTTGCGACCGAATTCCATTCCCTAAACTTTAACATATACCATAAGAAATTGGTATTTCTAAGGGATGCCCTAAACACCCCCTTTCAAAATCCTGATATAGTCTGGTGTCTTACACATATTTAGTGAGTCCGTAACATGTTATTGAATCGCTAAATGGGTTTAGTACATTTCAAAAACACATTTACTGGTTTACAATAAATGCATTCGTACATCTGACTCTTGATTTCATGTATTGGATACCTCAACATTAATAATTTATAAGGAGAAGACTATGGCCCAATTTTAAACTTTGTCAAGACAGAACAGTGGTTGTTATGAAGGCAGTGACATTCCATTTGTACTGGCACAATCTCAAAATATGACATGTATTCCACTGCCATGGGAGCAGTGACTAGATCTACAAGTAACTTGGCAGGCAGCCTGATTGCCCTGCAGAATTTGACTCTGTTCAACCTTTATGATCATCATAGGTGGAGAATATATGTTTATAGCAATGGTATGCCAAATATAAAGGAACAAAGATTTAACTGAGTGTAGTTTGAATATATTGGTAAACATAGATGGTCTCATGTAGGCATTGTACTACTTGTGTATCTGTGAATTCTTTCTTCTAAACACAAGAGAATTATGCTTAATAATTCATATTTCTGGTATTCAGTGTGAAGAGTGGTTGGTAAGCATTGTTTCTGGTCTGTTTTATTTCCTTTAGGATTTTAGCATTATTTGAGGAGTTGTTTTTTTTTCTACTGTGTTTGGGCAGAAGCAGGAGCGATGAAAATATATCTAGTATTTCATCTAAATGAAAATATTGAATATTTTGCAACACAAGGCACAACTTCCCAAGCTCGATATCTTTCTCTTATATTCAAAGGAGCTAAAGTAAATGTAAAAATATTTTAGATTGCCTCTTTTGCCAAGGAAACTACAGCTATTATTAATAAAACATGGATCTGGACGATGTGCCAAACAACTAGAAGAGCTGTGATAATATGGCACAGACATTTGGAATAGGTTAGGTTAGGTTAGGGAGTTATAGAGAGTGCACAGCTGTCCCAGCAAAGAGGCATCCTGGTGCTAATAGCAACAAAAAGGCAACAGAAGGCAGAAGAAAGCCAGTAATCACCAAAGAAGGGGAGTCATAGCAACCTATTAAGAGGCTAAGGGGCAGAAAAAGAAAGAGAAAAACTGCAGAAGGAGCCTACAGTGAAGGGAAGAGGTAGGTCTTGATAGACTTACAGAAAGCCAGAGAGTTATCTATGCTCCAAATGGGTACCGGGAGTGAATTCCAGAGTTTAGCTGCCAGTGAGCGAAAGGAACGCCCACAAGCGAGCACCCTCCTTACCGGGGTATGACCGCCAGGTGGTGGCCCATTGAGCGAAGAAGGCAGGTGGGGGTGTACAGGGAGAGCAGGCTGGCAAGAATGCCAGGGGATGAAGAGTTCAAGATCCTGAAGGCAATACAGAGGTACTTAAACTCTAAACGTCTATCGACCAGCAGCCAATGTAGCCGGCTAATAGCACTAGAGGTGGAGCAGAAACAAGGCAAGCCAAGAAGAGTTCTGGCGGTTGCATTGTGAATGCTCTGCAGTCTCATAACCTCCGTCTTGTTCGCCTCCAGGTAGAGTGAGCGGGCATAGTCCAGTCTCGACAAAACGGATGCCTGGATAATCACCTGCCTAATGGATGGGTAAAAAATACAACAACATCGGTTTGAACCCACATAGAATCTCAAAGCACGTCGCTGCCACCTTCTTGGTTTGGGTCTGAAAAATAAGAGCCGCATCAACCCACACACCTAGGTTTTTAGCCACCTGTTTGGGGACGGGTACAGGACCCAAGGTAGCAGGCCACCAACGTTCCCTCCACAGCTCAAGATCTTTCTCTGGAGCTGGAGGCAGTTGGCAGTCATCCAGTCCGTGCCCTCAGCACGACTGCTCCGAAACTTCACAGCGTCATGCAGATCGTCATCGGAGAGAACAACCTCCAACTGCGTATCATCTGCATATGATTCTATTGTCAGCCTCCTGCTCGTGGCCACTGCAGCTAACGGCTGAACATACAGATTGAAAAGAGTAGGACTCAGAACTGAGCCTTGCGGCACTCTGTGTTTGAGAATTTTTGAGGCCCCCTTCGCGATAGCCCAATCCCCGAAGTGTCATGGGGATCAGATAGTGGTCAGACTAACATACCGGAATGGGGTTAGAAACTGTAAGACATGGAATGTTGGAGAAGCCTGGATCCAGTAAATGGCCAGCAGAATGGGTAGGGTCCTGTACCAGTTGACGCAACTGACAGGCCGCTAAGTCTGCTGAGAAGTTGCCCACTTCAGAGTTGTGGGAATTATCGAGATGCAGATTCAAGTCGCCTATGAAAGTGAAGTTGGCATACTTCATGACCAAATAGCAAACTGTATCAATCAACACAACCCTGCACTCCTTCGAGGGACCTGGGGGACGATATACCAGTAAGCCAGAAATAGTATATTTGGTATTAAAGGAGATCCCAAAATGTCCACACTCACAACCCGCCAGGGTTTCTTTGACAAGGGTACAGGTATAGCAGGATTTAAAAACAACTGCGATAATACCCCGTCTAGCTTCCCGATTAAGAGTGGTAATACTACAGCCCGGGGGAGTACTACTGACAACCATGTTTCTGTCAGGAAGAGATCATCCGGAAATTCATCAGAAAGCAGGTCATAGACATCCTGGTGGTGCTTAACTAAGGAATGACAGTTAAGACTGAATGATTACATTTTCTGACTAGGGCCAGGCAGGTGAATAGGGAGGGACTCAATGGTAGCCCAGGAGATAAAGCCACAGTTCCCACAGCAAAAAGGACCTTCGTGCAGGTTACGAGGAGTATGCCTACAGGGGCTCCCTAGCTGCCTAATGGCGAGCAGTTTATCATGGGAGTAGGAGAGCTTATTGCTGTTGAAACCAACAGCATGCCTAGCGTCTGGCGATGTCCAGGCGCGGATGGCGCAGACGGGCTTGCCTTAGGCACGCATTCACCGCGCCAGTGGCGCATCCGCTACCCAGCCGCGGTCTGTTCATGCCTAAATACCAGGAAGCATGAACAGTACTGCCCCCTAAGCCTCCGGAAAAACGTCACCTAATGTGGGTGAAAGAGATCAAAGTAGCCGCTATCAACACAAACGCCAAACTGCCGCAGTGGACCGGAGTGGAGAAAGAGACACCAATAGGGTAAGTTGTGTAAAGTAGAGAACAGCGAGGGAATCAAAAATAAAATGTTTAAAAACAAGTAAGCAGGGTATATGCCACAACAGAAGAAAACACTGAGAATTTAAAAACAAAGCCCAGGTAATATTAATAGAAGCTGTCCAGCCTCACCATTTCATGCTGCGTGACCACGGTCTGTTCATGCCTGAATACCAGGAAGCATGAACAGTTCCGCCCCCGGAAAAACGTCACCTAATGTGGGTGGAAGAGATCAAAGTAGCCACTCTCCACACAAACGGCACACTGCCACGTTGGACCGGAGCAGAGAAAGAGACATCAATAGGTAAATGGTGTAAAGTAGAGAAAAGCGAGGGAATCAAAAATAAAGGGGTAGATGGATCAAGATTCCATTTTGCGATTTCTAAATAGCGATTTTTAAGTAATCGCTATTTAGACATCGCAAAATGGAATGTATGTAGAAAATCGCTATTTTTTAGCGATTTCTTAGTCTTCCTTATTTGCGAATTTGCAATTTGCAAATTCGCAATTAAGGAATAATTTCCCATGCATTCCTATGGGCCAGGAGGCCCATAGGAATGATTGTGAAATATTTCTTAATTTGCGAAACGCAATTTGCGAATTCGCAAATTGAGAATAATTTCAAGGGTGCACGGGTGTCTCAAAGACACCCTGCTGCACCCCTGAAATTTACATGTGTGTGCATATGGCGCACATACATGCCCTATGGGCATGTATGTGCATCACATGCCACCTTCACAAATGCCAAATAGGGCATTTTTAAATGAAATCGCAAATTACCACCAACTACAAGTTGGTGGTAATTTGCGATTTTTTAACCCAAATTCGCAATTCCTAAAACCCACATACATCGCATTTAAGGAATCGCAAAATTTGCGATTCCTTAAATGCTTAAGCAAAATAAGGAATCGCAAATTTTTGCGACTCCTTATTTTGCGATTTTTTAATACATTTCAAAAAATGCAAAAAAGCCTTTTGCGATTCGCAAAGGCCGAAATTCACAGAATTCCGCTCCCAGATCCAACGAGCTCCGGAATTATGGTGGGCAATCTGATTACTTATGACCCTCAATGTTTACATGCCCTAAGATTAGCTACTAATCCCAACTGTCTGCATTCTGTACGCCCTATAGGTAGCAAGAGCCGTTGTAAATACTGCGACTGGAAAGCATCCCTTAAAACCACAGGGAACTACGCTACCTATCGCAGCTGGAAGCTGCTTCTACTTAATTGCAGATCAATGCCCAAACACCATATAGAGTTGGCCATGTTAATAGAAGATCTTAAGCCTGATACCCTCTTCTTAACGGAAACTTGGCTCCAGCTGGAAGCCGATCCTACTACAATCTGGGCTACCCCACAGGGCTATACAATGAAGAGATCCGATCGCAATACGGGTAGAGGAGGAGGGTTAGCCATTATTTATAAAGAACAATATAAGTGTCGCACCACCCCCTCTACCACGTCAGCTTGCGAGAGCTTAATGTTCACCTTAGAACTATCCCCTACTAACACGTTTTCAGGCCTCCTGGTCTATCAACCGCCTGGAACGATCGGCCGGTTTATTTCGAATATGACTGATCTAGCTGCCAACTTAGTGATTACATTGGCTCATTTTACCATGCTGGGCGATTTAAATCTTCACTTAGATGATCCGCTCGACTCAGCAGCTAACAGTCTTCGATTGAATCTTCAAGCTATTGGCCTGGCACAAAAGGGATTTCTTCCTACTCACACTAAGGGTCATCTATTAGATCATATTTATAGTACCCTCGACAATTTAAATACTGAATAGCCTGTTCCATTGCCCTGGACCGATCATTATGTAATACCATTTTTATGGATTACTACCAATTCCCTCCCTTTACAAGACCCAAAAAAACACTGGGGTAGGAAGTGGGCTACACTTACCCTCTCCAGATGGGAATCAGCACTTGTTGAATCTAAACCTCCAGAGGTCACAAATCCTAATTTAGCCAACACTATTTTTAATAACTGGATTACTGACTCCCTTAATTTAGTACTCCCAAAGGTACCTTTGCACTCTATAAAGAGGCAAAAAGTAGCCCCCTGGTACACTCCTAGATTAAGAGAAAAGAAACTATCTTGTTGCAAACTTGAAAGAGCATGGAGACAAGATCGCTCTCAGATTAGGAAATCTGATTACAGAGCCGCAATTAGGCTATATAAAAATGAAATTAAATCTGCCCAAACCCAGTTTTATGACTTAAAGATTATTCTGGCAGCCAATGCTCCCAGAGAAATCTTTAAAATAGCCAAATCTCTGATCTCCCTTCCTCCCGAGCGAATGTCATCAGACGGGGCATTAGCTCGCTGTAATAATTTAGCATCCTTCTTCTTCCAGAAGATTCAGACCATCTACTCTTCCTTTTCCACCGATGGAATTGAATTGGAGGTTGCCAATACAGCTTGCCCAATTACCCCAGCTCCATGTATGCTGGAAAGTTTCACCCCCTTGGACTCCATCTCCATAAAGGAAATAATTTCCAAAATTACATCAGGCTCCCCTAGTGACCCAGCACCCACCCAGTTTCTCACTCTGGCCATGGATGTCATTCGACCAGTGCTTCTCGACGTCCTTAACACCTCAATGGCCACGAGCATAGTTCCAACTAGGTGGAAGTGTGCAATGGTCAGGGCTCTTTTAAAAAAGCCCTCGCTAGACCAAAACAATCTAGCCAACTTCCGCCCCATCTCCCTGTTACCCTGGACGAGTAAACTGCTAGAAAAACATATTAACAACATCCTAGCAGACTAGCTGGAGTCCAATAGTCTGCTAAGCGTCTCCCAGATGGGATTCCGTCCCCAACATGGGACTGAGACAGCTTTGCTAGCAGTTACCGAAGAAACTAGAACGGTGCTGGACCAGGGAGGGAAAGCAGCCATCATATTATTAGACCTCAGCGCCGCGTTCGACACGGTTAACCATGCTACCCTATTACATCGTTTGAAGGGCATGAGAGTATCGGGCGCGGACCTGGCATGGCTTGCTTCCTTCCTGGACGAACGCTTCTTCCAGGTGTTTGAGGGCGAGGCTGTATCCACCAAACAGCCACTCAAGTGTGGGGTTCCTCAGGGCTCTGCCCTGAGCCCCACACTTTTTAACATCTACATGAGGCCCCTAGCGGAGATAGTTCATCCATTTGGCGTCCGTATTGTCACCTACGCAGACGACACTCAGTTGGTGGTCTCATTAGACCACTCTGAGGGGTCGTCTAGCACACTGAGCTTATGCTTAGAAGCAGTGGCCAAATGGATGAAATCCTCTTGCCTCAGATTGAATGGAGAGAAGACGGCGGTCATGTTACTGGGCAACCCTCCACCTACCAGTCTGACCGCCTCCTGGCCCACATGTTTGCCCCCCCCCCCCTCTCCCCAAATCTGAGATAAAAAGTCTGGGAGTTTGGTTCGATAAATCACTGGATTTTACTTTTCAGGCCACCAAAACCGCATCTATCTGTTTTGGGCTGATGAGAATGCTCCGTAAGGTACTCCCCCTGCTCCCATTCCAGGCGAGGAGAGTCATGGTCCAGGACCTGATACTCTCACGCCTGGATTATGGGAATGCTCTCTATCAGGGAGCGCCGGTGGCAGTGATCAATAAACTCCAGGTCACCCAAAACTGTGCGGCCCGGCTGCTTTTTCAAATTCCTCGCTGGCAGTCGGCCAAAAATGCCTTAAAAAAGTTACATTGGCTCCCTGTGGCAGCAAGGGTACAATTTAAGGCTATGTGTCTTGTTCAGAAAGCAATTCACAGAACTGGTCCAGCTATAATGCACCCTTTAACTACCCCATACCTTCCCCTCAGAGATCTGCGCTCAAGTTCACTGCAACTAGCCACCACGACTAAGATATACAAGGCTCGCTGGGGTGGCCGCTCATTCTCACACAATGCTGCGAGAATATGGAATTCTCTTCCGCTTATCCTTAAAAAAAACAATAACCGGATGGTATTTAGGAGACTTTTAAAGACCCATCTGTTCAGTAATGCCTGTTAATCATCCTAGCTGGCCACCGTGGATTTCAGTCAAAAGCGCTGCGAGGCCTACGGGTAATCTGTGCGCTTTATAAATGTAATTTTTCATTTCATTTAATTACATCTACCCCAACATGTTTAAAAACAAGTAAGCAGGGTATATGGCACAACAATAGCGGACACAGAGAATTTCAAAACAAAGCCCAGGAAATATAAATAGAAGCAGTCTGTTCAATAGGGATGAGTTAGGAGGTGGCAGATACAATGTGATGTTAGATCTTGGATGGGACAGGCTAACAGTTTAATTACAACAGTTAACAAATTATTGTGAAACATTATTTCTAACTGAAAAGAAAAAAAAGATTTTATTTCAGATTAATGAATTCATGTTTTAAGCTGATCGGCATGATATTGGAAACCTGGGGCATATTTACTAATCTTTCACACAATGCAGGGTAGCAAGCAAACGTTTCTGCACTGTGATGCTTGAAAGGGAGAAAGCACAAATGTCCCATATTTACAAAGATATGGAGCATTCCTATTCTCTCCTTGCACTAGTGCACTGTGTGCTGTCTAGTGCCAATGGAGGCAAGGATGCCTGAGTATGAGCAGGATTGTATTTTTGCAGGGAGAGACACATTCCTGTGCAATAGCAATCCATAGAGGCAGTGTCAATCTTTACAGTTCAACAATTAAGTTGTGGGTGCTCCAGTGGATGATGCAGTAAATGTGACATTTGTTAATAGATTGTACGCCAGTGCAGCTCCGCCAAAGCCGATGAGGAGGAGGAACCTCTGGACCATCCCAAGGCTAACTTGTCTGCTGTTGACTGAATCTTCTGGATTCTACAAGATATTTCAGTGACTCCAACGCAGTGCATTACAATAATCCAATCTGCTTAATATAGTACTTTGTACTACTAGCGCTTGCATGTGAGTAGGCAGCTGGGGGAAAATCTTTCACAGAATTGTAATAATAGCGAAACAGCTTCCGACATATTTCTGAATTCCCCATGATGGATTTTAGTTGTTTTGGTCTCATTGTTCTAATTATGCTTTCCTCTATTAGTTGTGTTTTGACAACTTCATTGTTTTTTCTTACTTCTAAATACATTACACCGTTTTCCTTAAACAAAGCCTGTCTGCTCTCTACCATAGCTAACAGAGGTTGAGCAAATGTGTATTTATTGAACTTGTGTTGGCCCTGTCAAGATTTTATTAATTGGGAAGGGCTCACATTCTCCCCAACTAATAACCAATTTCATTAGAATTTGTCTTTTTTGTATTTGCACAAAATATTTTCTTACAGATTTCTAACATTCAGGTTTGCAAAAGAGGGATGTGCACACACCCTTCTGTTGTTTAAACTGTATGTGCAGATCTCCTCTTTCAGGCCAGATATTTTTGTGTAAAAATTGTGTCAGTATCACATCTCTGTTCTTCTCTTTGCACTTGATGTATTGCTGTTAGATCACACAAAGCAAGGCTATCTGATATATGTAGATATGATGCAGTTATATTCCAAGAATAGTGAGATTTTCATTATTATGGAGTAGAAATGTATGCTTGTTTAGAAATTGTCCTTACCACTAATTGCGTTTTAGTTTCAGACGTTCATTCAGCAGCTAAATCCTCATGATTTTCTTCGAGGTGTGAATGAAAAAGAGCATATATAGTGCTAAGTGAGGGTTTGTCTGATGTGCTTAGAGCTAGTTCTATCCCAAGATAATTGTCTATCAGATGTCAATTTACCATTATTTGTCAGTTTTTTTAGCTTTACCACAGTGCCAGTGGGCGGTGTAAACTGATGTGCAGAGATGTCCAAAAGAGTTTGTTGGTCTGTGATAATCCTTGATCATTCTATTTGCAAACACTTGGGAATCCACTTCTTGTGTATTTCACCAGAGGACCGTGCTTGTATGCTTATCTGAGGGTTTATACAAAATAGAGATAGGGCTAGTTTCTCTATGCTTCTGAGACTCTGTGATATCTCCCGAAGTCATCCTGGCACTGTTTTGAGCTTGCAGATTGTCATAATCATAGGTTTCCTTTGCTGAGTCTTACTGAGAGTCATCACCTCTATAACATCATATCCAACATATCTGACACATGTGAGTTGCCTGGCAATGATAAAAAGGCCTCTTGAAGCTCCTGTTGGGGCCTAATGAGTCACAGTGCAGTAGTGGGCAGTTAGTGTCACAGAGGGTATTTGGAAGGAGGCAACAATTTAATTAATCCTTAGATAAGGTAACCCACTTTCATCTTTCAGAGGCTACATCATTGTTTACAGGGAGTGTGGATCAGTGAATCACTCTTATTTGAGCACCTGGTGGTTTGCAAAAACAGTTTATGTACTACAAGTTCAGTGCTGGATATCACAGAAGTAAGTGAACCAATTATCTTCTCTGAGGGGAGTTAAATAAGGGTTAAATAAGGGTTGAAATATGGTGCTTTCCCAGAAAGCTTTGCAAGAGATTTATATTATCGTTGTTATCAGTGCTATCTATACATAAGATTATACTGCATACCTTTTCTTGACTAGTCACCACCAATTCTGAGACATTCCTCTTCTTGCATTTGTGTGTGGAGGTTTACTCATTCAGAACTGCAATCCCAATATTGTCAGGAGGCACCACCGCCATCTCCAAATTATGTAATCAAGCACTAGGAGAGCTGTAAGGAGGAGCCATTAGAGACACCTTTTTGCTCATGGTCAGTCGCAGCTAGTACTCAGACAGGGCAGAAGATTACATTGATAGTGGCAAGCCGCAACCCCAGAAGAACTCCTTCACAGCCCTTTCCATGGGCGGTGTTGAGGGTGACTGCAGTGTCCATCTCTGCTGATGCCTCCTCTTTGGGGGGATGTTGATAGCAGTGGATGGAACTCATGGAGTTTCACTCCGCGGACTTCTGCAGTTACAAAAAAACTCTGTAAGATTCCATGGAATTCCGCAAGTGGGGGGAATCGGCACATTGCTCTAATTTGTAGCACTGTGATCCTTTTCCATGCTACAAAATCAGTGAGAATGGCACCAAGTAGAGCACCAGAGAGTGCTGCAAATTGCCTGCCACTGGGGTAGATTTTCGATTCAAGTGGCAGCATGCTCACCGTGAATGATCACTACTGCCAGCGACCGCCCACTTTGAGAACATCTCATCAGGTTCTTTTCTGGTGTCCGAAAATCATGGTAGGGGATGCCAATTCTCATTAGTGGATAAAGGGGGAGGAACTGTCATTCAGAATAAACAGGACTACACCACTGAATGCCACAGACTATTCAACGACGCGCAGAATTACAGACATCTAAAGGAAGACCCCACCAAGATGCTACAAGCCACAATAAAATCCTTGGTCGAGAATGCAGAAGCGAACCAGCACATTTCTAAACAGGAGGCTTATTTTCTATGTACCAGAAATGCCAAAGTCCCTTACTTTCACACACTCCTGAAGATACACTAAGAGGCAAGACCTCCTCCGGGATGACCCATTGTCTCAGGGATCAACTCCCTTTTAGAACTTCTTTCCAGATTCTGTTACTTTTTCCTGAAACCCCTGGTACAGAAGGCATCTACCTACATCAGAAATACCAGACATCTACTGAACCTCATGAAAGATCTGAGGTTTGACCCCACCTCGCAACTCCTAGTGGGGTTGGACAACAAGAGCCTTTACACAATCCTTATTCAAGATACTACACTAAAAGTTCTCAATGGCATACTGATGAAGAACCCTTGGCAGTACACCACACCCAGAGATTTCATCCTAAAATGTGCCACTTTAGCTCTGAAGGAGAACTACTTCGAATTTGAAGGGGAGTTCTACCTTCAGACTAATGGCACATCAATGGGCAGCATTTTCGCCCCAAGCGTGGCCAGGCTTTATGTCTGCCATTTTGAAAAAAAGGCACATACTACCAGCTGCCAGTCCCCATATCAATAACATCAAGTTATAGAGTTACATTGATGACATCCTCATGATCTGGTCTGGCTCTCAAGAATCACTCAACGAAGGTGACCCCTACCTATGGTTTAATAGCACTGCCAATGCAACAAGCATAGCTTTCTTGGACCTGACTATTGAAGAAGAGGCAGACACTCTCGATACTACTGCATATTACAAACCGATGGCCAGGGACTCACTGTTACACTTCGACAGTTTCCACTCTCGACCACTGAGAGAGAATCTCCCTTTCGGCAAATTTCTCCACATACAGAGGAACTGTAGCCAAACCTACGACACCCATAAACAATCTGCAGACTTGGCCGTGAAATTACAAGAGCAAGGATACCCCAAATAATTGTCCAATCTACCAAAAAGCATGCCCTCAACCAGAACAGGGAGGCCCTCCTGGAGGACAACACGCAAAGGGACGTAACCGCTCCGCTCACATGTGTCATGACTTACAATGAGGCCTCCAACAAAGTGGCTAAAATAATACGGAGAAACTGGCATATCATGAACTCTGGAACAAGAAACTGGGACCAACCTCCATTTGAATATAAAAAAAGCTAGCAGCCTCAAAGACCGACTGGAATCTACCCGACCCAGGACGCTCAAGAACACAACTACCAATTCAGTCCTTAAAGCCTGGGGTTTACCCAACGTGGTTAGGCATTACCCATGCGCTTACTGCAGTGTCTGTCATCTGACACAGACTACCAAGACACTAGATCTGGAATCCGGCAAGATATGGCAACAACTTAAACACACCAATTGTAACTCAGCCAGCATAGTCTACCTGATTAAATGTCCCTGCAGATTCTGCAACGTTGGCATGACGACACGCAAGGTGAGAACCAGAATTGTGGAACACCGCAGCACCATTCAGTGCACAGAGAACATCCGTAAACTGACAGATCACTACTTACAAAAAGGACACACACTAATGACATGTCATGGACAGTGATAGAACACATTGAGTGCAATAACACCAACAATGACAAATTCCTTCATACCAGAGAGCAGCGCTGGATATATAGTCTTTTAACTCACCTACAAGGGTTAAACAATAATATCCCCTGGCATAACTTGAACACCTGAACTCCACCTTCACAATCAAGCCTTATGCTCTCTGGTCAGCACAGACATACAATACTCTGGTCAATTTGCCCGTGATACACAGGCCACGAAATACCACTGGCATGAAATGTTTTGACTGGTCCCCATATTGGCAATATGTGCCAACACACAGGGGTTGCTGAGCAGCTCCAGAAAATTCAAACACTTAAAAACGGATTAGATTCAGACGCGTTGAGTAATACCACCAGTTACTAACATATAACACACCAATTTCGAATACCTTCACTTCACAACACTGGGTGCCATCCCACAACTATAGGCACTATCACCACACACCAAGCACTTTTTCTCTGCCCCAGTCTAAACATACCGCATATGGCTGTAAACTACAAAACTGTAGTCTGTTGACTCTTTCCAGCAAAAATCTTTAAACATCCCTAAAGGGGCCTTAAGCTCTCTGATTATTATATATTTTTTAGCAATATAAAATCGTTATTGCTTCACGGTCCAACTTTATTATACCCAGTTGGCTCATAATCGCGTTTCATTTTCTTCAAAAGAGAGACATGCCCATAACCCTTCCGGGCACCTACCCTCCCCTACATACACACATAGTGTTGTCTGTTTTCTGTTTCAACTCTTATCCCTCGCAGACGCTACTCGCGCAAGACAGGAGATTGCATCCACCTGTGGTTCACGGATGGTATTTAAAGCTCGTCCCGACCGGGGGCCCACACCGATGGAGTTCCGATGCAGGCCAAGTAGGTCTATACGCGGGTCTTGAGCTTTGACGAAGTAAGTGGGGATAACGGGGCTCCAAAAACTCTTGACCGCTTGGGAGTCACTTCGTAACTTAACTGCTGTACAAATTATACTTTGTATGCTTCCTTTACGGAAACCAGTGTGTGACTAAAAGCTGGACCGCCTGCCGGAAACTCATGAGGTTTTTCTCTGACAATACTAGAGTAAGAATTTACACAGTTTTAACCGTTCCTTTGCACAATTGTTACCATAACAAATGCATGCTATTATCCCGCTATTTAATTTTTGGACACAGTAGTGCATACCGCTGGCAATGACAATTATACATCACAGTTCCGTCACAAACCGTACCTCACCGGCGCTTAATTTGTGGTTAGTGCACGGGCACAACGGTGCGGAATCCACATGATTTATATGTGCATTTATTAAAGCAAATTCTCATATATGTCTGTTTGTCTGTATTGTCTATGTGTTTTTTACCCACCAAAGGTTTAAAACCATTAGAGAAAATCCTCCTCTTACCCATATTGTAACTTAGCGAGTGTGTCACATACCTGGTTACATAAATTCTATCGACCACGTTTTAATCACTTTTACCACATAAAGGTCTTGAAGAAAACCCAAACAATAGGAGGCCTGGCTGAAACATGTTGAACACACTGGATGTGGGAGACCATAGTCACCACCACGCATATCTGCCGCCTTGCTTTTAACACTGCCAAGGGGCCACCAATAAAATAACCCTTGTGGGTAGTGGGACCCCAGGAAAGTTTCTAACTTATACTCACATACTATTACTGCACACTCACTTACCAATAACCGCTCCGCTGTAAACAGGCATCGCAGCACACCCGGGGCACGCTTGGTACCACCAGGCGGGGCCCGATGATGAAGCATGCCACCAACCAGGTTGGTGGGTGAGGGCTTTAATAAGAAACTGATGCTTTCTTCACATGAGAAACACACATCTTCAGCTTCCAATTACTGGCTAGTTCCTATTGATTATTCAAATCTCATTAGCACTCATCAACTTTATGTTAGGGAGCCACACACACACAAAAAACTCTGTCACATGCCGGTTGGCGAAATTTTTTCAGGCCTCTGTGTTACTCTTGTGGGCAAAAGTTTGCCAACTCTACCAGTGAGGCATAATTTATCTCCCACTCCTAGATATTGAGGGGGCCATCAAAGTGGGGCATGTGTGGAGGGTCACCCCTTCAAGCCTTCTTACCTGTGTAGGACTGAGAGACTGACAGACAGCAGCAGCCTGCCACAGCTCCAGCCACAAATCAACATCTGAGATACACAACGCAAAGAGGTAATTGAAGTTAACCGACCTGGTAAGTGAGAATGACCCCATGCAGCCATGTTTAAGATATGATTAGACACAAGTAGCAAAAGCTCAAATAATGGACAGTTATTAGGCTATTAGTTAGTGGTACTTTCTTTTAGACTGAGAAAGTGTACAGAGGGTGTGCCTTCCTAGTCATTCTCAGTTACTTTCTTAGGAAGAAAATGCAAGATGCTGAGCTGCACTATCCCTTGCTTCTCAGGATGCTACTCCACCATCATCTTACTCAGCCAGAGGTAGACAAAATCATGTGTGCAAAGTACACAACCATTGATCGCCGCTATCAACAAGCATTTACAATGCAACGGTCTCGCCTTTGCAAAAGTTAGCGCTATTGGTATTGTAAATGACAACATTTTTATTTATGTTTTGGTTTTGAAAACAGATAATGAAATGCATTGTCATTTACAATGCCAATAGCTTAATCTCTCGCAAATGCGAGACCTATTGCATTTGCACGCACACACACAGCCACACACACACAGAGCCACACACACACAGAGCCACACACACACACACAGAGCTTGTAATGATAGCCAGTCACCTCTACTGCCCCTTCTGAGGGGGACAGGAACCATCGTAGGAAAGCGGCGCAGTATTTCTTCTGCAGGTCTGAAGCAGTGTGCACACACAATGGCACAAAATATGTGCCTCACCTAAAATGTTTTGAGATGGCCCTTTTCATAAGTAGGAATAACCACTGTATACAATAATAATTGTATCATAGGCTAATGCATGTATATCTAAAGCAAAAGTTAAAAATAAAGTGTAAAAAAAATCACACATTCTAGAGTCTGAAAAGGCAATGCGCCGCTTGAGTCTGGAGAGTAATGGGCTGAAAAGTTGCCAGAACAAATGTCAAATAAATTCATAATGGAGGCCTGCGGAGGTTAGGCAATCTGCTGGGCCACAGGCACAAACAAGATCGGGAGTGGTGCGTGCGTGGTCTGCTCTTTTTGGAAGCATATACTTGTGCTTGTGGCGTGCCCCTGTTCGCTCCCGCAAGGTGGATACCGCCTCAAGCACAAGTGTGTGCTTCCAAAAAGAGCAGAGCGACGGATAAAGGTCCTCCGATGCAGCGCATATATGCAGCACATGCGCGCTGCATAGGCGCATATGCAGCACATGCGCACTGTGTAGGTGAGACCTAAAAATGCTATGGGTGGCTGAGATCACCTAGGATGAAATAAGGGCGGTGAAAATAGACAACATTCAACATCACAGATAATTCTAATGTTATATTCTAAAAACAATCATTTAATTCCAATATGATAACAATCAATGTTACAGGTCCTTGTATTCAACAGAAGGTAAGTGGATTTTCGTGAGGACCAAGTGAAGGTCACATCGTTTTCTGGGTGTCAAGGGAATTCAAAGCCAACCAATGTGGGGAGGAGAGCAATATCATATCCCTGAGCGAAGGTAGATCCTAAAGTTTGTAACTGAATAAATAACTGTACTAGAAACAAGGACAGACATATGGCCCGGATGGGTCCAAATCAATAGAGAGGGACTACTTAGTTTGCCCACATCCACGCAGATCCATGGGAGGGCCAGCTGAATATTCAAAAAGAAGCCACAATACGTTTTAACATGCAATAGTGAAGGGCAGGGCTTTAAGTGGGATGAAAAACAGGGGGGGAGGGGAGAGAAGGCGTCTCAAAGGGGCGTGGTCAATGTAATTAAGGGCGTGGCTTAAAAACACATATGCTAAAAATCTGTGCTTAGCATAGTGTACCGCCCGGCTAGTATTGTACTGCATCTGTCCTTGTATCCAGATATATAACACAAGTAACATTTCAACTATAAGAAGCCAGGACTATTACATTTGTTAGTGGTTGTTAGCTGCATAAAATGAATAAGCAACAACTTTGGCTTTGTTATATATAACATTAAATATGCTGGCGGTGTGGTCCAAATGGAATGTATACAGGGGAAGCATATGCGAGTCACCCATGATCCCCACTGTTGACGAGCTAATTGATGGATGATTTTGATAAAATGGGAAATGGACTTAGGCCCATGATTTACAGTGATTCACCAATATTTGAATCCTGTGTATTCCTCATGTATATAATGTGTAATACTGATAAGTCTTGTGTGTGACCGCACCTAATGTTCTTCTTTTTAAAAACATTGGATATGCTTCCGTTCTGAAGTTATGAGACTGTGAAAGAACTTTAACGAGTCTCTTTGACGTTAGGTCAAAAGCAGTGAAGGTTGGTTCTGCTACTGAGTTCAGATTTATTTGTCACCCTGAGGGTGAGGGCAAATATGTAGAGCTGGATTGTCCCGTCTCAGCACCTGCTTTTAATAACTGCTCAGCACCGGCAGGACCCGGCCCATTTAAAGCCCCGGTGAAGGGATTGCTCAGGATTTGAAACGAATTCAGAATAACCAACAATGGCTTCAAGCAGTTCAAAAGGGAGTCAACGAAAAAGATAAGGCAAAGTTTAAATGCGTCCAAAGCGGCAGTCCAAAGCAGGTGAGAATGATCAGTTTGCTAGAGGCCGCAAGTCCTAAACAGGAGCACATTATGGAAGGGGTTTGTTCAGAAGTCAGAGACGGAACAACTGGCACAGGTCTGTAACCATTCAAGGTTAGGGCACTGGTTTGGGACGGACTTAGGGGCGACCGAAAGGAAGCTGCTCTGTGGCTGGGCTGGACCTGAAGGCAATGAATGGTCTGGGACGGTGCAATGGTGGACGCAGAGCAATGGTTTGAGGTCTGGCACGGGTCTAGGATAATGCAGAGGTGGATCTAAGGGCACTGGTCTGAGGACAGGCGTGGGGACACTAGTTCGGAGATAGGATGGACTAAATGGCCCTGGTAGGGACACGAACGATGACAAGCAGGAGTTTCCTGGCCAGAGCACAGGACAGCAGAGTAGTACCATTGCAGATAATGGTACCATGTGCCACAGCACCACTGTTTATTTATATCCGAGATTCATTGAGCCGACGAATACTCACCCCAGAACAAGAAACCAAAGAAGAAAACAAAGGTTGCGGAGAAGCGGTTTAAAGCGATTACCAGGAATCCATCCTGCTCAGCCTGACCTCCACAAGAAAGCAAAAAGAAATTAGATGCCGCTAGTCTGACATAACCATAGACAACGAAAGGAGACTACGAAGACATCTTAAATCACAGATTCGGGCATAGAAGAAAGACTTTAAAGCGCGCAAGCCGTCTCGCAATCCTAATGAAGAAGAAAGCCTTTGAAACCGTGTTATGTAAATTCATACACCGATCTCCCTTGTAAAACTAGAGAGAATGCTACAATTTAAAGATGAAATGCATATGTTAAAAGATCTGGAGGAAATTTCGACAAGGAGTCATCCAATATCAAAAGCGAATATCCGAGAAGCAATTGAAGCAAACATATCCACCTATTAGTAGTAATTAGTTCATGTTTCTCTTTCCCCGTCCCTTGTCGCCAGGTTCCACATTTTTTAAAGAAATAACGTTTTGGAACGGCCCCGCTGACTTCTGGGTGCAAGAATAGTCCTTCAGTCGTCACTAAGTAACAACGGAACCCACATCACGTGACCTTTCCGTCAGGTCATTCATGTCGAAGCATTTTTTTCTTAACGCCTAGCTGATGTTTTGTAACCTCCAACGAAAGCGTACGTAGGCTGCTGTGAAAAGTGGCAGAGAAGTGGAACAAGTTAGAGAGCAAGGAAACAACTGCAGCATGGAGAGTTTCCCGTAAAGATTCACGGCGGAGTTACGCCAGCCCGCCCCCGAAAATGACGGGTGTTTCTCCGAGCCATTTGTGAATTATATCGGAGAAACATGGTGGCGTGGAGAGCTCCTCTCTTGCCTTACGATCTCGAAAGGCAAGAGAGGAGCACTCCACACCACCATGTTTCTCCGAGGTCATTCACAAATGGCTCGGCAAAACGGCCATCATTTTTTGGATTGAGGGGCGTGTTTAGGTCAGACTTGGACCTCGGCGAGAGGGTTGGTGTAACGCCAACCACTAGAAAAGGGGAGGGGCTTAAAAAAGAGAGAAAAACGCCCCCAAATCTGCTCAAGCCGGGGCTAGAACCGAGTGACTCCCCTCTTCTCCAATGGCTGGCCAGCATTTACGAGGCGAGCCAATGGAGAAGAGGGGCGGGTTCAAGCCCCCATACTACACAACATAAAATCTCCGGCTCTGCCCACTGCTTACGCGGTGCGACGATAGCCTCGACCTAAAAAGATACTGAAACTGTCAATCTATCCAGAATTTCGAACATAAAACGCAAGGCTCTAGAAGCCTCAATGACTAAAATATAGATAAAAAAGACTATTTAGAGGCTTTCCGCAATGCAAGCCACAGGGCTGGAATTGAATGCATTAGAATTTTATAAGAGTTTCTTTCAAAGTTTAAGCCCTCTAAATGTAACCTTCTTTAATATAATCAGCAGGAGAGGGATTGGAATATCTTGCTCTGAGAAGGAAATTTCTAAAAGCAAAGAACAATCAACTCCGCTGCAGTTCATAGTGGCCTATTTCTCTTTTAAATGGCAATTCTAAGATCTAATCAAAATGCAAGCTGGGTATATTTTACCCTGGGTTGAACACTGGCCATTCCTATGCAATCTGTATTCGTCTTCCAAAGAGATATCACTCATCACACCAATTTTGCCATCTCACTACTTAATATTGCCTCTGTGCAAGAGGTAGACAACGGCATGATGCTTCTCGATGCTGAGAAGGAATCTGACTGAGTTTCATAAGTATTTCTTTGTCAAGTTATGAACCACCTTAGATTTGGCTCTTTTATCTTAAATGGGATCAATCGTCTGAATAAGTGTCTTTCAGCCAGAATATTTATCCCAGGTGCCAAATCAGATAATTCCACAATCCAAAGAGTTGCCCCTTCACCTTTCCCTTGTGCTTTATATCTGGAATCTTATTTGAACCAATTAGAACAATGCACAGATATTTCCCCTCTTGTCATTAATGATCAATCCTGTAAACTTGCTGCTTATGCAGAGGATATTGCCATTTTTACTTCTCCTCCACCTGTTATGTTATGTTATGTTATTATGGTTCTTCTATAGCGCAACAGCTACTCCAAAAGGAGTGTCCCGGCGCTTTGGCGAAGGAAACCTTCAAGGACGACAACACGACACAACAGCAAGGGAAAGCGGCAAGCCTATCTGGTAAAGAGCCAAGTTTTTAAAGCCTTTCTAAAAGACAGAAGACTAGGGGTCTGTCTAAGAGAAAGCGGAAGCTCATTCCAGGCACGAGGAGCCAAGTGATGAAAAGAGCGGCCGCCCTGTCTAACGCGTTTAATGGCCGGGACTACCATTTTAGACAGAGAGGCGGACCGTAGAGCTCTGTTGGGTTTATAAAGAGACAGACGTTTCCTGATGTAACTGGGGCCGATAGCATGAAGGGCTTTAAAGGTCAACGTCAGGCTCTTAAACAGAACTCTCTTGGCTATAGGAAGCCAGTGCAGCTCTTTAAGCAGATCAGAGGCACTTGCGCGTCTAGGAAGCCCATAGATGGCGCGGGCAGCTGAATTTTGGACTACTTGAAGTCGCCTC
Source organism: Lissotriton helveticus (assembly GCF_964261635.1). Classification (NCBI taxonomy): domain Eukaryota; kingdom Metazoa; phylum Chordata; class Amphibia; order Caudata; family Salamandridae; genus Lissotriton; species Lissotriton helveticus. The sequence goes on along the minus strand of NC_136063.1, from coordinate 1,800,810,720 downwards.
ACAAGATATCTAGGAAGTCCTAGATATAGGGCGTTTGCGTAGTCCAATCTGGACCCGACAAGTGCTTGAACAATGACCCTTCTGTGATTGATGGAAATCAAGGGGAGAAATTTTCTAAGCATCCGGAGGATGCCGAAACATTTCCCCGAAAGGCTAGATATTTGGGGCCCGTAAGTTAGGTCATTATCAATAATGATTCCTAAATTCTTAGCTTTAACACTTGCCTTTGCAGGTGGAAACAGGTCTTGCGGCCACCAGCTTTTCCAAGCTGGCTCAGTAGCATAGCCAAAGAATAGCAACTCCGATTTATCGGAGTTGCACTTTAGACCATGCTCTCTGAACCAACCGAAGACCGCCTCTAAGCAACTTCTGATGCGGCTCCCGTCGAACACCTCGTTCTTGTTATGGGTAAACAAGAGTTGGGTGTCGTCAGCGTAAGACACGATCTGGGCGCCAAAGGACTCCGCCACCTCTGCAAGGGGGGCCAAAAAGATGTTAAAAAGCAGGGGGCTAAGAATAGACCCCTGAGGGACCCCTACTTCCAGAGGTGCCATAACGGCGGAGTGTGGAGGCGCCCAGATCGTTTGTCGGCGGTCGGCTAAGAAGGATTTAAGCCAGTTCCACACCGTCCCCCGAAGACCGCATTCCCAGAGTCGTATTAGGAGGGTTTCGTGGGGAACGGTGTCGAACGCCGCCGACAGGTCCAACATGACCAACATGGCCTTTCCTCCCGCATCTAACACCTCACTAATAGCGACAGTGACTTCCAGCAACGCGGTCTCCGTGCTGTAATTGGCACGAAAACCGGATTGGGTGTTGTGCAACAGATCGTTCTCTTCGATGAAATCTGAGATTGATCTGTGCACATGTCTTTCTGCCACTTTCGCCAGGGCGGGGAGGAGAGATATAGGCCTATAGTTGGCATGGACAGTAGGATCTAGGGCTGTTTTTTTTAGGAGCGGAAGAATGAGCGCACACTTCCACGCCGGGGGGACCACACCAGAAGACAAAGAGGAATTAAGAATGGAGTTAATGGGACCATTTAGGACTGGGGCTATTTTGTTAAGACAAGAAATCGGGCAAGGATCTAAAGGTGAGCCAGACTTCAGCCCGGTCAGATGGGCTAACGAGGAATCAAGGCTTAGCGGGGGGAATTCCCAGAGAGTGGGAGCCAAAGCTGGATTGGGGAAGGAGAGGGCACCAGGTAGATCAACCTTAGTGTAATTGGAGTAACCAGCGAGGGAATCTTGGATAGTCGTTATTTTGTTGACAAAATAGTGTGCCAATTCGATCAACCAAGGTTTTGAATGGGATTGAGCCGGGGTACCCAGGGACGCACCTATTGTGCACTTAGGAATTAAGGAGAGAACAACTAAATTTGGAGAAATCTCAGAATATCATCTTAATTTGAAAAGGGCATACGTTTTCTATAATAATAAGCACAGCTTCCTGAGTGATCCCTAGTATGTTATATTGACTACCTATCGGCGACACAGAAAATAATACACTTAGGCAGAAATGCTGGGAAGCTTATCTAAATGGACAGTGGTATAGCAAGAGGGGGGGCGCCCCGGGCAGCATGAGTTTTGGGGGCAGCGGTTTCATCCCTCTCCTCCCTCTCCTCCTCCTTTGCTTACCTGTGGCTGTCACAGGGCGGCAGCCACAGGATTCGCTAGTACCCCCTGCCCCTACGCTTTCATTTGGCCGCAGCGGGCCACTGTAAATGGAGTAGACTCCCTTCAAGTATCCAGGGTCACTTTAATGTCATAAAAAGCACTATTCTTCCTAGATTCTAATATTTGCTTCGACATTATGCACTTTCATTTATAATGCGTTCTTTCAAAAATACAGTTGTCTTTGTTGTGGTTCATTTGAAGTTATAAAAGAGCCTGCTGTACCATGACTCATTCCAACATTTTGTGTTAAATAGAGGTTATTTATTGCATCACTAAAATGCTATAATAGGGCTGTTTTTAAGTCAGGATTGTCTCAAATGATGGGAATCAGCAACACCTCATGGCTTCTTTTTGGCTATTAATCAGATATGCACAGCAATACTAGATTCATTGCTCCATATCTCAAAAGAACTAAATATAAAATGCTATCCATTTATAGCCATATTTGGGAGTTAATCTCAAAGAAATTAAAAATACCAAAACTCACAAGCTATACAGCTCTCTGGTGAAATTCCCACCCACTTAGTTTTCGCACAATATCTTTGTGAAACATTGGTCCAGCACACAGCTACACAATATTGGCTAGTTATTTGATCATAATGCACTAGAATCATTCCTCACTGTTTCATCTAATTGTTATACCAACATCTGGATGTTTTAAGTATCTACAAATGTGGGAATTTGTTTTCCATCAAATTAGTAACTGAGGTATGTCACTCTCGCGTACATTGATTTTAGATTTATTTTCATCTACTGCTCGAAAAGTCATTGTCATGTTCACCAACTCTTAATGGGCAATCAGAGTGATACTTTACAACATATGGCTGCTCCGTCTTCTTCTAAACTGGACACAGTATCTAAGCCAATCAATAGAGAATAATTAATTTCTAGTATATCTAATTTCCATAAATACTTAAATAAACGTTTAAATGTCCTAAATTGAAAATTTAAATTAAACATTTATTATATATCTCAAATATATAAATGGGACTGCAGGCCTGACTAATCGTTTTGGACACTCTGACCCAGACGCAGACTAAGGTGCCCATTATGATAGCGGATAATCCGCATCCTCCGGGCCAGCGGAAGCCACCGCCGGCCCGGAGGATGCGGATTATCCGCTGCGGACTGAGAAAAGACCCCCCGCCAGATTAGGATGGCTGGGGCATCTTTTTTCAGTCCGCCGCTTTTCCGCCGCGTTTGCCTTCCGACCGCGGCGGAAAAGCTCTAACATGGCTGGCGGTGTCTATCAGACACCGCCAGCCATATTAGGATGGCTGTGCTCCTATGCCTTTCCACGGCGGCATTTCTGCCGTGGAAAGGCATACAGTGTTTACTTTGCTGGCCCATTGCGGGCCCCCAGGGGTGAAGGGGGTGTGGGGGGTGCAAATGGGGGGTACCTATGGTACCTCCCTGTCTTTGTGTGCACAAAGTGGCAGGCACCACGTGGTGCCTGCAGCCTCGTGCATGCAAAGGTAAACATGCCTTTTTTAACATTGCGGCATGTGCTGCTTCAAGCAGCACCGGCCGCAATGTTAAATATACAGGATGTGACCGCCAGGGTGGCGGTCACATCCTAATTAGCACGGAGGGACCGCCGCTGCCCCTGCGGACGGTCCCTCCTCCTCTGGGGTGGCGGACGGACGCAGGTCCGTCCGCCATCCTAATTGGCCCCATAGTGTATATTTCCAGCATCTGCAATGGTGGCTGGGTTGTACCGAAGGTGGTGGGCTACAGAAAAACTAAAATAAATTGAGTTGCCTTTCTAATTCGGAGCGTGACATTGTCCTCCCTTGCAATGCTATAATTTACAATGGGAGCATGCATTCCAAATGGAATGCATGCTCTCATTGCAAATAGCAGAGGTTCATCCCTGCACTCATGGCAGGCACCTCAAGGCACCTGACACTAGGTGCATGGATCAACAGGGGTGCACCATAGGTGCCCCATAGGCTGCCATCCACACGCCTTGCACTCCTGAGGGCCCTGTTGGGGGACCCCAAAGTGGAATTCCCACAGGCTTTCTGTGCCGGAAACGCCGGCACAGAAAGATTGTGGGAATCAGCCATCGTAAACCCTTGGGCGGAAACAGTCGCCCTTGGGATTACTGAAAGCATTCCAACTGGCGGACGGACTCTCCGAGCCCGTCAGAAGCCAGTCGGAATGTCCGATTGCATTCCTTTCCAACCGACTCCATTCTAATGGGTCGGTCGGAAAGGAATCCAAACACCTGATTAGGATGCATTCGGAATGGCTCAGATTGATGATCAGAGCCATTTTCGTCTGTATCCTAATCAAGCCCATAGTTCAGTTAGGGTTGCTGTAAAGGTATTACCATTTTATTTTTCAGCTCTGGGGTATTGTGGGCAACGCTCCTCTGCTTAAATGGAGGAGCCGCCCCTGATATATGGCTATTCAGAATTTTTTGACCCAATTCTTCAAGGAAATACGTAAACTGATCAAGATTAATATTTATCCAACACCGGCTGACGTTATGCTAGAATTAGCAGAAACATTTCTCTTAAGTAACACTGGGTTATATATAGCAGCAGTTGTCTTAGCACAATTACTAAACTTTTAATGGAAAAATTGAAAAAGTCTTGAACTGCCACAGTGTTGTGTTATCAGTTTTTTGTTATTGCCGCCCTCAAAATATGAATTTTCAAGACTGGGAAACAACAAAGGAAGTTGAAGCAAACCTGGGAACCAATGGTCGAATTTCTCTCAGCAAAGCACATATAAGAATGAGCAGTAGAAGGATAGAGAGGGGTAAGCCAAGAAGCTAGAATGATATAATATTTAAATTATTTTATCATCCTTATAAAATCAATTATTTCATTTATATTACACAATAGTTCACTTGTTTTGAATATTTAATGATTTATACATGCTTGTATGCATTTTATGGTGCAAGTATACCCTTTAGCTCTAAAAATGAAAAAGAAAAATGAAATATAGATGTGGAAGTACTAACTATTACATAGTATCTGTTTACTAATGAGAAGTGCGGGCATTCTCCTAATAAAATTATTGCCGTTCACCTGAGAAATGCGGGTATTGTCCCTTTCAAAGTAAAGAAGTACAGGTACTTGGTACCCGAGAGTACATGCCAACTTGACCTGCTGTTTATATCATGCAGATGGTTGTAGTAAAAGTTACTCCAAATACTTAAAAAGTTGACTACTATAGTGGGAATTTTAGGCTTAAGAGAATTATCTGTGCGCCACTTTATCAGTGTCCTGTACCACATGCTGGTAACATTGCTCTGCAAGTTTGATGCTTGTTATTGCCTTCCTGGTGTGATCTCAAGTTAGCAGGTTTGAATCCTGGCAGTGACAATCCATCCTTTCATAATTCTGATGTCTGTAACGTATTGCTAATTGCAATTAGGCAAATAATTACTTTATTCAAAACATGTAAATGCACTTTTAGTCACAGTGTTTTAAAAAGAAGATTATTATAACTTCTGACTGTCATAGGATGATGGAATGGCCAATTCTCTAGTGACTTTAGGTATAAATGACTATGATAAAAAAAAGGCTGACAAAATGTATCAATGTCTCAAAGATCTAGGGCACGGGTACTCATAGTACAGCCCGCGGGCCGCCACTGGCCCCGGCAAGCCTTCCTTGGCGCGAGCCGCGGACCTTGCAGACTTCGTACCTGTGTTTTTTTTAAACAATTTAAATAGTGTTAGCAAACACTGTGGGTTGCAGCAGCTCGTCTCTGAGAGACTCTGTTCTGTGGGGGCCGGGGATTCCAGTGATTGTCCGCGTGGAGATGCAGGGGCACTAAGAGGTGAAATACAAGCAACAAAGCTTTATTAACATGTAAATGGTCTTTTAAAGACCCGTGAAGTACTGCGGTGGGGCTGTGTGTGAGCGCCGAGAACCTGTCTCAGCCCGGGCTGACACACACACAGGGTGAGATGACAGAGGCTGACAGAGGAAGGGAGAGGGAGGGAGGGAGGGAGGGAGACAGAGGTTGACAGAGGGAGGGAGACAGAGGGTGACAGAGAGAGGGAGACAGAGAGAGGGAGTCAGGGGGAGAGAGGGGAGACAGAAGAGACATAGAGAGGCAGTCAGGGGGACAGAGGGAGGGAGACAGAGGGAGAGAGTGGGAGACAGAGGGTGACAGAGGGAGGGAGACAGAGGGTGACAGAGGGAGACAGAGGGAGGGAGAGGAAGGGAGACAGAGAGAGACAGAGAGGGAGACCGAGAAAGGCAGAGAGGGAGACAGCGAGGGAGGGAGGAGAAGGAGAAAGGGAGGGAGATGGAGGGAGGAAGGCGGAGGGAGATAGAGGGAGGGAGACAGGGTGACTGGGAGGGAGACGGAGGGAGAGAGACAGGGAGAGGGAAGGGAGACAGAGGGAGAGAGACAGGGAGAGAGACAGGGAGAGAGATAGGACGAGAGACAGGGAGGGAGACAGAGGGAGGGAGAGAGAGGGAGTGAGACAGAGGGAGGGAGACAGAGGGGGGCGGAGACAGAGGGGGACGGAGACAGAAAGAGGGGGACAGGGACAGAGAGAGGGAGACAGAGACAGAGCGAGGAAGAGGAGACAGAGAGAGGGAGACGGAGACAGAGAGAGGGAGACGGAGACAGAGACAGAGAGGGAGGGTGACATAGGGAGGAGGATGACAGAGGAGGGAGGGTGACAGAGGGAGGGAGAAAGAAGGAGGGAGACAGAGGGAGGGAGACAGAGGGAAACAGACAGAGGGAGGGAGAGAGAGGGAGGGAGACAGAGGGAGGGGGGCAGAGACAGAGGGGGACAGAGACAGAAAGAGGGGGACAGGGACAGAGAGAGGGAGACAGAGACAGAGCGAGGAAGAGGAGACAGAGAGAGGGAGACGGAGACAGAGAGAGGGAGACAGAGACAGAGAGGGAGGGTGACATAGGGAGGAGGATGACAGAGGAGGGAGGGTGACAGAGGGTGGGATACAGAGGGAGGGAGAAAGAGAGAGGGAGACAGAGGGATGGAGACAGATGTTACAGAGACAGGGGGACGGAGACAGAGAGACGGAGACATAGAGATGCAGACAGAGGGAGGGAGACACAGAGAGGGAGACTGAGAGTGAGAGACAGAGAGGGAGACAGAGAGAGGGAGACAGAGAGGGAGACAGAGAGGGAGACAGAGGGAGGAGGGCGACAGGGAGGGCGGGCAACGGAGGGAGACAGACAGAGCGTGACAGACAGAGGGAGACAGACAGAGGGAGGGAGAGAGAAGGAGACAGAGAGAGGGAGGTAGAGAGGGAGGGAGGGGGACAGGGAGGGAGAGAGACAGAGAGGGAGGGAGACAGAGAGGGAGGGAGACAGAGAGGGAGGGAGACAGAGGTCCCGATTCACAGAATTTACTTAAGACAATATCCTAATCTTACTACCAGTTTTCACAGAAGGCACTTACAGCCAGATTCATCAAGGGAAATTGCGCTCGCAAAGGGCCAGATTCTGAGAATCTGGCCCTTTGCGAGCGCAATTTTTGCATTTGGGATTCATCATCCCAAATGCAAAAATCGCTATTACAGAATTCGCATTTTAGCGAGGAATAGCATTTAAGGAATCTCTATTTGAGATTCCTTAAATGCAATTCATGAAACTTTTAAAATTTGCGAATTCGCAATTTCCGGCCGCTATTTACCGCGAAGTCTGACTTCGTGGTAAATAGCGAAAACTTAGAAAAATGCACTTTAGTGCATTTTTCTAAGTGGTATGTTACACACACACATGTCCTTTGGACATGTGTGTGCGCAATATCAGGCTACATTTCCATTTCAGGGGTGCTACAGGGTGTCCTTTGGACACCCCTGGCACCCTTGAAATCGCAATCTTATTTGCGATTAGCAAATTGCTAATCGCAAATAAGGATTGACTCCCCATTCATTCCTATGGGCCAAAGGCCCATAGGATTGAATGGGGAGTTATTCCTTATTTGCGATTAGCAATTTGCTAATCGCAAATAAGGAGGCTGTAGGAATCGCAATTTATATTGCAATTTCTACATGAATCCCAATTTGAGAGTCCTTAATAGCGATTCCTTAATAATCGCTATTAAGGACTCGCAAATCGGGACCATGATGAATCTGGGGGTTACTCATTTTGGTATTCACAGAAGGCACTTACTCATTTTGGCATTCACAGAAGTTAGGAGTCCTAACTTTAGGACTCCTAAATGGCTTCCGTGAATACCAACATTCTTAAAGTTAGGATTTTTCTCAGGTTAGGAGTAGTAAAGTTAGGACTCCCAACTTTAGGACTATTAAATGCCTTCGGTGAAAACCGAAAGTCTTAAAGTTCGGATTTTTGTCAGTTTAGGAGTAGTAAAGTTAGGACTCCTAACTTTAGGACTCCTAAATGCCTTCTGTGTACACCTAAAGTCTTCAAGTTAGGATTTTTCTCAGTTTAGGAGTAGTAAAGTTAGGACTCCTAACTTTAGGACTCCTAAATTGAGAAAAAATCCTAACTTTAAGACTTTTGGTATTCACAGAAGGCATTTAGGAGTCCTAAAGTTAGGAGTCTTAACTTCTGTGAATACCGAAATTAGTAAGTGCCTTCTGTGAATACCAAAATGAGTAAGTGCCCTCTGTGAATACCAAAATGGTAGTGAGTTTAGGATTTTGTCTTAAGTTAGTTCTACGAATCAGGCCCAGAGAGTGGGAGACAGATAGTGTGGGAAACAGAGACGGAGGGAGACAGAGAGGGAGGGAGACAGAGGAAGGGAGACAGAGAGGGAGGGAGAGGGAGAGAGAGAGAGAGAGGGAAAGAGAGAGGGAGAGAGAGAGAGAGAGAGAGAGAGAGAGAAAGAGAGAGAGAGAGAGATGTGTGTATGCCGGGTCTGGTGGCTCAGTGGACGAAGGCATCTGCTACAGGGACCTGTGTTCCACAGAGGGAGACAGACAGAGGGAGACAGACAGAGGGAGACAGACAGAGACAGACGGAGGGAGACAGACGGAGGGAGGGAGACAGAGAGAGGGAGACAGAGAGAGGGAGGGAAAGAGAGGGGCAGAGAGATGGAGAAAGAGAGGGAGAGAGAGAGGGATAGAGAGAGAGCGAGAGGTGTGTGTGTGCCGGGTCTGGTGGCGCAGTGGACTAAGGTGTCTGCTGCAGGGACCTGTGTTCAACCTCATGGTCACAAATATTTTTTGCTTTAGCCAGCCCCCTCCCCCTCTGACCCAGCCCCCACCGGTGCGGCCCTCTGCGACAAACCACATTGTAAATTTGGCCCTGAGAGAAAGTTTGTGAGTACCCATGATCTAGGGCAATGTGCTCCATAGATATCTTACTCCTTTCCTTACTTTACCACATGAGAAACGAGATGGAAATGCATCTTTGGAAGGTGCCACTCTTGATAATACCACTTTGAACCTTACCTGCAGAGCACAGATGACTCCTAACTTTAGGACTCCTAAATTGAGAAAAAATCCTAACTTTAAGACTTTTGGTATTCACAGAAGGCATTTAGGAGTCCTAAAGTTAGGAGTCTTAACTTCTGTGAATACCGAAATGAGTAAGTGCCTTCTGTGAATACCAAAATGAGTAAGTGCCCTCTGTGAATACCAAAATGGTAGTGAGTTTAGGATTTTGTCTTATGTTAGTTCTATGAATCAGGCCCAGAGAGTGGGAGACAGAGAGAGTGGGAAACAGAGACGGAGGGAGACAGAGAGGGAGGGAGACAGAGGAAGGGAGACAGAGAGGAAGGGAGAGGGAGGGAGAGAGAGAGGGAGAGAGAGAGGGAGAGAGAGAGAGAGAGAGAGAGAGATGTGTGTATGCCTGGTCTGGTGGCTCAGTGGACGAAGGCATCTGCTGCAGGGACCTGTGTTCCACAGAGGGAGAGAGACAGAGGGAGACAGACAGAGGGAGACAGACAGAGACAGACGGAGGGAGACAGACGGAGGGAGGGAGACAGAGAGAGGGAGACAGAGAGAGGGAGGGAAAGAGAGGGGCAGAGAGAGGGAGAAAGAGAGGGAGAGAGAGAGGGAGAGAGAGAGAGCGAGAGATGTGTGTATGCCGGGTCTGGTGGCGCAATGGACTAAGGTGTCTGCTGTAGGGACCTGTGTTCAACCTCATGGTCACAAATATTTTTAGCTTTAGCCAGCCCCCTCCCCCTCTGACCCAGCCCCCACCAGTGCGGCCCTCTGCGACAAACCACACTGTAAATTTGGCCCTGAGAGAAAGTTTGTGAGTACCCATGATCTAGGGCAATGTGCTCCATAGATATCTTACTCCTTTCCTTACTTTACCACATGAGAAAAGAGATGGAAATGCATCTTTGGAAGGTGCCACTCTTGATAATACCACTTTGAACCTTACCTGCAGAGCACAGATGAAGAAAGTCTTTGCAAGGCTATATTAATCTTGACATCGTCATCTACTTAAGCAGATCAGTCTTACTGGCCAACTAGGTATATGGTTTAAAAATACAACAATTAATATGTCCATATAAAGATAATGTTGATCAGACCCAGACATTGCATTAGGGCTAAACGTATATAATTTGAATCTATAGGTCACACCAACTAGTACAACCATCCATTGTCAATTTTTCAGAGGTGCTCCTGAATAGGGATGATTTTGATACTAAATCAGTGTAAACTTTCAGATAAGAGCAGTAGCTATTGTAAATCTAATCAGTACAAGCGTTGATGTGAGGGGCTGCTTTTGCATTTCTGTTTGTCCTTTTATGTCATTAAAAGCTCTGTTGTTATGCATTCAAATGCCTTTATCCCGTTATGTCATTTTTTTCATTTTTCCCCTGTTGTAACTTGTTCATGTATTATTTATTTGTAATACGTACATCTTTTCTATTTATTTCTTCAGACTACATATTTGTCTGGAACACCCAAAAGCCCTTCATAAAACCCCACTGAAGTTTCAAAGCAGCCTCCCTGTCGGGGTAACGAAAGAACCATGGACCTTTTGCCTCAACCTTAACTGGTGTAGGTGCCCTTCTGCCCAGCCTGCCCCCTCTCGTTTGTAGCCAGCCATTGTTCAGAGGGCGAGGCCAGAGTAAAGCATTGCGTAAGTGCAAGTCAGCCCCCCCCCGTTCTTGGAACATTCATGTTAAAACTTACAGGGGTATCGCGAGCAATAACCCCTGTTGTGGCTCCAACAGGGTACGGTATTATTTCCCCCAGGCTTGATCTGTGCCTTTGCTCCCCTGGGCTGGGAAGGACCGGTACGCAACCGGCAAACCACTAGCTGTGTGTGTGGACGCTGAAGATTGCGTGGACGACTTCCACTGCATCCACAGTTCTTGGACAACTTCCCCCCAAGGCTTATCTGGGTTCACATTAATCCTCACCCTAAACTCCTCATGGTAGCTCAGCCAGGCAAAATCACCTAAATGCATATGGGCCTTTCTGATGATATTCATGTACTTCAACAGTGCTATAGCCCGGTAAAGACGCTTCTCACAATAGATACTGACGTAAATGAGTAAGACCAACATCTAATTCTCCATATTCATGGGGACCCTAAGCCACCTTGTGAGCTCCCATTCCTCCTCTTAAGAGCCCTCCTTCGCTTGTATCTCCCTATGTAGGAGTTTAAACACGTCCACATATTCGTATTTCCATATTCCATTCCTCATCTTATCCAATAGATGGGACCCCAGTGGCATGGCCAGGCCCATGTAAGGCATTTTTTTGTGATGCTTGTCATCCCCTTTGTCGCCCTTCTCTTCCGTCCCTTCTGTCTTGGTCAACAGTACGCCTGCCACCGTCATCTTCTTGTCCCCCCACCTTAGTCCCCTCTGCTATCACTGCTGTGCCCTGCGGTGACTCTATGGCGTCCCTCACTGACCCCCCTCCCACGCCTACCGACAGGCAGACCTTCTTCCTCCCTTCTTTTGGCCCACCATCCCAGGCCGCCCAACATGCCCCCTCACCGGTCAAGGTTGTCTGCGTCTCTCCGGACCGTCCTCTGCCGGTGTTCGTCCTCGTGTTGTCTGTTTTCGCTTTGCCTATTGATGACTTTGTTGCCTGCAAAACACCAACTCTGCTGTTGCTCTTCTTCCCAGCCCCCATGTTCTTTCGTCCAGTCACCATCATCCCGCACCTCCCCTTCTTCCAACTCATTGCTCTCCGCACCATAATCCAACTCCACCTTAGGTTCCAATTCAACAGGCATCCACAGCACCTCCCGCACCACTCTCTTCACACCCTTGCTCTTCTCCATGTGCACTCCACCACCACTTGCAACTCATGCCACCGTTGTCTGCTCCCACAATGGAGGGAAGGCAGCTGTGGACCCCCCTGCTGCTTCCAACCGGCATCCCAGGGCCGTCTTGCGCCCCGCCGCCCCCCCCAGCACTCTGCTGACCTCCGCCTGCTTGGATTTCCCCGCCCACCAGGTCACTCCAACCTGGGCGGGTACAGGTACCATCGGGCCTCAGAGCCATCCTGGCTGCCCCTACCCCTGACTGGTGTCACCCGTCCCCTTCCACCCATAACCACTTGCCTTGGATTCCCTCTCCTCCTGCTCAGCCCACCTTTCTTCTTCAGATATGGGCATAGGGGGCCCATCTATCCCATCATTCCAGCCTTCCTCGCCCCTAGCTTCACACATCTCCGCCCACGACAGCTCCATTTCCTGTATGATGCGGTGCTGATCCCTATTCTTTTCCTCAAGGAACGTGCCTTCCCACCTGGGGAGAGCTGGAGAAGGGCAGCTCACACCCCCTGCCCCACTCCCCGGCTTCCACTGTGCTTCCACAACCTGGGCCAGCCCCTGGGACTCCCCCAGCCCCACCTGTGAGGTGCCTGACTGTCCCATCCCCGGGCCTCCTTTGAGCCTAATCAGGCCTGACTGAGGCCCCCTAGAGAGGTCAATGGGCGCCTCCATCCATTGTCCCTCCTCGCCATTTCTCTCTATTCCCTTCATTGCCTGATGCTGCCTCTGCTTTGCCTGCACCTCCACTGGGCCTGCCCCCCCGCTCCACCACTCCTGGCCTCCCCACCTGTCCTTCACCCACCAGCAACAATGTCCCAATCCCCCGCCCCTCCGCTACCGCACCGTATCTAGACCTTTGGAGCTCACCAGGCCTTCCCTCCTCCCGCGAATGCAGTAGAAGGAATTTGCCTTTCTCCCCTACATTTCTATACCCCTCCCTAAACCCACCCCTTAACCCCAGTCTAGTCCTTCCTGCGTGAAAGACCCCAGGAAAGAGTATTCTGCAACTTTGCTTCACCCGGGGGCCACCAATGACATAGCAGGAATATTTTATGGAACATAAAAATATGTATATTTTTTTAATAAATTAAACAACTAATACGATATTGAAAACATCCTTGGAATATTAGCAGAGTTTCCTTCAGATTTTTTTTTTATGTCGATTGCACTAACTTACTTTTACAGTAAGCTTTAATAGAGTAACCATATTGAAATATCACATTTTTCCATAACATTCTAGGTGCAAATTGGGTGCAATGTACCATTATGCTTCAAGGTATTGATGCCTTTTTCACAATGTCATTTTTCTCATACTCTTTTGGAGGTTGGTGTTAATTATATACAACACTTATGTATATTAGAAGTGATTAATGTTAATGAAGTTTTATATATTACTTTTTTGACACTTTATGAAAAAAAGGCACGTTGAGTATTTTATAGCAGCAGTGTTTTCTTTTTACTTGAAGTAGAGTAATAAAGAATTGAATAGTGGAAAACGTGATGCATCAGTGCATGGTATCCAAGCATCTGCACTGAACAGAGGTGGTTGGCTTTGCTGAACCCCTCCTTAGCATGTAAACATATTGCTATCTATCCATTTTGTACACGAAAAGGTTGCAGGGACAGTCTAGGGCAGCTATGTTCACAAGTAAAGAGTAAGAAAAGAAAATAAGGGTGCCACTTGTATGGAACAAATCCATACTAAAGTGGGGTTTTAGTTGGAAAGTATGAAGAAAGCTGCATCCTAGCAAGAGAGATATTTGAGATAGTTGGTTTACTCTATTTGGATTATGTGTTTTGAAAAGAGCATCACATTAAAGCTGACACATTTACAACCAGAAATGTAATAAAAACTAGCATAACATTAGAAAATGGGGCATCTTCACCAAGTGCATTGTGTAGTTCAATTAGTAGTGCTTTAATATAATTCCTAAATTATTACCAAACGTAATTCACATACCTATAAGTGCAAATCTTCACCTCCAGCTCTCCTATCTTTTCTATGGTGAAATCTTCACACTTGTGCATTTTGCTACTTGTAAGCGTAGGCTTGCTACAAGAATGGAAGAATGGTCATACTTGCTACTAAATGGGAGGGAATTAGGGAGGAGTAAGGAGGGTTTTAGGGATAGTTAGGGAGGGGTTTTGGGGGAGATGTACACACACACCCTCAAAAGAGTAAGGGCCTGATTATGAGTTCAGCTGCCTACACAACCGCTGAACCAGTGGTGGCTGTCTGATGACTGCCGCACTGCGGGATATCCCACAGTTCTACAACTATGGTGGTCGGAACTCCATAGGAGTGCTGTGACGGCCAAGGATCCAAGATCCCACGGCCTTCGCGCAATGGTCAGAGGCAGAAATATGCTGCTGGTGCAGCAGCTGAACCACAGAGAATATTTCTAGTTGCCTCACCAACCACCTTTTTCATGACGATAAGCCCGCCATGGAAAGGGTTGTTGTGAGGTAACTAATAGGACCCCCTGCCACTTTAAGGCCCTGGGGGTACTTGTAGGGGGGGGCACACATAGTGCCAAGCTGGATTGGCACCCCCAGGTCCTGCTCAGTGTGGCATGTATGTCACACTGTGCAGGAAGGTGCAGTCAGCACTCTGGAAGCAAGGACCTGCATTTTAGGCTCTTTATGCATGATCGCCAGCCAGTTTTGAAGTCCTAATATGGCAGGCGGTTGCACCAGGGGTTTGGCTGCCCTACAGCAGATGCTGCATTGCATCTTCTGCTGTAGGTGCACCAAACGCTAAGCCCAATGATATTCATATACTGCACTTCTGAAGTTACTGCAGCTAAAAAGGCACCCAAAGCAGTAGTAAATTACTCCAGCTCAGAGCTAGATTAAGGGCCATATTATGAGTTTGGCAGTCCTCCTGTCGGCCCGCCACCGCTGTGAAGACAAGAGGATCACCAAGCCCGTCATGCACCCGTTGTATTACAAGTGTAATCCAGGGTGGGCAGGCGGTGTTGCAGTGGTATTACGGCTGCAGCTGTCTAATTCTCATGGGAGAGCCTTAACAGCAGACCGCCACCATGACAGCCTCTGCAGCACATTCCTGCATTGTGTGGCATGCATGCCACACCGTGCCGGAACGGGGTGTATTTTCAGTAGGGAACAACAAGTGCCCCGCATGCACCAACAGGACAAGAAGGAGCAGGGGGCTAGTTGCCTCTCCACCACCCTTTCATGATGGGCTCCCTGTCATGAAATGGGCGGTGGAAAGCCAACTGGACATATGCTCCGTAGTGTTGGTATCAGCACCGCCAGCATACTAAGACCAATTGTAGACTACCCGAGCAGTGGGATCCTTGATCCCGGAGAAACCAGCCGTCCTGTGGCAGTCCAAATGCCTCATTCAGAATATTGCAGGCAGACCAGCATTGATGGCTGTGATTGGACCCAAACCACGAGTACAGCGGTCCTGAAGACAGCTATACTAGTAATAAGGCCCTAAGTCCAGGCAAACATTGGCACTGCATACACACTCTCAGAAAAAGTAATGATGGTGGGGACTTCAAATTAAACCCCAAAGGAAACATGTTTATTTAATTAAATTATTTGAAATAGTTTACAAAAACAAATAAATATAATTGGAAGTTAAAAAATGAAAAAAAACTGAAATCATTATTTATGTGTAAAATATTTTAATAACCTTTTTTAAATTTAGAATCTTCAGAAATGTATGTAACTTTTTTTATAATGCAACTAAATTACTTTTCAATTACTACTATAGAACAATTTTAACAATTATTAATGGATAACAATAACAATACTGTTCATTTTTTTATTTAAACATCAGTGACATTTTAAAAATATATTTAAATTAAATAACAATGACATTAAAGTTAGGCTAATAGTGCTTTATTTGCTTGAAAGTGAAAAATATTATGTCTTACTAGATGAAATGAGTGCACAAAATTAAAAAAGCGCAATTACATTCTATTTTATAAAAATATTCCTATAATGTGTTTCTAATGAAAAGAAAGTTGATAAAATATTTTTAAATGATAAAAGTAGATAAAATATTTAGATTTTCTAACATTAAATTATATATATATTTTAAGTAGCTTACATTTTTTTGCTTAATATAGCAATATTTCCTAAGGGGTTTAATTTTAAAACATTTATGCCATTATTTTCTACGGAAGGGTTTTGCAGTACCACTGGTTTGTGTTGCATGTTGCTGGACATAATACTGTTTGTTTTTTATAGTTGTATCTTGTAAATTTGGTTCCAACTTCTTTTTCAAGAGTTTGAGACGTGGAAGTCTGCACTTTTGAGTAACTTTACACACAGATTTTTTGAATCGCCCAAAGTTGTAAAGTTTCTCAAAAGTGCACACATGTAAAGTACTCGAAAGTCTAAGTTACCTTTGTGAATAGTAACAGATTAAATCATTTTTGGATCAATTCTGTTGTTTTATCAATCACAAAGTGATGCAGTTTCATGTGCTTCGTTTTAAATATTTTCAAACTGAAATTAATGAGAAAATAGTGTTTTATTATACCAAGGTGCTATGTATAAAAAGATAGCTTTTTACAATTCATAACCTAAGCAGGTCACATTTGAAATCAATATTGTTGAACCTTTCTGTAGAGAATGCTGGATGAGCATTTTGTGCCACATACCCTTTTTATCCCCACGGGGTAAATGTATGGAAATCAAGGTCAAACTCAGCACTTCTTCATATCCAGGTGAGTTCATCCCTGCATCCAAGTGCACACTGGTTTTTAGTCCTCGTCAATACATGTGATCTAATTTGATATATTCCAACCCATAGGTGATTCCAGATATGCTATGATGTAGAGAATGCATATACTTCCTAAGAAGGTTAAAACATTGAGGGTTCCATATTCAGCCTGAACCCAACAATTCCTGGGCAATTTATGAACTCATTCATTTGACCCACCGCTGAGGGACTATAGATTTAACAAACCTGGACGGGCTTATATTGAAACTCATCAACTTTGGCTAGTTCTGTTCCTGCAACATCACCGATGCGTCGATACTGCTCACCCAAGAGAGGATGTGTTGGCTACGCTGGCACAAGCACCTGGGTCCACTTCCAATTGACCAGGCACAGGATCAGGGTGAAAGACTTTGATGTCCCTGAGCCTTTGCAGAACAGGAGTCTAGTCAGCTAGCCCTCGAAGTGTGCTCAGAGTCCTAAGGCCAAAACAATCTGCAAATATATGAGGCAAACAGGAAATCATTTGGGGAAGATCCCCCTAAGGCTGTCAGATCTAACACATGCCCCCCAGATGAAAGTGGGACGACCTACCCAACGTCTTGCGAGCTCTCATGACTAAAGTGTAATAACTTGTAAAGACCATGAGCACTGGCATACTCTACCCCAGGTTTCTATTTGACCCTAAAGTTCATTTCTTTTAGGGACATTGACCACTGCAACAATTTTGGATTCTCACTCCTCATTTAAATTTGCCTCCTGAGATGCCTGTGGTCAAACAGGTATTCTCCCAATGTCTTCAATGTCCAGACCACAGCAAAGGCTTCCCTTTCAATAGCTCTCCATATTTGTTCCCTGGGAAGTAACCTCTTGGAAAGGAAGGTATAGTTTATTCTTGGCCCTTATCAATTAGCTGTGATAAAACGGCCCACATGGCATGTTCTGAGGCATCTGTTTGCACAATGAATACTCTGGAAAAGTCAAGGGCCTTGAGCAAAGGGTCTGTGCACATGGTCTGCTTCATGGAGTCAGATGCTTTCTGGCCTCCGTCCAAATCACATTTCTGGGCTTCTTCCTTGAAGCAATCTCTTTCAAGGGGCAATAAGGGTACCATATCTCTTGGCATGCATCCTATAGTACACTGTGAAGCCTAAGAAAGCCCTTACCTCAGTTTGGCTTTTTGGAGGCTCCCAGGCCATGGTAGTTTCTGTCTTGGCATTGAGGGGCTGCACCTTACCCCGGCCCATAAAGTGTCCTCAGTACACCACAGACCCCTGCCCTATCTGGCACTTACTGGCCTTGATAGTCAGGCCTGGATGTTCAAGTGCCTGAAGTACTTCCTGCTGGTGAAAAGGGTGGTCCTTCCAGATACTACTGAAGATAGCTATGTCATTCAAGTTATCAGCACTGGAGGCCTCCATAACAGCAAAAATCTAGATCACCAGCCTTTGGACGCTGGCAGGAGCATTCTTTAATCCAAAGGGCATTACCCTGAATTGGTAGTGGCCCTCTAGCATAGGGAAGGCTGAACTCTCCTTGGTTCCCTCTGCCAGTATCCTGAAGTAAGGTCAAAAGTACTTGTGAACTTGGAAGCTCCTAACCAATCAATAAGCTTATCAGCCCAGGAGATGGGATGAGCATCAATATTGGCTACTGAATGGAGCCCCCTGTTCTCTACACAGAACCTTAGTTCAGATGTAGTACCCAGTGTGGAATATTTTGGTACCAGTACAACAGGGCTGCACCAGGGGAAACTGAGGGTTCAATCTTTCCCAACTGCAGCATCTTAGAAACCTCATCTTTGACGGTGACCCTCACCAGGATTATTCTTGGCTGAAAATCTGTCTCCTGTTTCCACGCCATGGGCACACAGGTGGGTAGACCCAGGAGTGAGGGTAAAAAGAGGAGAACTGACCAAGCAACTAGTGACAGTCCCTCTGCTGATCTGGAGTCAGGAGAGGTTTACCCCTTCCACTGACCTATCCTGCTCCTTTATTTATTTTATTTATTTTACTTAGAGTATTTTAAAAACGCAAATATGACCCATGGGTATCAGAGTGGCACTGGTCTAGGTTCTTTATGGTGGATTTTCTGATGCTGATCTGTAACCGTTGAGTTCCAGGTACCAGGCGGAGCAATGTTTGAGTGGGGTTATGCTGTGAAGGACGTGCTTTTGACCTGTATAGATATTGTGGACATTGTGGCGTTGGCTGCCCCAGGGGATCGGCTCTCTGAGAGTTTATGACAGGCATCAATTCAATAGGATCTTTTTCACCTCGTTTTGGAAAAAGGGGGTTGAAGGGTTTGAACATACCATGGGTGGTAAGGAGTTCCAGATCCTTGGTGTTTATCCAGAAAAGTAGCATGTGTAGGCTTGTTTTTCTGAATCTACGGGTTTCAAGCTTTACCATTCTTAGGGAATGGCTGCCACCGAAATTAGAAACTTTTCTCCCAGGTACCTTGGTTTGTTAAAATGTAATGCCTTGTATGGGAGGCACGCGATTTTCAACTGACTTCTGGCTTTGAGAGGGAGCCAGTCGAGATGCTTAAGTGATGGGATGATGTGCTCAAAGTGTCTAGTGCATGTTACCCCTCTCACTGCTGTGCTAAGTATTGTTTTGAGTTGAGCTGTTCTCGCCTTGGGAAGACCTGAAAGGGTTTGCAGACATGTATTATAGTCTGGAGACCACTAATGATGTACTGCCTGTTTGAAGTCTGGAGGTGGCCGTAATGCTTTCAATTACTTTAGAAATTTGATATGAAATGATACACTGCGTGTGGTTGCACTGATATGTGCTAGCATCTTCAGATTGTTTATTCCAAGGGGTTTACTGGCTTCAATAATGCTAGGTCTGCAGTTGAGGGCATCCAGGAGCTTGAGCCAATCTTGGATGAGTATGGAGCTGTTGAGAGGGGAGAAAAGTATGAATTCTAGTTTCAGAAAGTTCAGCTTCAGGTTGTTTTGAGACAGCCAGCCCTGAGTTTTGAGTGTTATGTAGTTGGATGATGTCCTCTATAGAGAGCATCTTTAAGTATAGTTGTGTGTCATCTGAGTACATGTGGTATGCAATGTTCAATTGTTTGAGGATATTTTTTTGTGGTTCCATATACAGGTTAAAGAGAGTGGGGTATATAGTCAACCCCTGAGGAATTCCGCATCTCACTTGTGAGGTATCTGAGAATGAGTGGCTTAGTTTGATTTATTGTGAGAGATTCTGCAGGAAGGATGCAAACCATGAGAGCTGTTTTCCAGACAGCCCCATTCTGTTTTCCTATAATTTTAGGAGGTTATTGTGATTGACCATGTCAAACGCCAATGAGTGGTCTAGGAGGATGAGTAGCAAGAATCGAAAAGTATTTTAAGGATTTCGTCCATTATGTGACCAATGGCTGATTTAGTGCTTTGTCCAGTCCTAAATCCTGATTGAAATTTCGCTCCATGGCTAGCCTCTTCTCCTCCAGCACTTGCTCCTTCCCCATTTTACAAGCTCCAGCTCAAATTTCCTCTCCTCCATCCTGTACTCCTGTCCTCCAGTCCCTCTGGGGGCAAGATACTGGATGACACACTGCTGCCTGCACCTGTATGGACTTCCAATCCTGGGAGGATGTGTCCTTCCTCCCCAACATGTCACATATCCAGACCATATTGATCTGGTTTTGGTTCTGATTCTTCATCAGATGCTAATCATTCTTCCCCATTTGCTGTGTTGTGATGTTGGTCTTCAACCCATGTTCACAAAGGTTTCTGGAGCTCTGCTTTCTTAAAGCTCCCTGTGGTACCCCCCTTTTTTGGGAGAATCCTTTGAGCTGGGTCACAGTATGACTCCCTAGAATGGCCAGAATAAATCTCATTCCGTCAGGTGAGGTCACAGACACAGCAGAAAAAATGGGAATAGATAACTTTGGAAAAATCAAAAATGTCAAATTAGGAAGAATGTATTACTATTGGTTTAGATAGGAAGTAGTAATGTGCACCAAGTTGCTATATGGCACTGCTGAAACATATTTCATATCCTCAGCGCTGATTGCCAATGTTATAAAATTGATTTCTGGTTGGCAGAGGTATGCAACCTGGCTAAGCATAAACCACAAACCTAGTAAGGGTAAGTTATATACACACTATAAATTAACATGTGTTCACCCTCTGGTGGCTTGGCACAGAGCAGGTAGGCTTCACTTGAGAGGCAATGTGTAAATTATCTGTGCAACAAACAGTAACACAGTAAGGATGCATTAGCTCTGCTGGAAGAAGCCATTGGGTCTACTTTCTGTTGACAAGGCACATGTGCAGGGTGAAATGCATTGAGATACTTGAGTCTTTGAGGAACAGGTGGCTAGTCAGCTAGCACCTGGAGTAGCTCTGATTGAAGTGATGAAGGTCAAGTCAGAGAGAGCAGAAGGCAGCAAAGCAGCACAGCAAGGCCGAAGACTTCAAGAGCAGCAGTCCAGCAGAGTGGTAGTCCTTAAGCACAGCAGTCTTCTTCTTGCTTGATGGTTTCAGGTCTAGACATTTATTGTGTTGGTAGGCTTTGAGTTCCAGTACTTATACCTAGCTGTGCCTTTGTAGTGGGGGTGACTTTAAAGAAGGGACTTTGAAGTGCACAGAAGTCCTTCTTCCTGCCCTGGTTCCAGACTTACTACAGGGGAGGGTGCAGTACTTTGTGTTTGCACAGGGCCCAGTCTATTCAGGTTTAAGTGTGAGGCTGTGCCCGGCTACTCGCTCCCATCCTTACAGGAAGATTAATGAAGTCACCCTCAGCCTTCATTTGTGTATGGCCGTCTACAGGGAATAAACAAAATTAACTATTACCCAGCCCATCCAGTGACCAGAGACAGGCAGCAGATACCAAATGGCTAAGAGGAGAAACATGTTAAATTTTCTAAAATCAGTATTTCAGAATAGTAACTACAAATCCAAATTTACCAGTAAAGGGATTTGTTATTAGCATTCAAGAGGTACTAAACATGACCACGCTACTTTCTCTCACTTAGAAAATACAGCTTATTTATTGTAATAAGGAATTCCCAGTGTTAACCTATGAGAGGGTTAGGCATATCAATAGTGAAAAACAAATGTGGGAGTTGTTCACTACCAGGACATGCAAAACTTAAAAGTACATGTCTTTCCTTTTAGTTATATAGCACCCTGCCCTATGGGTTACCTACTGCCTACATTAGGAGTGACATTTGTAATAAAAGGGGAGTTAAAGGCTTAGCAAGAGGTTTTAAATGCCAAGTCGACATGTCTTTATAAACTGCAAACACAGACTCTATATTGACAGGACTGAGGCATGATTAAAGGCTAATTGAGGGGGTGGTAGAAGCAGTGGTGCAATCTGACTAGTAGCGTTTAATTTTCAGGACCTGGGCACATGTAGTGCACTTTTCTAGGGACTTACAGGTAAATTAAGTGCGTCAACTGCGGATACACCAATCAAGCCATGTGTAGGGGGAGAAGCACATACACTTTAGCGCTTGTGTGCAGAGGTAAAGTGCTCAAAGCCCTAAGGGCAACCAAAAGAACAGCAGAAATATGAGGCAAGCAGGAAAAATGTATGAGGAAGACCACCCTGAGGCTGTTAGGTCAAACGGTACCATATTGTGGAACTCTCTACGTGCCTCAATGAGGTCTTGTAAATCCTTGTGCACATTTTGGAAACTGTTTGTGCACTGCCTTTGGGTTTTGCCTATTGTTGGGAAGCCATGGGGAGTAGCCTTAAAACATAGTTATCATAATAATATTATTAACAGCAATGATAATAACTAAAATATTAGTAAGAATAATAATAATAGTAACAATAATTATAATAATAATTAATACTATTAATGATAATAACGACAATAATAGTAATAATCATAAAAATACGAATACAAATAAATAAAAGGCTAACTCATTTAAACAACTATATACTTCAAAAACAACAAACACTGTGAAACGTGTAAAATCAGATTTTTTTGACCAGATCATTACAAAAGAAATATATACATCTCAACAACTACCTAGCCAATGAAAAAAGAACTTATATTCACACTAAAACTTCCTTGCAAATTAACTTAAAGAAAAGACAACAATTGGAAAACTGATAAACTGCCAGAGAAAATAACTATACCAAACCAGCAAAAAGATATAACAAAGTATACATACATTTATAAAAAATATAAACTTAACTAATAGCAAGTAAAAATAAACCTAACAACCTCAACCTCTACAAACTATCAGCAAATGTATATTTAAAATTAAACTGAAGTTTTTTTTATTTTATCCAAAAGAAAGGAAAGCACCTCCTCCACATTAGAACAGCACTAACAGAAAAGCTGCAAAAGAGTGTGAAACATCACAAAAGAACATACAATTAAGTATACCAAATATAAGTAGTTGCATAAGTTCACATGTAAACACCAAACTTACGAATTCTTAAATATTGTTTATGTTTATACTATTAAACTACTTTTAGATAACTTGACAGAGAGAACCAAAAACACATCACTGAAAGGAAAGCAGTTAGTCAGTCAGAAGCACTACACCTACAAATAATAGGGTGCATCAACAGAAAAGGTAGATTGCAAAGGTGCCACATTTAATTCTAATTCTGTCTATGGGAGGGCAACTACAAAAGATGATGCTGTAATTCATGGAAGAAAGCACAACCACTCCCAAAATGTGACAGAAATAGAAGTAACGCCGATATTGCAGGATATAAAAAGGCAATCACAAGCTCCCAGGAACTCACAAATAAAGATCCTCTAATATACAGTAGCGGTGCGTCCATTGGGGGCGTTGGGGCGTTGCCCCCACTAATGCCACGGCCTCAAATTCTTCTCCGACGCTAATTCCACATTTCCACTCAGGAGGACTCCAGTCCTGATTGGAATTAGCGCGTCTGCCGTCTGGGGCGGGGCTGCGGCAGCACTCAGGCAGGGTCAGGGAGTTGAGTGACAGACCAGCACTGCAGGCAGCGCACGGCATTTGCAGTCCCAGCAATACCGCGCATGTCATTTTTGGGCTGATCATTTTTATGGTCAGCCCAAACATGCGCACTGTAGGCTGCACATTGGAGACCGAGGGCTTGATGCCGCAGCCCCCCCGGTCTCCTTATGGACAGGGAATATCTCTGCCCTATACCAATCCTCGCGGCGCTGCTGGAGCAGCGTCATCAGTAACTAGGGGTTGTTGGCACTGCAGCAGACAGTGACGTCACGGCTGTTCCTGTTTGCTCCTGGGTCCCGCGCTCTTCAACAGTCCTGCAGAGGCGGCGCCGGCGCGGACCGGTAAGTTTTCATTCTTTTTTATATTATATTATTTATTTTAATCTTCACCGGCCCCCACCCCAGCCCGTGCGTTTATTTGTAGCTTCAGTCGGTTGGTGGCATTATTTGCAGCCAGTGAGAAACTAAAAGGCTTCTCCGCTTATATCGACTTCTTCTACTTCAATTGAAGCACTTTCTGAAAGGTGTTGGTATTAGTCTTTTATATTGTTTCTCTTCCCCATGGTTGGATCTGATATAAACTGAAATTGACGGAACGGAATTGTATCGAATATTCCAATTTTGCATTTGTGCAGAGCTGAATGGCTCTAGGCGATTTAACCCGTTTCAAAGTGAGAAAATACCCCTTAAAAGTACTAATCAAAGAAACTGAGATTGTTTTAGATGTCGGAGGCGTTGTTCAGCTGAATCAGGTGTGTTAAGTAGTAGTCAGGTTAGTTCATTTTACTATCGGTTGCGGGAGTTGGTTAATATCGTTTTAGGTTATTATGCACGCTTTTCTATAGAGGGGCGATCGCAGGTTGCTTGGCTTCTTGGCTCTGGGTATTTTTCGCCACCCAGGGAGTACATACGGGATCAGGGAACTTGTGCAAGAAACTATAATCAAAGGCTGTTTTAAGTTCAAAGACGAGACTGGCGCGTCGCCTCCAATTGACACAGCACAGAGCAGGAGCCATAGAAGTCCCATAGAGTTTACATTTCTGTATGGAAGCTTCGTACGAGCGCCACTGTTGAAAAGTAAGCGCTGAAGCTCACACTTGAGTGCACTATTTGGTGAATGAGTGTTGAGGCTCAGGTAGGACATCAGTGCCGCGTTGAATGGGTGAGTGCCTGGAATTATGCACCAATGCACTGTTTAGTGGGTGAATGTGGAGTGTGAGGCACCGCACCAGTGCACTGTTAGATGAGTTTGGAGTCTGGAGCATCCCTGCACTGTTAGGTGAGTGCGGAAAATGAGGCACCAGTGCACTGTTTAAAGGATGAGTGTGAAGTCTGAGGCACCAGTGCACTTATAGATGAGTGTGGAGAATGAGGCACCAGTGCACTGTTTAAAGGATGAGTGTGAAGTCTGAGGCACCAGTGCACTTATAGATGAGTGTGGAGAATGAGGCACCAGTGCACTGTTTAAAGGATGAGTGTGGAGTCCGAGGCACCAGTGCACTGATAGATGAGTGTTGGGTCTGAGGCGCCACTATATTAGAATGTCAAGTCAACGGATTGTATGGGAGACACTGACACATCTAGCTCCATTTGAAAGTTATCTCGACTCATAGGCCAATCTTTAATTGGGCTTGATGATCCTTCTTTAGACACCAACAGGTGCTTGCTCTTGAATCGGGATTTACAAGTAAAGCGAAAGTACAACATTTTTTTCTAAAGCAGAAATGTATCATAATAATGCCTGGTGAAAACTGCACAAGGAAACGCCACACCAATGCATGAAAGCCTCTGTTGTGCTCAATGGCTTGTGGTATTGAAGCTATACCTTCAGAGTTTGTACTCGTTTCTTTAAACCTTGCTGGTAGCTTAATAAATGTGTGGTCGTGTAAGAGACCCAGTATTTCTGTGTTGCATTTTTCAGGAAATTTGAAGGAATGAAATTACTTCCCCTCACAAAAGTGTCGTCTGCTCTGACTCTGGCACTTAGCACGCGAGCCCTCCATCGCATGGAAACCAGGCTAACACCGCCACGTTGTCTGTAACCAACAGCGTGCCATCG
Organism: Lissotriton helveticus; assembly: GCF_964261635.1. Lineage (NCBI taxonomy): Eukaryota > Metazoa > Chordata > Amphibia > Caudata > Salamandridae > Lissotriton > Lissotriton helveticus. Next base: position 1,800,785,195 of record NC_136063.1, on the reverse strand, counting down.
CGCTCTATTTGAGGAAGATACCGTATAGACCAGGAATGCGCTATGTTTTCATCAGCACAGTCCTCCTTTGCAATATTCTATGTGTGGCCCGCGAAATTTGAATGCCTGAGGTGTCATGAACAAACATGGTGATGGAGTGAGAAAAGAGACTACAAAACTTGACAGGGTATAATTAAATTAGTAATTTGTACGTTTTGCAGTGTCTTTTGGATGCCTCAGCTTAGTATATAGATAGTATCTAAATATAAACTGAAATAAATGCATTCTCGGCTGCATGGTAGGCAGTTTGGTCTGGGGGCCCAGAGTCTGGTGCAGTTGCTATGTCTGTAGTCACAAATGCATTGTATCTCGAAGTCTGTTATGAAACTCTGTGGTTATACTGAATAAGCAGCTATGTATGTTATATGACATCTCTTTATTAATGTAATAACTGCACTTTCACAATTGCTTTATTTGACCTCCCTGCTTTCTCAAATTTGCTTGAAAATGCACCATGTGTCCACTCTTTTTTCAAAATTTTCTTGGGGTTAATACCCCCAAACCCACCTTAAGGTTGTTCCTGCTCGCTCGCTACGGTGCAGTGTGAGAATTATGTTACGCCTCACTGCTTTCAAATGTCACCAGCCGCCACTGCTAATATATGCTATCTAAAGTCCCCAAACACTTCCTCCCGAACACATCACAGGCCAACTACCAACTATACCCAACGTATATTGCAATGTTTAACTGTATGGACAAAAAACCTACAAACAGTACTCCTCCTACATATAGAAGATACCAAGAAATAGAAATACTTGACATTTAAAAATGACACATAATGAGCAACCTATCCCTGACAACCTAAATAATAAAAAACAAATCCTAATATTCTCTACTGTGAATAACTTTCTAAAATTATGCCATTGCTAATCCTCGGTGATGGATTAAACCTTCAAAATGTGTCCCAAACCACTCACTTAGATATGTGCCATACATGGTGAATATCAAAAACAAATATCATTTTTAAATATTCCCTACTACCAAATACACAAAGTAGCACTTACTATGACATTTTAAACCACAATAAACATAAATTAAATAGCTACTACCTACAAAAAATAACCATGGACTTTGGACAAACCATGGTTCAAACTATTTTATATATTTACTCCCAAACAGCCATACAAGACTGTTACTATCATTACACTCAAAGAATATGGCAACACCTCCAATTATCTGAACTTAGGGCCTCATTTAGGGCATTTTGGTGGAGGGCAGCGCAGCAAGGCACCTTGCTGTGCTGCCCTAATTCATAGTGAAAGGCAGGAACGCACTGTATTTAAGCAATATGGTGCATTCTTGTATTTATTTATTTATTTTATTTTATTTTTATTTTAGGAGTTTTGTATAGCGCTAGCTGGACCCATGGGTATCAGAGCGCATCACAGCATATACAATAATGTATAAACCAATGATACAGGAGAATGGAAGAACATGAGGGTTAGAGCAGGAAGGGAACACATGTGTGGCCGAAGGGGGGAGAGGAGCAGAGGGTGCAAGTAAAATCTGATGATCATCCAAACATAAAAAACATTAAAGCCGTTTATACACACAAAAAATTCTTGATCTGAGTCTGTGTTGTCTATCTAGAAATTTAGGAAAGATGGAGTGTCGGTTGGGGAACTGCCTAGGCTCTATCAATTCGCTCGAGGGCGGTCGAGAAAGAGGGCTTTGAGTAGGCTCTTGAATTTTTGAAACAAGGCGGTTGTTCTGATGTGGGGTGGGATGGAGTTCCAGATTTTTGGTTCGTTTCCAGCAAAGGATTTGGTTGCGGTTCTTTGTTTGCGAGTTTTTGGTGGGATGAGTAGTAGAGAGTTTGAGCTCCTGAGGTTTCTGGACTGGCCTGCCCTTTTGAGTTTGGCAGCCAGGTATTCCGATTTGCCTGCGTGCAGGGCTTTGTGCGTGAGACAGACTGTACTAAAGCTGGTTCGCAAATCACCTGGGAGCCATCTGAGTTCTCTGAGAGCTGGAGAGATGTGCTCGAATTTCTTAATTCCGGTGACCATTATGGCTGCTGCATTGAGGGCTGTCTTCAGAGGGGCGAGGTGGGTTTTTGCTGTCCCTTTCAAGGTAGCGATCGCGTAGTCTATTCTGGAGAGGACCAGTGCTTGGGTGGCTTGTTGAAGGTACTTTGGTGGGAGGTAGGGTTTTATTTTAAATAGTAGTTTTAGGTTGAGAAAGGCACTTTTAGCTGATCTTGTGATGTGTTTCTTAATGTCAAGTTTTGCGTCTAGGGAGATTCCTAGAGAATTTACCGATTCTGCCAAGGAGAGGTTACCATTGAGGGTATCCACTAGGATCTGGACGAATGGTATTGTGTGAATGTGGAATATATGCTGTATGTTTGAGTGTGTAACTGAATGAACTTTGTGATGAAGTGTATTTTTGCTGTTATGTCATATCTAGTGTCAATTGTACTGTACATATGAAAATTGATTAAAGCATCTACTCATGGATTTACTCCATATAAATTTTGCTTTTTGATCGTTTGTTCTGAGGGAGGGAGATTGTATTTCTGGTGACTTTATTAGCACCGCTTTGACTTATCTGGGGTGGAGACATTCCTGTGTTTATTTATTGCCTCATTCCCCTGAGTCTCCACCTTCATCTGTTTTCAGGGCCCCCTTTGTTGTATTGGAAGTCTATACACAGTCCTGTGCTGTGGGGGATCCTAGCTTATCCCCTTTTTTTGCTGACTAATATATTTCTTAGAGCTATTTGGGACTTTTGTTTTCATTCTCACAACCTTTTTTTTGCACTGGGATTACTTTATTGTTTTTTATGATGTTGTTTATGTGTATTTTTCTATCTATCTAAATTACTCTCTGTTGATTTACTCTTCTTGATCTATGGACAGCATTAAATCTTTTGGGTATTCGGATGAGGATTTTGCCCGCCTGTTAGGCCAGGCCCCAGGGATCAACAAACTTTGTTCGTTGCCTTAACACCTTAGGAGCTCGTAAACAAACCTCCCCAGTGCTGCGCTGTCCATTATCCAGTGCTGAACTGGACGTCCAGCGGTCGCACGCAGCACTGGGGAGGTAGTGCCCGTGACGACCGTTGGCCGACGGCAGCACCTAAAGGGTTAATGAAGAATGGGCGAAACTCTTTAATTTAAAGAAGAAATCTAGACGTACTGAGTCGCACGCCAAATTCATGCTAGAGTACCTTAACGCCGGCACCATCCCAATCGGCCTGTGAGTAAGGAACATCCCTGGCCTGTTTATTGAGATTGGACAATTTCTGGAGAAGTGGGCACTTATCTCCAATAGATGCTCCAGAGATTGGATGATCCTCATTATTGAAACGGCCAGGGAAGTTATCAGTATCTTGAATAAGGAAATTCAGGAACTTGAAGACAAACTCAAACAATCTGATAGTGTTGAGGAACGTCAAAAGAAACTTGAAGAAATTGCCTTAGAATTGGATTCTTTTTCTGAATACCTCTTGAAAAGAAAAACAGATAAATTCAGAAAGGATATTCGCCTCTTTTCACAAGAAAAAGTATATCCTTATCTGACGGAAAATTTCTATACATCCAACAGCTCTAGCCAAGATAACCCCACTTATAACAACTGGGGCAACAGAAAGGTCACTACCTTTTCTGACACGACTGTTTCCGAAGGAGAGCTATCATCTCCTAGAGATTATCATCCGAGACAGGACTATCAACCTAGACAGGACTTTGATAGACCATCTACCAGTAATCAACATTTTTTATGCAACCGCCGGGGCAATTACCGCCCTCAATTCAGGGGTCACCAACAGAGAGGCTTTTTTACAGCCCAAGAACAACCCCAGAAATACATCCAAACCCGGAACAACCAATATTGGAGACGATAACCTCCATTCCGGTATTCAATCTATCCTCACTTAATATGGATCGGCCCACAGAAACCCTTTTGGCCAAGGGGCTCTCTTTTGTACAATCAGCACCACTGAATAAGTTTGAACTATTGTCGGACCTCTATACATTTTTTCAAAAAGTCCGCCTAAAAAAAAATCTTTTGGGAAAATCAACATACTGACCGTGATATTAATTTATGCGGTTTGAAACCTTCTTTTGATTCTACTCCAGGCTTGGATATGGTGGGCAATGAAGTGGAAATATTTGAGAAGGCAGTTATTAATAAAGTACATAAGTCCACCAAATTCGTCCCGAAACCCATGTTTAATACCTCAAAGGAGGAGAATGAGGCACTCCTTGCTTTAAAGAATAATCAACTTATCACTATAAAGCCCTGTGATAAAGGGGGGGGGGGCATCGTCCTCTTCGATGCTGAAAACTATTCTTCTAAAATGCACGACCTCCTCAGTTCCCCTAATCATTACAAAAAGATTAGATCTAACCCAGAGCCCACACTGAAAGCTAAAATCCTTAGATTAGGCAACGGAGAGCTACAAAGGCTCAGAGACATGTATACAGTGATTTAGTGACTGGAGAAGCAGCTGGTTTTTGGATTGTTACTGCAGTGTGATGTAGTGTTCTTAAATAGGTGCTGTCTTCAGCCCTTTCCTAAATTGGAGCAGCGTTGAGCATATTTTAGTCTCCAGTTTGATAGTGGCCTGGCAACAGACAACAGACATGGTAAGCTTGCCCTCAAAATAAGTAGGGGTGTTGATCATGTTGGCTTTAGACATGATGCAGATTGTTTTGAAGATGGTGAGCGCTAGCATAGGCAGCCAATGAGGTTTCATCAGAGTGATCTGAGCATATTTTTGCAAGCCCTAGAGATGTGCTGTGGCATGCAGGATGCTCTTAAAGTGGTGCCCATGTGTTCACTGGGAGTACACGGAGCATGGCATTACCACTACTATAATTTATGAACCCTGGGAGTGTTTATTTAATGTTCAACTAGTTGATTTTCAATCGTTTGTTTAGCAATTTTAATTAGGAACGCACACCCATCCCTTCTGAAGTTTAGCCTTTTGTCCTGAATGCTACTTGACGGAAGTATACTCATGACTTTAGGTCGAGGTCTGATTTGACATATATCCGTGCTTTCCTGTCCACCCGAATATTAGGGGTTGCAATTGTTTAATGCATATATTCCACTTCACTCATACTTTGTATGTATTGAAAATATATATGATAGTGTCCCAAGGCCATGCCTACTGTAAACGTTATTGCAGCAATCATTTTACTTACACACCGATGACAAATTCATGTTATTTATTTCTCAGGTTATATATTTATGGAAATTGTAAAGCGGGAGATTGCCTTAATGGGGTCCAGACGCTGAAAATGTAAGAATCCTGCACTTTGTACAGGGAATTAAGAATATAGTTTTAAATGCCAAATGTTTGAGTTTTTCTGAATTTCAATTGATTGAATAGGAAGGTCTTGTGGCATTGAACGTCACAGGTTAGTTAGCTATTAACAGAAGGCACAATCACATTGAGGCACCTTCTCCACAAACCTGACGTGAATTCACTGACAAAGTCTCTTAATCGGTGCTAATGCAGGTTGGGAAAACCATAGTTTGTATATGTGCTAAATCTTAAAGAGTACTTCCCATGCATGAAATGGCCACCATCTGAACAAAAGTCACCTTTCTGCTTTGCTCTGCCCAAACTGAACTAGTCCTGAAACAAATATGTGGTGAAGTTTAAGTATAGAATAACACCCTTTACCTCGGGGTGAAATTGCATTTCTTTACATTGTAGCAGAGCAGGCCCATCGCCATGGTAAGCATTGTAGCCTGCCCCACTATTCACATGCCTGAAGGTCTCAATCATGAATCAGGCTATGTGTGCCCATCCTTTCGATAATCGGGACTACTGCACACACCTGAGATAATAACTACGTTCATTTTAACAGGGCATGAGCGCTTCTGGCAGCTTCAATAACCACACTCCCTGTAGGGAAAGTAACATATATTTCAGAAATGAATATTTCTGGGACTGATTTGAGGCAAAATCTGTAAAAAAGAGATATAGGTCAGGAGTTTCTAACTTTCTCCAATTGTATGCTTAAATCAGGAACATTCGGCTGGTACCTCCTTTCCATGGGCAACGGCAAGTCGTGTACTTACAAACATAATGCACGCACAGAAATAGTGAAAAATCGCTGGTTGTGCAGAAGCAGAGTTTCTCACAATGTAATGTCAGAAAAATCTGCCATGGTCACTAAAGCGTTAGCCGATCTTTTGGGCGGAGTGGGTGGTTGAATTTGTTTTCTTTCGCAATGATGAATTAGCTAGGGGGTTGCGGGGGTATATTATCAAGAAAGGCGTTAAAATTATCGCCGCTTTAGCCGATACCACACCAGGACATGGGCTTCTATGGGAATTCACAAGGGCGTATTATCATGCCCATTATCGCCGCTTTTGCTGCAGTTTCCTGCTGCTAAAGCGGCGATAATGTTATCGCCGGCCTTGATAATATGGCCCACGGTTTGTTGACCTTATGGAAAGTAGTTTTCTTGAGTAAAGTATTAAATATATATAATTGTTTTAAAGCATTTTCTGCTGTCTCAAATTTTTTTTATTTCCCATTAAATCGGGGAGACAGATGTCGCAGAAACTTGTAGAAGAGCAGGAACGTTGATAGTGCCTCTGGTGGGAGTGTTATCATTTTACATAAGCAGAATGGCACTTAAACAACTTCGTTAGAAAATCAGTGATAAATGTATTTTCTAGACAAAGCAGAGACAGGCTGCACAGCGTGGCCCACTTTCATGTGTTTCTTATTATGTCAACATTTTTGCTTGCTTATGATCCATGGCCAATAAATATTTATGGGATTTTCAGATTCTGTTATGAGCTAGAGATTAGAGTAGATGTCGGCCTAGATTTATTTTTTACATGAGCAGCAGTTAACATTACACAAGGTCACATGCATGTGTTTTCAGGCACCAGGAACTTAAGTGATTTGGTCAGAATCACAGGATCTTGAACCGACGCAAGACTCAAAGAGGCATATTTTCAAGCCCCTATCGAAACCACAGCGTTACTTTTCATGACGTTGTGGTTCGATACGGGCTTTGCCTTATTTACAAGGCAAGGTTAAGCCACTTCACGTGGCTTAAGGCTGCCTTGGAAATAAGGTACCCTTTCATGCTATACTTAGCGTGAAAGGGGCGGACAATGGGTGTTGCAGTGGGCGTCCCACCGCAACTCTCACTTATTTTGATGCTGCCCCATATTTACAATGGTGCTGTAAATATGGGGCAGCACAAAAAATAAATCCAGGGAAATCCTGGTTTTAGCCTGGCGCAACAAGAAGATATGTACAATTTCTCCTTGTTTTCGTTGTTTCCATGTGTGTTTCATTGTGCAGCACACATGGAAACAGCAAAGCCCCATTGATTATTTATGTGCAGGAAGGTGCCCCTTCCTGCACATCAACAATCAGTAAACAAATGACGTTTTGCAACTTCTATGTGTGGTGCATTAAGCAGGACACATAGAAGTTACAAAATCCCATTTAAAGATTGTATATGTGTAGGAAGGGACAACTTCCTGCACATAAACAATCTTCGCCTTCAACGCAGACACCCTTGCACTATAGTGAAAGGGTGCCTGCATTGGCACTGGCCAGCTAGATTTAGCACCAGCGCAAGGGAAAACGGAGGGTTGGACCATATTGTTGTAAATATGGTGCAGCATAATCTGCTGAAGTTCATTAGGGCCAGATTATTTGGCACACCTAATTGGCATTTTGTAATTCAGACGTACGTTACTTTACATTTTGCAAAAATAATTCACACTTCCTTATTTATTTAGGGCCCGATGTAGGTAAAAGTCATTTACCGATTTTAAAATACCGATTCATTATTCTGAAATCGGTAAATGATATGTAGGGAAAACAAATCGTAAAAATACCGATTCGGTAACAATCGGTATCGTGTTTCTACACTTACCGAATCGGTATTTACCGATTCGGTAGTTACCGATTCGGGAAATACAGATTCGGGAAATACCCAATCGGTAGATACCGAATCGGTAGATACCAAATCGGTAATGGCAATACAACCATATGGGCCAAAGCCCCATAGGAAAGCATTGTCAAAACGGATTCGGTATTTCCCGATTCGGTATTTCCCGAATCGGTATTTCCCGAATCGGTAAATACCGAATCGGTAAATACCGAATCGGCAAACACGTGATCGGCAAACAAGGAAGTGAAACTAATTAAAGCAGCCAATGAGGTGGAAGCACCCTCCCACACGCTAGCAGGGAGTGGCTACCCATGCAGGTGCAACTCAGCAGAACTTTCTGGAAAGGAAGCCAGAGCTGAACAGGGAGAGTGAGCAGCAGAGAGAGTTTTGGGAGTACTGTGTACACAGTCAAAATGGCAAGCAGCTCTGAGAGCCAGAAGGCTGACAGGAAGAGAAAGGTCAAGTTCAGCAGCTTGGAGCTGAAAGTATTGGTGGAGGAGGTGGTGATGGTACACAGGCAGCTGTATGGGAGGCTGTCCCTTACAGTCCCAGAGTCAACGAAGAGGAACCTGTGGAGTGCCATCAGCGAGAGGGTGAATGCAGTTGGTGTGACCCCCAGGTCCATGGATGACCTCAAGAAGAGGTTCTATGACATCCGGAGCCTCACCAAGAGGAAACTGGCGGAGATCAGCAAGCAGGCAGGACTGACCGGTGGCGGCAGGAACCCCGCGCCCCCCCTCACTGAACTGGAGGAACTGGTATCGACAACTATCGAGAGGGAGAGTGTGGTCGGAGTGGGGGACCTGGACAGCTCAGCCAGAGCCAAAGCTAAAGGTAAGAAGCATGCACAGCATGACACACCCTACCAGACACCTCCCCATTGGCCCCCATGTACAGCCAAACCCCAGTCCAGTACTGCTAGCAATATAAATGTGCAATGCATGATGTGAAATGTAGCCAGCTAATGTAGGAACATTTTACAGTGCACATGACACTGCAATGCACCTTAAGAAATAATCTGAGTAATGAACTTGACATGTGCAATGCATTTATTGTAGTGACAGGAAGACATTTCCACTCAGTTGACAAATGCTACTTTATTCCTAGGGCCACCATCAGGTAGTGGAGCAGCAGCTGCACAAGCCTCAGCACCAGCAACAGCAGACAGTGCGGTGGCAGGGCCAAGCAGCATGGCTGAGTCGCAGGAGGTGGAGGACAGCAGCGAGACTGCAATTGAGGATGACTCAGGACATTCCCTCTTGTTTCCCCACTCCCCCATTTGTCGCAATCCCCAACACTCCAGTTCTCCCCAGAGGACACACCCACACAGTACCAGCCAGCACCTGCCACAGCTACAGCCAGGAGGATTAATGTGGCCCCATTGTCCATCATGGAGGGAGATGCGGGTCAGGCACCAGATCCCACACCTGTCACACCTGTCACACCTGTGGCACAGCAGCTCATACAGCAGACCAGCACCAAACGCCGCCGTCCACGCACTTCCAGCAGTGGCAGTGCTATTCCATCACGGGAGGGCAGCGTCTTCCAAGGGCTAGAGGGGAGAATGGTCCGGATACAGCGGATGCAGGCCAAATCCATCCTTGCTTGTCACCGCCAATTGCGACAGCACAACCTGCAGATGGGGGAGTTGACAAAGGGGATTGTTGACTTAGATGCAACCAACCGGGAAATAGCCACAGGTATGGGCAGAATGACAACTGCCATGACACAGCTGTGTGCAAAGTTGGACCAACATGAGCACATACGGCGCAGGGATGCCCGAGTACAGAACCGGGCAATTAACAGGCTTGCGGCATCAACAGCCCTGCTATGCCACCGAGGGGCAAATATGGAGGAGTGCCTCACTAATAACACTGCTGAGATGACCAGGGGCATGGCCCGCATCACCAGTGCCATGGAGGCACTAATTATTTCTAACACTATTGTGAATCCTGCCCTGGACGTGGCAGAGGCTGGGGACAGCAGCAGCCGCAGCAGTCCTGCCAGCGCAGTGTCCGAGCCGCACCAGGCGCTCGGCAGAGGCAGCCGGACATGCAGAAGGGGGGGAGGCGCATCCCAGTGGGTCTGCAAAGCGCAGCAAGAAATGAGACTGCCAGTGTGGGTGAGGCAACCCGGCCCATTTCCTGACCACATATTGTTTTTTTTTTTTCATTTGTTGCACATCAGTGCTGTGACGTTATACCGAAAATTAAAAATGGCATTTCTTCACATTCACAACGTGTCTGTGCATCTGTGCTCACTCAGAAATAGTTGTCTGTTATCTCCTCACGTCTGTACCTCCCATCACTTGGTGTAGGCACTCCAGCAGGTTGTGTTAGTGGCACAGCTATGTCATCGTCAGGGTACTCGTAGTCAGACAACTCTACCTCTGTGCCCTTCTTGACTGCAAGGTTGTGCAACATTGCACATACAGCAATCATCTTGCAGCAGGTGATGGGGGTATATTGTTTTGCACCTCCGCTCTTGTGCAGGCATCTGAACCTGCTTTTCCAGATGCCGAAGATCCGTTCTACTACATTTCTTGTGCTTTTGTGCGCACGGTTATACCTCCTTTGGCTGGGTGTTGAGGGGTTGAGGTGGGGGGTGAGAATGAATGAGCGGAGGGCATATGCACTGTCGCCTAGAAGACAAAGGGGTAACATTACTCACATGCATACATGTACTTCACACTGCTATTTAGGTTATGGGGGTCTGACAATGTGTCTTACCTAGGAGGTATCCTTCACCGAATTCCCCTGCCGTCAGCCGTGCATAAATTCCGCTATTTTGAAAGATGTAGGAGTCATGGGTACTCCCTGGAAATTTTGCTACCACGTCAGTGATTACACACTTGGCATTACAAATCACCTGCACATTTATGGTGTGCGTTGACTTCCGATTACGGTATATGTATTCCGTGTCAGCAGGGGGACAAATCGGAATGTGTGTGCCATCTATGCAGCCAATGATGTGGGGGAATCTTGCCATCTGGTAGAAGTCTGCTTTTGTCTGTACCAGTTCTGCATGGGTTGCAGGGAAGGAAATGTATTGGTCCATCCTTTGTATCATGGCGTCTAGGAACTTGTGGAAGAACCGGGACAGGCAGCTCTGGCTCACCCCTCCTACCACAGCTACTGCACTTTGATAGCTGCCAGACGCAAGCAGGTGTAGGCTGCATAGCACCTGCACGTGCACTGGGATTGCGTGTGCCCTTGGGGTGGGGTGCTGCAACAGGGGTTTGAGGTCCCTAATGAGCTCTAAGATGGTCTCTGGGACCAGCCTGTACCTCTGTAGGATCTCTGCTTCTGTCAGCATGAACAGGGTGATCCGCTGTCTATACACCTGCTCCTGTCTCAGCCATTCCCTCTCTCCTTCCTGCTGTAGCCGTAGCCGTCTTGCTATGACATAAAAAGCTGCCATGGTGCAAGCAGAAATGCATTTTGGGTCCTTTTTTATAGGTTGCACCTGGTTACCACCTGATTCCAATCTATGGTAAATACCGATTCTTAAATACCGAATTTGACGCTAAATAGGTATTTCAGAGCTTTGCTACATCTCAATCTTCAGTTTTGCACACAGAATCGGTTTTATACCGATTCGGTAATTTTACCGATTCGATAAATTTACCGAATCGGTATTTTTTTCCGATTCTGTGTTTTTCGTTTTGGGGTAATTTCCGATTCGGTATTCTAACGAATCAGTAACTTTTCCGATTCGGTATATTCAACGAATCGGCCGCTTTTGGGACTGCTACATCCCGAGGGCTCGATATCGGTCGGTAACGGCCGAAAATACCGATTTTCGGCCGTTACCGACCGACCTACATCGGGCCCTTAGTGTTTTATAGAGCGCGAACGTGTCTCGTTAGGTATTAGAGCGTTTTACAGGGATAACACGTTCTATACATGAATGAGATTGTCAAAGAAAAAAAAACATAAGTAGGGTCTATGAGAAATTGAAACATTTGTGGAATAACAGGTTGTATACAAAGTTCAGTTCATAATGCAGAGAAATCCAGCAATTTCATTTGTGGGAGTACAAGGTCAGTACAAAATGGATAGCGGCCCGTCAGTCCAAACTCTAGCAACAATACAAATAAGCAAAGCTGCTGAGTGGTGTGTGCAATGCATGATTTATGGCAGAAACTTGGTGCGGCCCTAGAGAAAGCACGATTGTAAGTATTTTCCTTTCAAAAGCGGGGTGGCTGGAGCACAAAGTCTCTGATGGAGCAGGAGTTCCTGGCTCCTCCAGAAGTCATGATTTTCTCAGCAAGATATGCAGGGGATTTCATTTGTAGCCCTTTGTGGGTGATATATGCCAGTTTGAATTAGATTCTGGCTTAACGAGGAAGCCAGTTCAGTGCCTCAGATGTGGTGAGATGTGGAGGGATGTGGTTGAATTTGTTTGAACCTCTTAAGAGTCTGGCAGCAGCAGTGAGGCAAGCTTTTAGGGGGGCCATGGGGACCTTGGGCAGGCCTGAAAGGGTTGAGCATCTGTATTCGAATCTGGAGATAACTAATGCCCGGACTGCTATTTTTAGGGCCGAGGCATCAAGGAAAGGTTTTAGTTTCCTCCGGTAGCTCAGGTGAAACCTGGCAGTTTTAGCCATGGAGTTGATGTGGTCTTGCATATTCAGGTTGCTGTCCACGATTATTCAGAGAGATTTAGAAGATTCCACTATGGTAGGTGTGCAGTTCAGTGCTGTGATTGACCTGGTCCATTCCCGGATTTCAGTGTTACTTTCAGGGGGGAGATTAGAAGGAACTCAGTTTGTTGTGCATTTAGTTTGAGCTGGTTGCAGGTGAGCCATTGAACAGTCAGCTTTAGGGCCTCATTCAAAGAGGAGATGTGCTCTAGAGATTAGATTTTGATGTAGATCTGCACTGGCTCCATTAACTATATGCCAATCACTGAAAAAAACACATTTTTTACACAGTTCTGACATTTTTCTATTTAGCTCTGTTTTCTATGAGCAAAAGCCATCTTTGGGACAGTTTTGGACGCAAGGGTGCATTCTGTGCTAAAAATAGTGCTAAATGCCGGCTTATGCTCCTCGTGTAATTTGTCTTAATCTGATATCACTCACCTGTAAATTTGCATAATCATGCTTCAACAAACTACTCAAGAAATGCCCACTCATTTATTTCATCTTATTACATCTTTACATATGTGTCTGTGTTGGTGCTATTAAGCACAAATACGGTAAAGGGAGGCTGCTTTGAAAAAAGTCTAACTACAGGCAATAGCTCATGAAAGCACTCCAACCTATTGCCCATTTACTCACCGTGCCACCTCAGTTTAAACCAAGCCATATGAAAATCAGTCTTGACCCTGTGTTGGTGCTTGGCAGCTTAAAGTTAACCAGCACAGGGAGAGAGCAAAAGGATGTACTTTCTTCAAAAATAGGGCACAGTTCTGCTTTCTCCCTTTCACGCAATGCAGCACTGCAACTTGCGTTGTCTTGCGTTTTGTGAAATGCTTGTAAATATAGGCCTCGATGTTCATTGTACTGAAAAAAAAGTTGAAAACACACTGTGACTCCTTCGATTAATTAGATATTTAAAAGGTGTACTTAGGCCAAAGGTTTACTTTAGATAACACTATCTGCATAAATACACCTGGCTGGTTTCAGACAGTAAAATTATGTACCCTTACCATCCCAAATACAGACCCAGAAGTAGTGAAATACCATCCGCCACAAATTAGCATACCTTTAGCCCGAATCCAATTCCACAGTAACATTGTCTGTAAGAACGCTGAGATACATGTATCATATGTGAATAGTACTAGGTCTTTTTTGCACTCAAGTATTATTGTGTAACAAATAACAATAGCGGCTGATGTTTCTCAAAAAGTGGTGAGTCAGAGAGATGTAAACCTGCAGCACTGCCAAGATGAATGTAGCACTTACAGGACATCGAAGGCCTACTGCAAGTGGAGAGCACAAAGATGGACCTGCATCGAGAATAAAAATCACGTGCCATCAAAGACAAGTCATGCTTGCTACTAGCCTCCGCCTTGGTACTCATCTCCTCCTGTTCCAGGCGCCATTATATGGGGGTGCACAGGCTCCCAGATGCGAATCAGTACGCTGATCTCACACTGGTAATTACCCAGTATGAGAGAATCACTGAGACTGGTCTGAACGGGATGTATGACGTTACAACGCATACTTTTACCACGCCTACCATTACCACGCATTTTTTACAACGCAGGATCCATTACAACGCATACCATTACAACGCATGTATTTACAACGCAGGTACCTTTACAACGCATACCATTACAACGTAAGTATTGGTAAGTATATAATATTTTTTAAAATGTAATTTAATTAAAATTAATATAATGTAATTTAATTTAATTTAATTAATTTAATTTAATTTAATTTAATTAAATTAATGTAATTTAATTTAATTTAATCAATTTAATTTAATGTAATTTAAATTTAATTATATTTACTTTTTACCCTGTACCCCTTTACCCAAAAACCCAAAACTGACCCTGAACCCTAAAAATACCCCTTTACCCAAAAACCCAAAACTGACCCTAAACCCTAAAAATACCCCTTTACCCAAAAACCCAAAACTGACCCTGAACCCTAAAAATACCCCTTTACCCAAAAACCCAAAACTGACCCTAAACCCTAAAAATACCCCTTTACCCAAAAACCCAAAACTGACCCTGAACCCTAAAAATACCCCTGTACCCCAAAAACCCAAAACTAACCCTGAACCCTAAAAATACCCCTTTACCCAAAAACTGAAAACTGACCCTGAACCCTAAAAATACCCCTTTACCCAAAAACTGAAAACTGACCCTGAACCCTAAAAATACCCCTTTACCCAAAAACTGAAAACTGACCCTGAACCCTAAAAATACCCCTTTACCCAAAAACTGAAAACTGACCCTGAACCCTAAAAATACCCTTTTACCCAAAAACTGAAAACTGACCCTGAACCCTAAAAATACCCCTTTACCCAAAAACTGAAAACTGACCCTGAACCCTAAAAATACCCTTTTACCCAAAAACTGAAAACTGACCCTGAACCCTAAAAATACCCCTTTACCCAAAAACTGAAAACTGACCCTGAACCCTAAAAATACCCCTTTACCCAAAAACTGAAAACTGACCCTGAACCCTAAAAATACCCCTTTACCCAAAAACTGAAAACTGACCCTGAACCCTAAAAATACCCCTTTACCCATAAACTGAAAACTGACCCTGAACCCTAAAAATACCCATTTACCCAAAAACTGAAAACTGACCCTAAACCCTAAAAATACCCCTTTACCCAAAAACTGAAAACTGACCCTGAACCCTAAAAATACCCCTTTACCCAAAAACCCAAACTTATAATATTTTTAATAAAATGATATACTTACCAATACTTACGTTGTAATGGTATGCGTTGTAAAGGTACCTGCGTTGTAAATACATGCGTTGTAATGGTATGCGTTGTAATGGATCCTGCGTTGTAAAAAATGCGTGGTAATGGTAGGTCGTTGTAAAAGTTGCGTTGTAAAGGTTGTATACCGTCTGAACGGGCTGGTTTTCCACTCACACAGGGACTAGGAGCCTGTGCCTGTTCTCTACCCTGCTGTGGAACAGACCACAGGTTGGAGAGATCTCAGTGCGCCTGTCAGTTTGGCCATCTTAAGACAGCCGTCCAACCCAACATGTGCCCTTGCAGTGAGCCCATCACGTCTCCTCCCCTACAGCTGCTGTCCATAAGGATGGCCCTGCCCCACTTTAAGATTAGCTCAGAGGACGCTCAGTTGGCTCGGCTGGCAGCCTGCAGGACGAAAAATTAAATCATGATTGCTTTATTATCATTTTATGTTTCATTCTTGTTTATGCTGGCTTGTAGCTGTGGGTTGATGCTCTTCCGCCTTAACGGTGGAGCCGCTGCTGATAAATAATTGGAATACTTTGCAAAAATGATCCTGCCAACTCATTAAGTTTTTACATAGAATTACCCATACCACACATATTCAGCCTTGCATGAATTTGTAAAGGAGCGGTATTGGTGTTGTTCATCTGGTAATGGCTCAAAGATGTTTTACTCTGTACACAACGCTGAGTGAGACCACTCATATTCTCTGACCCCCACAACTGAAATATTAGATGATCCTGTACATTACACACTCATATGTACATGTAGAAGTAATGCTTCAGCCAAGGCTGGGGAGCTTGAAAACAAGTGCTAATGCAAAGTTCGGTTCCAATATTAATGACAATTTAAACGTAGATTTCTTTGAAACCATTACCGACTTTACGATTTTTCACGCATCTGTCACTAAACAAGAATAACCTCAAAGAAATTATTGCTACACATTTCCTTTAGCAACCATAAACATGCTGTGTTTAGGAAAAATGAAAAATATACAAGACAGTTTTATGTTCTGAAACATGAATACGTGTCAGATCTGTATATTTGCAGAAACCCTTTTATGACATCAGTTAATCTTTGTCTAGTCTTTCATGTTCATATCTGAGTAGGTGTGCCATAAAAACATAGCAAGCCCAACGAAGTCATTCAACACGTAAAAACAAAAATATAAATACAGACGGCTTTATTTTGCATACTGTAGACGTTTTATTGAATGATATATTTTCATTAATATATAGGGAGATGTGCTGTAGATCTTATGAACAATTCCCAGCGTAATTCCCACTTTCACATATAAATTGGTGATGGTTTATGTGTAATCGGTCAGATCTCGGTAGAAAACATTTTCACAAAATGTACACGAGGCAAAAACGCAGTAAAGATATCAAACTGCAGAAAATGGTATGAAAACGTATAGCACATAAACAGTAAGTTTCTGCTCTTAATTGGAATTACAGTTTTTATGCAAAACTGCAGTTTGCTGGGACACTTCCTTCTTTTACCAATACCAATAAACATAAACAGAACATTGAGAAAGATGTTGCATTCTTTTCTTTATTTCACTGAAGAAATATTTTACCCCTAAAGTGAACAACTTGTATAATGATTTTTTCAACTCATTTGGCACAGAATGTTCTGTACCACACAGATGTGCCGTCTACGTTGGTTTGGGACTCAGGTTTATAAGAAGGGTGTGGAGGTTTTATTTCAAAGATCTCATCGCACTTCCTTCTACAGCACAAGACTGCATCGTGACGTGCCTACAACTTCCCTCGAACCTCAGGATGTGGTTATGCTATTGAACATGCTCTCATCCAATGATGCTATGCCATTGTACATGCTCTCATCCAATGATGCTATGCCATTGTACATGCTCTCATCCAATGATGTTGGATTTCCCAAAGGTAGAGCTAATGTGTAGCTTGGCCCAACTCTGGGCCTCGTTTACAAGAAACTGGTGCATCACTGCGTTAAAGCAGCAATGCATCAGTTTTCTTGCACCTGCGGGAGAAACCCTTGTACCACCGTAGATGCACTGCACTTCAGTGGCGGATCCTCCACTAAGGCGAAAGAGCATAGCCCAGCTATAGAAGAAAAAAGAAAATAATAATAACTCAGTAATTATCTTTTCATTATTTGTTTTTTGCGAGGCAGCTTTGTGGCTCCGAGGTGAGGCGGGACGGGGCTTACAGAGTAGCCGAGGAGTGCTTTGCCCCAACTCCCATGTGTGCAATGACTGTTTGGACGGCTGTCTTGGGCCGCCCAAACCAGTTATGCACACTTTCTATCTTTTCCACCGAGGTTGCATTAGAGCCTGGGTCGAGAACATGCTAAGGACCCCATGCCCCTACTGAGTGCTGAGCCACGTCACTCAATCACTTTGCAGCATTGTTATTGGCTCAGGGGAGCCTGGGTTCTTCCAGGCTGCTACCTTTTCCTGCCAGCGGGAGGAGGAGAGACGCAGCAAGCAGGGAAGTTAAAGTATTTTTTTTATTTATCCTGCTGAGCATGCTACCTCCACCCACACCGCTGCCCTCCACTCATGTTCAGTGCCGGCCACCGCTGCTGTACTTACAATACTGCGCACAATGGCGAAGGGTTTTTTGCCATATTGCTGGAGTTGGCTTGAAAACTGACGCGGAGTAATATTATGTTTACACTATGCCCACTTGTATGCTTGACATAAGACAGTAATGTCACAAAATGTGACAATTAGGGGCAGATTTGCCACTTTTTCACGCAGCACAGTGCAACAGCTGTAAATGCGGTCCTGTGTGACAAGGAAAGAGGAGAAGAGCGCCAATTTTACTGAAATATGGTACTCTCCTCCCCTTTCTCTAGTGCTGGAGCTGAAATCAACAGCCATGCACCATGGAGAGATCTTTGTGCCATGTTGCAAGGGTGTCTCTGCAAGCAGCCGCGGCCGGCAGAGGGAGTACCTGCAGGGCGGTGACGTGGGGAGGGGGAGGGACAGGGTGGGGGGTAGTAATGTATGGATTACAGAGTTTTACAGGTAAGTAAACATTTAAAAACATAAAACAAATTTTGTTGCGTGCACTGCATTGCATTTGGGGATGCAGTGCACTCAACGAAATTTGTTTTATTTATTTAAATGTTTACTTACCTGGGAAGCTCCGTAATCCATACATTACTACCCACCACCCTGCCCCTCCCACTCCCCACGCCACTTCCCTGCAGGTACTCCCACTGCTGGCCGTGGCTGTCTGCAAGTCTAGCATAGGTTTTCTACTGCAAGGTCACCCTTCCAGTACAATATACTATGCATAGAATGACTTAAACCATTGTCCCTCTTTGTATGTGTGCTGTACAGTTCAGCACACGTACAAAGTCGAAAAAGGAAGGAGAAATGAAATCATTTCTCTTTCCTTGCACCAACTTTAAAGGGGCACAGGTTCCTGATGCTAAAACATGTCCACTTTATTTAGTTAATTGAGTTTAGCATCAGAAGCCCATGGTCCACCCATGGCCCCTTGGTGCTAAGTAATGCAAAGTAGCGCAATGTACTACTTTGTGTTACTTTTATGTTATTTCCAGTGCTAACAGCCATGCATCGGTACTATGCCAGGGTTTGTCAAGCATAGGGATTGTGAGGCATTGGCAGCGTAAATACCACTGCATCAGTTTCAAGGTAGGTGTTTTTGGCGGAGTGTGTACCTTGCATACATTAAAATCCTAGGCGGTGCAGGTGATTTTCACACAGGTGAAAACTGACACAGCCTGTAATAAAAGGGACGCATCTGAATCCATGTAACTATTGAGCAGATGCTCCACGTGTGACATAATGGTGGGGCAAGGCGACACAAGGGGTTTGTGTTAGACCTGGCATCCTTGGCGTAGTTTCCCCCTATATTTTTGCCTCTACCTCCTGTATTTTTGAGGCTGTGTTAGATTTTGTTTTTGCTGGTTTAAATGCTTTGGGCACTCTGCCTCTGCTGATCAGTGTCAGAGTGCAAGTGCTCCCTGTGTGAATTGTTATTGTGATTGGATATACATGATTGGCATATTTGTATCACCAAGAAGTCCCTAGTAAGGTGCACTGGGTGTGTCAGGGCTGGTGATTCAACTGCTACTAGTGGGCCTGCAGCACTGATTGAGCCATCCACTTGAGTAGCCCTAAAATGGTTTCTCAGGCCTGCCACCGCAGTGCCTGTGTGCAGTCTGTGAACTGCCATGTCCTCCTGGTCAGTGTCCCCACTGACCAGGCCTAACCCTTCCCTTTCTGTGCACATTGATCACCCCAATGGAAGGCCCAAGGTACCCCCTTGGGCAGGGTGCAGTGTATGTAAAAGGTAGAGCATGTACTTGTGCAGGTGACATGCTCTGGTAGTGAATTACATCCATTTCCACTATTGTAAGGCTATCTTGCCCCATAGGCTATCAAGGGGGATGCTGGCTACAGTGGCTACAGTGGCTACCGTAACAGGATCAAGGCTGATTTGCATATGGCCATGTCTGACCTGGGGTGGTGTGGAGTGCAAAAAAACGATGGATTTAGGCCCAGATCTCTGTACTGGGGTGAATGTATGACAATGTTCTGCATTCTGTCCATCACCTGTTGTTTTTGCCTTTGTCGCCCCGAGTGGGATGGGTATGCTCAGACGTGAGTCCCATGCTCTCCACACCACTGGAGGCAAGCTATCCAGGCTGATGACGGCTGATAGCCAGACACCGGTCCTTGGATGCTTGATTCCGGTCCAGGAAAGACATGACTTGGCAGTTCGGGCTGGACTGTTCCCATGAGGCACAGGGTCAAGGCTGATTTGCATATGGCCATGTCTGACCTGGGGTGGTGTGGTGTGGAGTGCAAAAAAACGATGGATTTAGGCCCAGATCTCTGTACTGGGGTGAATGTATGACAATGTTCTGCATTCTGTCCATCACCTGTTGTTTTTGCCTTTGTCCCCCTGAGTGGGATGGGTATGCTCAGACGTGAGTCCCATGCTCTCCACACCACTGGAGTCAAGCTATCCAGGCTGATGACGGCAGATAGCCAGAAACCGGTCCTTGGATGCTTGATTTCGGTCCAGGAAAGACATGGCTTGGCAGTTCGGGCTGGACTGTTCCCATGAGGCACAGGGTAAAGGCTGATTTGCATATGGCCATGTCTGACCTGGGGTGGTGTGGAGTGCAAAAAAACGATGGATTCAGGCCCAGATCTCTGTACTGGGGTGAATGTATGACAATGTTCTGGATTCTGTCCATCACCTGTTGTTTTTGCCTTTGTCACCCGAGTGGGATGGGTATGCTCAGACGTGAGTCCCATGTTCTCCACACCACTGGAGTCAAGCTATCCAGGCTGATGACGGCTGATAGCCAGAAACCGGTCCTTGGATGCTTGATTCCGGTCCAGGAAAGACATGGCTTGGCAGTTCGGGCTGGACTGTTCCCATGAGGCACAGGGTCAAGGCTGATTTGCATATGGCCATGTCTGACCTGGGGTGGTGTGGAGTGCAAAAACACGATGGATTTAGGCCCAGGGGTGAATGTATGACAATGTTCTGCATTCTGTCCATCACCTGTTGTTTTTTCCTACCGGCATATCTTGCCATAGGAGCAAGATGGGACATAAAAGTCTGGTATCCTTAACTCAGAATTTAATAACACATCTTTTAAGAAAGGTTGTTTTTAAATCCTGTGCTTGAGAACAACACTTTTTTAGAAAGTAGCTGTTCTCGTGTCTGGCCTTTCTGTGTGCCTTGGCCTGTTTGTGAATTGACTGTCCGGTGTGAGTGTGACAGGGGCTGGGGAGCCCCCAGGAGGCTGGCTGGGTCAGCCCTAGGCTGAATGACTGCATCTGCATCTTGAGTGGTGGGAGGGGATAGCACCTGGCCCTGAATAGGGCTGTGCCTGCCTTCCACGATGCTGGCTCCACCTCCTGCTGGGCGGCTGACGACCCTGCCCCTCACTCTGAAAGGAAAGTAGAAGCCAGGAAAACAAAGTGCTGAAGGAACACCTAGAACTGGTTCAGACCGGGCTCAGAGCCCTCCTGCACAAAGGGAACAACGACTTTTAGGGGTATAAGTACAGGACCCCTAACTACAGAAAATTAGATCATCCTGGAACCAAGAAGGAACCTCTGCCAAGGAGAAAGCTGGAAGACTGAAGAAGGAAGATTGTCCTGCTGTGTGATGCTGGACTGACCTGCACTTGCTTTGCTGCCAAGGAGAGGGGAAGGACTTTGCTTTGTGCTGTGTCCACTTGCTTGAAGGAATCTCCAAGGGCCTGAGAAGAGCTGGTTCCCTGTTTTGAAGTCCCAGGAACAAAAGAACTTCACCCCCAGCTTCCCTGAGCTCTGCCGAGAGAGCTCTGTCCTTCCTAGAGTGTTTGGGCCAGTTGTGGTGCCTCTGGAAATTGTACCTGTGTTGGTGAGCTGTAAATCATGCTTTTAAAGAACTTTCTGTAAGTTTTGTCGCAAACTCGGCAGAGCGAGAAAATTCCCGCCGATACGAAGGCTGAGATGTTCGCAGCGCCTGTCGCCCCTGCCTGAAGATGTCGCACCCTTCGTTAGCGGGAAGATTTCCGCCGCTGCGAACATCGTCGCAGAGCCTGTCGCCGCTGGGTGAGATCATCGCATCAAGTCACTGCGAGAATTATCGCAGAGCCACCGCTTCAATGACCTGCGAGAGGAAGATCGCCGCTGGACCGCGCATCATCGCCCCGGAGATCGTCGCAGCCCCCGAGAATCATCGCATCGTGCCTTTGCGGGAGAAAACTTCCTACGGAACCTACGCACCGGAATCCATACAAGTCATCGCCTTCCTCCCCATACAGACCAGATTTGTCGCAACACGTCCGCTGCTGCAGCGAGCTGTCGCTAATGCCTCCCCAGGGTCTCAGGAGCAACGCATCGGTTGTTTTCCACTGCTACAGCTTCTGTGCTTGGAACTTTTTATCCCTAACAAAGGTACTGTGGCTAAACGTGGCGCAACTGTGAACTTTTCACGCAACTGTGGATTATTTCTACGCTAACATTAAGAACTCTTTTGCAACCATATTCTTGAACTGTGTATGTTGGAATTTTGTCATTTTGATCTTGTGTAGTTTAGAATAAATACCTTTATTTTTCTAAACTGTTGTAGTGTCAGTTTGTTGTGTTTTCACTGTGTTACTGTGAGGTTTGGTACAAGTACTTTACACATTGCCTTTGATAAGCCTTGACTGCTCGTGCCTAGCTACCAAGGAGGTGAGCAGGGGTTATCTAAGAGTGTTTTCTCCTTACCCTGACTAGAAGCAAGGGTCCCTATTTGGACAGTGGTACCTACCTCTGCCAATTAGGGACCCCCAGTTTTAACAGTTGTAAATAAGCTCCTCTGTTTTTACACAGGTAAAGATTATGTTTTGCCAAACCATGTCATTTTGTTAGTAGCTTTCACCTTGTTATAAAAAATCCCGTGTAGCATACTTTTTTTTAATTGGTTTTTACAAAGCACTGGAATCAGAGTCTCTTTGTTTGCATTAAAAGTTTCTCCAACACAGCAAAGTATACAAACCATGTTATTTAATTTTATTTTACATGGGGTTTTTGTAAGGAACTTTGTAACACCTTTAAGTTATTTCAGGGTGCCATGTGTAGTGGTGCATGGTAGTCGGGGGTCATTATGTTGTTCACTGCATCTAGCTGCTTTGCTATCTAGGCATTATATCATCAGTGTTTGAGATAGGTTGAATCATGTATTTGGAGCCTGTGCCAAATAGTCTATACCCGTAGCCTTGACATAACCTAGACTGGAATGAACCCCCTGTCTTTTGGCAACAGCTTGTAGGGATTCTGAATGAAAGACATCATTTGTAGCACCAACTTGAGGCACATCAGGGCCCCCTTTAGTGTGCACGAAGAAAAGGAGACCTTTCATAGATCTCCTCATCTTCCTCACCCTGTAATCTTGAGGAAGTAGGCCCTCACATTTGTCTGCACCAGCTCTGTCTGGTGTCAGTCCAAAAAAGATTAATGAAGTAAAGCATCCATATTCAATGGTGATGGTTACTGGCCAGTCATGGAAAATAAGTCCAGTGGTTTGTGGCAGACAGGAGCGGCTTGGTATTGTATTCATATGTTTTTTTTAGTGAATGAGCCGCAAAAGGCATTATGTAAAAACAATCAAGCAAACATCAGCACTGTGTACTCACAAAACAATAAGCACAAACTTCAAATAAAACAGTATATCTGCATGTTAGACCAGCAATCCCTAACCTGGTCATCCCGTCCCCCCGTTTACCTGCATACTTCCACTTTTTGCAGTATCTTTTTGTTGGCTATATTACCCTGAGCACTTTACCACTGCTAACCAGTTCTAAAGTGTATGTCCTTCTCCCCTAAACATGGTGGCTTTATGTATACCTGCTTAGCATATTTATGTTACCTGTAAGGCCCTTGTAAAGGGGGATACCATATACCCTGGGCCACTCATCTAAATACTTCTAGTGGGCCTACAGCAGTGATTGTGCCACCCACACAAGCAGCCAATAAGACCTGACTCAAGCCTGCTATTGTGAGGTCTATGTGTGCAGTTTCTGGTACTTTGACTTTGCATTTAAAACCACTTGCCAAGACTTAACCTCCCCATTTATTATACATTGGTCACCCCCTAAGGTAGGCACTAGGTAGCCCTAAGGGCAGGGTCCTGTCTAAATAAAAGGTAGGATATGTACTTTAAGTTTCACATGCCCTAGTAGTGACAAAGAGGTGAATTCATTTTTCAATCCTGTAAGGCCTACTCATAGGCTAGCATTGGGAATTCCTTAAATCACTATAAGCTGTAATTCCTGATTAGATCGGACTAGCTCAAATTTGGATTGGTAATATTAGATCTTCTTTAGAGCTAATGTTGGATTTGACACAACTTTTTAGAAATGCCCCTTTTAGAAAGTGGACATTTCTCTGCTCCTAATTTAGGTCTGTGTGTCTACAGCCTGTCTCCAGTACACTGCTGGGCTGGGTGACAATTACATTTTGTTCATTCCCTCTAGACAGTCACAAACACAGGAAAGTTGGGTGTGACAGAGGACTCATCCGCATTCTGAAATCCCTCCTGGACAGAAAGGGGGAGAGGGAGGTGACACATCGGAATTGGCTGTCCTGTTCCCAAACAAAGGACTGATTACCCCACACAGATAGCCTTGCAGGCAGGCTAGGATGAAAGGGACCTGTGTGCTTCACAGAGCTGCCTTGAAGTCACCCCACCCTTCCAAGGCACATTTGGGTATGAGTGCTGGGGCTCTGACTACCAAAATAGTACACTACACGACCTCTGAAGAACTCAACCAGGAATATGGACTGCTATGCCACAAGGATTGCCACTCTGATTGACTGACTGTTCCAAGGAACTGCTTCACTGCTGTGCCAAGGTGCCACTGCTGCCTGTTGGTCTCTGCCCTGCTGAGTACAAGGACTAAACTCATCTCACTTGAACCCAGAGTGACTCCAAGGGCTTGTTGGGTTGCCTTCTGTTTTCCGAAGTCTCAGAGACACAAAAGACTTCTTGTAAATCTACTGGGGCTGCTGGACTGTACCATCTGTGAGTCCTAGCCTTGCCCAAGGTGCCTGCTTCAGTCCTGGGCTTCAGAATTGGGTTTTGCAGCTGTTTTTCTACAAAAGTGATGCATCGTCACCAGTGCGCCAATCAGCATCATCACAGTGCCCTTTTACGCTGATGCAGTGCTGCTCTGAAGACATCCCCTTCACAAATGGATGACAATGCAGCGCTGATCTAAGGTCCCAATGGCAAAGTAAGAATGCAAAGCAGCACCGATCTGAAGTCCTAACTGCGAGGCTGAACTCTGATGAATCAACCTGACTGCGTGAATCAGAACCAACATATAGGAGTCTCGAATACAACACTGTGCTTTGTCCAAGGTATTTTTTCCGTGTCCTGTAGAGGCCTGCCCTCCTCCCTGGTCAGCCTGAACTTTATATTTACCCTGGAAAAGTGCAACCTCAAGTAACCTTTTAACACTATTAACATCTAAGCAATATTTTTGGATTTAATCTTTAAAAATTCAGGCCCTTTCACATGGGTCTTGCCCCATGTGAAAGTACCCATTGCTGGATTTGCGTCTGTTTTCAGACACACCCGAGCAATGCTTCAGTTTTGGACTGACAGATATGCAAGTAATACTGACGTATCTGTCATTCCTTGCGACATGATGCGTAATTCATTAACTATAATGCATCCATCATGTCGCAAGGAGGGTTTCAATGAAAACTGTTGCATCACTGTTTTCGCGCAGACATGCAACAGTTTTCATAAAATGAGGGCCCCTGCTTCTGACACTGCAGCATGTACATCACATCATCAAAATTCCTCCAAGAAAATAACTTGTTCCAGATTATTAAAAATGAAAAATGCATGTGAGTTAAAATTATCATCTAAACAATATCTTAAGACAAGGTTACTTCACAAAAATGACATTTTAGATTGATTAAAACTATCAAATTCATATGGGTTGTCATCACAAACCCATAACTATCTTAATGGGAGACCCAATCTCTTCCTGACTTAGTTCCAGCACTATCGGGGGACTGGTAACTTACCACATAATGAGATAAGCAACTTTATAGTGTTGGACTCCCAAGGAAAAGCAAAGTTGCCTAATCCATCTCTTCCTAGATTTGATATATAGAGGACAAAACAATAATATATGTGCAGCATACTCATCCACAACACTACCTGATGTGAAAAAGGGAAAATTAGTTGGGTTGGAACTCCAGTTCATAGTGAACATTTTAACCAACATTGTACAGAGCATGAAGTGGATATAAAGTGTATGTGCTTGACAAGGTATAATCAAATCCATAAAGGGTTCTATTGAGGATTTTTTTGATAGACGAAAATGCGCACATAAAGCCACCTACTTAGCATCACTATGTAAATGTAAATGTATTGCGACTTATATAGCGCACGTATCACCCGAAGGCATCAAGGCGCTTGCTTAGGGAACCCGTCCTGGTATTCCCCTGTGAGATACCCCGGCAGGGTATCCACAAGGTGAAAGCCAGGCATCCCACCGCGAGGGGCCGTAGTGGAGATTAAGCAAGCTATTGCCCAGAGTCGCAGAGTGTGACCCTGTGAGTCGAGTAGGCACCGGAGCGAGAATTGTCGAGTCCGTGGAATTTTTGAGCCCGAGTCCCGCCGAGGTGGGGAATCGAACCCTGGTCCACGGCCGATCTCAGCTTCCGGGTCTGCTGCCTCTAACCACTGAGCCACGCTTCTCCACAATATAATAAGAGAGTATCAACATTTTCAATAATGACGGTTTTACTGCTGCTTTGGTGCTTGAACTAATAGATGTGGGATCACTCCCACAGTAAACCAAACCTATATAATTAAAGTAAGATTTAATGTGTTTGAACCAAGAGATTAGATGTATTTGCTTAGAGTTCAACATTTCTGCTAAATCAGACCTTTAGTGATGCAACTCAGGAGAGGTGCACAATCAGACCCAGTATAATAAGGGTTTCACAATATCATGGCCTTGGTTTGAGATGTATTCACCTCAAGGCCATGAGTGTCACAAAAATGGGCGAATTCATTACGCAAAGTTTGCAACCCAGCTGGGGCACAGGAAACTAGAAGAGTATCATCAGAGAATAACAATGATGGAACAGAGACCCCACCGAGTTTAGGGTCTCATGGATGCAGTTACTTAGGTCTATTATGATGTAATTTAGGAGTGATGAAAAAAGAACCCTTGATGGACAGAATGCAGAACAATGTCATACATTCACCCCAGTACAGAGATCTGGGGCTAAATTCATCGTTTTTTTGCTCACCATGCCATTCCAGTTTGGACCCAGCCATATGCAAATCAGTCTTGACCCTGCGCACAATGGGAACAGTCCAGCCTGAATTGCCAGTCCAGGTCCTCCCTGGACTCGAAACAAGCATTGTAGGACCGGTTTCGGGCTTTCAGCCCTCATCAGTCAGGACAGCTTGACTCCAGTGGCATGGAGAGCGCAGGACCCACTTCTGGGCATACCCGTCCCACTAGGGGGGACAAATGCAAAAAGAAGAATTGATTAACAGAATGCAGAACAATGTCATACATTCACCCCAGTATAGAGATCTGGGCCTAAATCCATCTTTTTTTGCTCACCATTTCATTCCAGGTTGGACCCAACCATATGCAAATGAGTTTTGACCCTGCGCCCAATGGGAACAGTCCAGCCCGAACAGCCAGGCCAGGTCCTTTCTGGACTGGAAACAAGCATTGTAGGAATGTTTTCGGGCGTTTAGCCCTCATCAGCCAGGATAGCTTGACTCCAGTGGCATGGAGAGAATGGGACCCACGTCTGGGCATACCCATCCCACTCGGGGTGACAAATGCAAAAAGAACAATTGGTGGACAGAATGCAGAACAATGTCATTCATTCACCCCAGTACAGAGATCTGGGCCTAAATCCTTCATTTTTTGGCTCACAATGCCATTCCAGTTTGGAAACATCCATATGCAAATCAGGCTTGACCCTGCGCCCAATGGAAGCAGTCCAGTCTGAGCTGCCAAGACAGATTCTCCCTGGACTGGAAACAAACATCCTAGGACTGGTTTCACGCTTTCAGCCCTCATCAGCCAGGATAGCTTGACTCCAGTGGCATGGAGAGCACGAGACCTACGTCTGGGCATACCCGCCCCACTCGGTGTGACAAATGCAACAAGAACAATTGATGGGCAGAATGCAGAACAATGTCATACATTCACCCCAGTTCAGAGATATGGGCCTAAATCCATCAATTTTTTGCTCACCATGCCATTTCAGTTTGGACCCAGCCATATGCAAATCAGTCTTAACCCTGCGCCCAATGGGAACAGATCACCCTGAACTGCCAGGCCAGGTCCTCCCTGGACTTCAAACAAGCATCCTAGGACTGGTTTGGGGCTTTCAGCCCTCATCAGCCAGGATAGCTTGTCTCCAATGGCATGAAGAGCACGTGACCCACGTCTGGGCATGCCCATCTCACTCGGGGTGACAAATGCAAAAAGAACAAATGATGGACAGAATGCGGAACAATGTCATACATTCACTCCAGTACAGAGATCTGGGCCTAAATCCATCGTTTTTTTACTCGCCATGCATTCCACTTTGGACACAGCCATATGAAAATCAGGCTTGATCCTGCGCCCAATGGGAACAGTCCAGCCCGAACTGATAGGACAGGTCCTCACTGTACTCGAGCAAGCATCCTAGGACGGGTTTCGGGCTTAAAGCCCTCATCAGCTAGGATAGCTTGACTCCAGTGGCAGGGAGAGCGCGGGACCCACACCTGCGCATACCTATGCCCTTGGGGTGAAAATTGCAAAAAGAACAATTGATGGACAGAATGCAGAACAATGTCATACATTCACCCCAGTAGAGAGATCTGGGCCTAAATCCATTGTTTTGGCCTGGCCTGGCAGTTCGGTCTGGACTGTTCCCATAGGGCACATTGTCAAGACTGATTTGGATATGGCTGGGTCCAAACTAGGGTGGTGTAGTGGGCAAAAGAACGATGAATTTAACCCAGATCTTTTGACTGGGGGAGAATGTTTGCATTGTCAGCATTCCGTCCATCATTTGTTTGCTGTAACACTTGTCATTTAGGAGCGAGCACACATCCTTGACAGACCCCAAGCTCAATGGGTATACAATCTGTGTGCTCGTTTTCTTCCCCCATCTCACTTTGGACAAAGTTTGCCTCATAAAGTCTCATCAAAATCCCCAACTAGTTGGGTTGACTCACATTTTTGCAAGAGAGGACCACAGGTGCTGCCTAAGCACAAGGTTGAATGCCTCCCTTAAATCTACAAACGTTACATACAGATGACCTTTGGTGAGCTTCAGAAATTTCACAAAATAAGATTAAAGCAGAAAATCAGGTCACTTGTGCTCATCTTTGAATGAAACCCTGCCTGTGGAGGAGACAGAATTTTGAAGATTGTGATCCATTCCAACATTTTGTCTGAAACCTAACAATAGAACACTTTCTGTAAGTTATCAATTAGGCTGATGGGCCGATATTTGCCAAAGATAGACTGCTCCCTTTTTTTACATAACAGGATAATTACAGCACTTTCCCAAAATTCAGGGATTCTTTACCCGGCCATAATCCTCTTTGAGGAGGTATTAATATAGGGGCCCTAAACAGTGGGCTCAGAGCAATACAAATCTCCGGGAATCTTATATGGGCCTGGGACGTTCCCAGATTGAAGGAAG
Organism: Lissotriton helveticus; assembly: GCF_964261635.1. NCBI lineage: Eukaryota > Metazoa > Chordata > Amphibia > Caudata > Salamandridae > Lissotriton > Lissotriton helveticus. The sequence goes on along the minus strand of NC_136063.1, from coordinate 1,800,755,671 downwards.
CGAATAGCCCAGAGTGTATCCTACAAAGTATATTGAACTGGGTTATAGGTCAATTTACAATAATGCAATACATCATGGGCAGAATCATTGTTACAGGCATGTTCCATGTAGACTAATACTGGACTATCTTCAAATTTACCTGGGCTATATACTTGAAACTGCTGCTGTTGTACACAAAACTCCAGTGGACTAATATTATTTCTACCGTGTGCCAGAGTATCCCAAAAGCCTTTTGTAGCTTTTTGCTTTGAAGCCTCAACTAGAGCGTATCAATTGGAATCAACCCAGTCCTGTTTGAAGGTGGCCGCTATACATTTAAATTGGGAACAGTCCACCCTTGGGAATGGTTCACTTTCTTAGTCTTTTGACTTAATGGCTAAAATTAATGCATTTTTATTCTATCAACATTCAGCGGAAAACCAGGGGAGAGACTGATGAACCACTGATTTAGTAAAGGAAACGTCCATAGTGCTTAGACCTTGAATGCTCCAAAACAAAAGAAAAGGCTGCTCTGGTATGTGGATCATTGTAACCGGACAATTTACAAAGGGGTCAAAAACTTTGGTGAACTCAGTATTGATATGCAATATTACATTTGGATTGTTTAGTAGGTTGCACCATTTCACAGTCTGGTACATAAAGTCTCTGGAACCAGCTTCTGAATGCCCCAAGCTTTATCATCCAACCGCATAATGGAAGAAATGCCATTTATAGGCAGAAATATAGTAATAAGATCTTCTGCAATCAAAGTAGGAGATTTGTCAACCCTACTTTCAAGATGCTGCGTAAGTAGTTTTAACATAGGTGAGTCTATGTTTTTATTTATGGAATGTATATACATAATATATATGATTACCCTTTTTTCATAATGGCCTTAATGCTGCAATTGCAGAATGGCTAAACTGTCAATTTCCACATTCTTATTGTTAGATTCATAACAGCTTCCCAGAAGGATGAGTAACTCTATTCTAAAATTGGAAAACCCTGATAAATACATTAGTTCAAGAGCCCATATTTCTGCATAAATATTATAGCAAATTGATCAATGAAAGTACCCATTCAGGCAATACATTTTTCTTTGTAAGCCTGCTACATTCCAAGATGAAATTGCATTGGGGGGAGGGGGTAACTCTCTTCCCCAAAAAATGTGTAATCAGAAGAGGGAGGTGAACGTTGTGCTAAATACAATGACATGCAGTTGTTTTGATGAGCAATAGCCAATGGGACAGACAGGGAAAGTTTGGCAATACTAGAATATGAGTATTCAACTCTATTGCCAGTCAGTCAATCAACCTCTGCCAGGGGTGAATGATCCAACTTTGTTGTAATAGTTGGCACCTTGGACAGATTTATTGTTGCCGGATTCTTAGCACTGGAAAAATTAGAAGCACAGGGTATCACAGGTTTGCTAGATGTGCATAAATTCTAGAGGTATTAATCTGCAGAGGATGTGGACCTTGAATTTCTTTTCCATTGTATATTGCAGCAAAAGGTTAGACAGGTACATGCACCCAGAGCTACAAGCCAAACTGCTATATAAAAACCTCTAAGTGTTAGCTTGACAATGTCAAAATCAGGATTGTATGTAGACATGCGTTGGGCATTAGTAATATCTAAATGAATAAGGAAGTGACACTAGAACCATATCCAAAAAGACACCCTATTTATCAATTATTTTGTGTTTTCCATTAAGTAAATGAGTGTGACTCCTTAGTACAAGAACTTTGTGTCTGGTTCCCACTATCGCTGTGGAGCTGACAATCAAATGCTCAGTGCTACTGACATGGTACACTTTACACACCATGCCACTGAGCATAGTATAAATGGTGTGCAGCAAAATGTCATTATATTAGGACAAATGCCCAAAATGCTGCCTGTGCCCCGATAGGTAAAAGCAGTTGTGACATAGTACTTCATCATGCACTCTAATCCGCACATTACTATGTCATACACTCATTGTAGTAAACCACCGAATCCAGAAGATCTAGCCCTGTGGTCTCTCGAACCGTTATGGGAATCTGGCCATGCAATGACACTCGGAAATAGGCAGAATGATCAGTAACGGGAAAGTAAGGGAACGAATGACTCCGACTGGTCAGTAACCTGATTAGAGAAGAAGAGCACTTGCATACAGGAAAGGTACAGAACCCGCTCTCAATGACTTACTTGTTAGGCGATTGGTACACTGCCGTCTGACCTACCCGCCTCCATGCAGCCTGGAACGCTGAGGCCGACATGGCGATCACATTAAAAGAGGAAACTCTCTAAGAAATTCTGGATTCAATGACCATCATGTATCCAGTAGGGGGATAACAACTTAATGGCGTGGCAGGAATACACCTAGCCATAATCAGTATGAATATTTAAGAATTTAAGGAAATGGGCTATTTAAATATTTGTTCACTCGACGGCCATCTCTGGATTATTAGATATATTGTTACTGTAAAGGAATTGTATGGGGGGAGTGATGTTTCTTCACATTTCAAAATAGCTCAACCGGTTAGGGTGTGAAAAATAACTGCCTTTGATAAAGGCAGAAGCAGGAAAGTTGTGGGCTGGTTGGGGAACCAACTACCATCCTTGCTGGTAATGGAAAATGTCCCCTAGTGATGTGTGTCACATTTCGAGATATCTCAGTCAGGTAGAGGGAGATGAATAAAGACTTTTGTTGAAGGCAGAAGCAGGAAAGTTGTGAACTGGTTGGGGAACCTTATGAATGATCCCTTCTGGTAATAGAGATTGACTCCTTGGAGAGTGTGTTATACCAGCTAGGGACATAAGGACAGAGTCAATATTTTGCTTTATGTACGCTCAACCCTGGTTGTGAAGACTGGAGCATACACAGAATAAATGATTATTTGATAAATTTGTGCCAGGGGAATTCATCATTCAAGCTTTTTCTTTTTGTAGAAAGGTGAAAAATCCAGCATTGTTCGATCCACCGTCAAAGCGCACCGTCCAGTGCATGTTTTCAGCAGTGTGGTGTTGATCAATGAAATGTGCACCCATTTTGGTGGTATTCCTTAGGCAATGGATATTGCTCCGGTGTTCAATTATTCAGGTCTTGAGTGCTCATGTGGTCACGGCGATGCAACAATGGCGGCAAGGACATTCAATCAGTTATATGCAATTTGTGGTAATGCAATTAGTGTGTGTGCATTGGTTCCAGACCTGGTTATTATTGAGGATCACTTCTTTTGAATCTTTAGTCAGATGACACACTCCACACTGGCCGCAGGGATAGTGTTCTTTAACTGGAGTCAAATTCCAGAGTGTCCTTTGTACTGGCTTTTGCTTGATTGGAGGACGAGTGTAGACCAACATATCAGGCAAGGAGCTTGTGCGTTTAAAAGTAAAACGTGTTATTGGGATATTCAGGTTACCGGATTGAACGATCCACCAATGTTTCCTTATTACTCTCTGTTAGAACTGGGGTCTCTAGCTGGCAATGGTATACACCTTTGACCAAATAGGGACCCTTGCTCCTACGTCAGGAAAATGGGATTAATCTACTGGATAACCCCAGCTTACTCCCTTGGTAGCTTGGCACAAGCAGACAGGCTTATCTCAGAGGCAGTGTGTTTAGCATTTGTTAAACACATACAGTGATACATTGAAAACACTATGGATGGACACAACACAGGTTTTATAAAAATAAGTATTCTTTATATAGACGTATCACAAGACCATGAACGACGAAAATTCACAATTCAGTAATCAATAATAATTCTTCAAGATAGTAGAAATAGTTCAAAAGTAGGTTATTTACTTAAAAGTAGATTTTAGCAACAGATAACCCAAACTGGAGTTATCACAATGTCATGGTCATAGAAATCCCAAAGTACCGCGCATACCGCGAGGTGCGCGATGTCGGGCTTGGAGTCAAAACAGACCCACAGAGGACAGTACCTTGGAAAAGCGAAAACAAAGACAGCTCACTGCGTCCGGGAGGTGCGGCATCATTGGCGCGTTGCGGCGTCGGTTCCTCACTTTGGGGGAGATAATGCGCCGGTGTCATGGATGCTTGCGCAGGTAAGGGAGGCATCGGTTCCTGACCGGAGAGGAGGTGTTGTCACGATGGCGCCCAAACCACGGTTCCGTATGATGTCACGGCGTCGAAGGATTCTTGACCACCCACGCCGACGATGGGTTCCGCAATGATGTCGGCTTTGGAGTCAATGCGGCACAGCAGCAGGCGTTGGGCCTACGTCGCAAGTCAGAGCAGTACTCACAGCTATGGCAGGCTTACGATATCGCTTGCTCGCGTCGATGTGGCACGGCGGCTGGCGTCGGGTCTACGTTGCAAGTCGGAGCAGCGCTCACGGCTTCAATGCAGATGACGGCGTCGCTCACCGGCATCAGGGCTGCAGAATTCCTTCTGTAGCAGCTAGAACAGCAAGTTCCATATGCAGGCAACAGAAGGGGTGAAGTCTGGTATCCCTGAGACTTTGGTGAGGAGACAAGCTCAAATCAAGCCCTTGGATAATATTGTGCAAGATGATGAAAGTTCTTTGAAAGTTCCTTCTCCTCTCCTTGGCACTGAAATCCCCACTGTAGGACAACCCAGCAACAGAGCACACTGGCAGGGGGGCAGTCCAACTCCTACAGCTTCCTTGGTTCTTCTCCTTGGCAGATGTTTGTGTTGTTGTTCCAGAAGTGATCTAAAGTCTTGATGGTCTGGGTCCCCATATTTATACTTCAAAAACCTTTGTCCTCTGTAGGCAGAAGGGCATGTACCACGTCCAAACCAGTTCTGTACAGTCCTGGAGCACTTTGTTTACAGGACTCCTATTTTCTTTGGCTGGGTGGGCCAGTGTCAACAGACACACCATAGGAGGTGGAGCCAGCATTGTGGAAGACAGGCACAGCCCTATTCAGACCCAGGTGCTACTACTCCCACCAATCTCCATGCAGATAGGTCTATTCAGCCTTATGCTGACTCCCCCTGTCTCTTGGAGCCACCCCAGCCCCTGTCACTCACAAACCAGACATACAATACACAAGCTGGATGGTTAGACAAGAAAATATGTACTTTATAAAAGTGGTATTTTCAAACGCAGAATGTTAAAATCGACTATATTAAAATATTTTGAGTACCGGAATACTAAATTCAAATTTCTAATATGTTCCCTGGGTGCGTTAGGATTATAGGATGTTATAAACAAACTGCCCATTCTGGCCTACGGGGACAGGTAGCCTTGCAATAGTGAAAAACAACATAGGCTGTAATTCACTATCAGGTCATGCCACACACATGAGGGCATGACTACCTTTTACATACAAAGCACCCTGCCGTAGGGCCTACCTTAGGGGTGACTAAAATGTAGAAAAGGGAAGGTTTGGGCACTGGCAAGTGGGTGCACTTGCCAAGTCGACATGGCAATACTAGACTGCACACAGGCTCAGCAATGACAGGCCTGAGACACACTTTACAAGCTGTTTCTGTGGGTGACACAATCAGTGCTGCAAGCCCACCAGCAGCATTTGATTTACAGGCCCAGGGCATGCATGCTACAGTGTATTAGGGTCTGACAAGTAATTCAAATAACCCAATCACGGAGTCACTAATCAATACATCAATTTAACATAGGAAGCACTTGCATTGTGGCACTGAAAAGCAGTGGCACAGCCCAAAGTGTCTAACCAGCACAAACATATCAAAAATAGAGGAGGCAATCAGTGAAAAATGGAAAGGAGACTCACGCCAATGGTACCAGGTCTAACACTTTCAGTATCCTGTTGAAGTTGAGTGTGCACGTTGTCACGCAAGTGATCATGTCTTCCTCCTCTTTATTCCTCGGTTCCAACAGTTCCTCTCTGTTATTATTTTGACCCTCTTGCAAGATTTCTTTATCACAGATGCAGGTACATTTCAGGCTTTCAGGTTCTTACTCAGTAGAGTGGCACCATTGTGGAAGTTGGAGATGGAGCTGCAATTCCTGCGCAAGCGTAAGAACTGGCCAAAGGGAAGGTTATCCTGAAGTCTCTTGGGATGATGACAGTCATAGAACAGTAAATTATTGTAATCTCTGGGTTACCTGAATGTGTTGGTTGATAACTGGCCATTCCTAATGTAATGGTGAGGTCCAAGAAGTTGATCTCTGTAGCGGAGACTGTATGTGTGATCCTTAGACACGGGTTCAGTGTATTAATCCAGTCATAGAAGGAGTTGCAGGTTTCTTCATCTCCTTTCCAGAAGATGATAATGTCATCTATATAACGGCGCCATGTCATGATATTGGGTTGTTGTTTTGCATATGGGTTCATTCAAACTCAATTTACAGTAATGGTCGTGCACTGCTTGTTATAGATTTGCAATCTTATAGGTTCTCTGTGCTCCTGGGAATCACTCCCCACTCAGGAGTGTATATACTATATGGCAATTGGTAGCAGTCCAAGTGTTCCTGGTCAGTCTCCCCGGGCACTATGTAATTTGCTTTGTATCCAGCTTAATTCCAATGAATAAACTTCAAAATTCAATAAATGAATCGCTTTTCCTTTGTTAGAGGTTTCAAAAATTTAGCTTTTTATTCTTCTCCGATGTTTCATTTCACATCTGTTAATTCAATAGTGTGCATTGTTCTCAATATCTTGTCATTCAAACTCAGCCACGTACAGGCATGCCAAGCTTGGGGCAAAGGTACTCCCCATCGATGTCCCCAGGATCTGGTGGTACATAGTATTCTGAAACATGAAGAAATTCTCTTGCATATCTATAGTGGGGCTCTCAATGATAAAACTTAAAGGGGTTTGTGTGGTCCAGTCCTCAGCTGACAGACACAACTCAACAACAGTCAGAGTGACTTCCTGTGGGATGTTGGTATATAATGCCTCTACATCTAGTATCATCAGATGGGTAATCTCGACACTCCTCTCAGTCTCTGCGATCATACTGAGAATATCTCTTTTGTCTTGAAGGTACAAAGGGAATTTCTTCATGAGAGGTTGCAGGAAGTGATCGCAAAATTTACTCATAGGTTCCAAGAGGGATCCTATGTCTGAGATAATAGGGTGACCAGGAGGCGGAATGATACCCTTATGAACCTTTGGTAAGATGTAGAAATAAGGGCTCCTAGGTTCCGTATTAATAAGGAAATCTGCTTCATTATGCGATATCCAACCTTGAGCTTCAGCCGAATCCACAAGGGACTTGATCCTTGTTGACAGAAAGTCTGTTGGATCGGTGGTAATGTATCTGTAGTATCTTTTTTCCGACAGTTGATGTAAGGATTCTTTTTTGTAGTCTGTAGTCAGGAGTATGACAATCGATCCTTCTTCGTCCGCCGGCTTAATGATGATAGAGTCTTTGTCTGCCAGTTGCTTTTTGGCTTTCCTCTCTTGATATGAGATGTTGTTGAAATACTTTCTGGCATCCAAGGACCCAATGTCCCTGATGGCAGCTTGTTCGAATGTCAGGATTTCATGTGTCGTCATCCCATCATGTGGGGTAAATTTGAAAGGGACTCTCAGGCTGCTGTCCTCGTCAGTACATGGTTCTTTGTCCTGGAAATAGGCTCTGAGCCTCAATTTCCTGAAGAATCCATGAAGTTCTATGGTGAGTGGAAAGGGGTCTTCCTTGGGAGTTGATACAAATCCAAGGCCTCTTTCTAGAACCTTTAGGTCAATCTGGGTCAGCACCTTGGGTGAAAGGTTCACCATTAACTTTGTGGGTTGTTCTTGCTCCTAAGCTCCATTTGTAGTGGAGATTGAGGTTCAAGTTGGTCTTGCTACTGGACATGTTTATGTCATCCTCTTCTTCTGCCTCTTCCCCTGCCCCGGCCTCTACCTAAAAAAGGTTGCTGATTGGAGTATTTTGGTAAAGGGGGGCAAATGTGGCTGGGGCGTTTGGAAAATCGGGTTCCATTGTGGTTGGTGTCCAAATAAGGGGCCCATTGGCCATCCACACATCGGTTGTGGTGGATGTCCTCTGTTGTTTCTGTGGCTGTTCCAACTTTCATTGCTAAGAGAGCTGCTAAATGAACCCTGCCATGGGCAGCTGTTGGAAGAGCCTTCATCCGAGGAGCTATTACCCCCTGAAGCATGAAAGTCGTCTATGATGTAGGGGTTGACCTTCTCTTTGTCAAACTTTTTGATGTCTTTCTGAAGTTTCTTAAACTTCTGTCGCATCAGATGGTCTTTGTGTTACTCCATCTCACAGTTGATTTCAGCAAGTCTGTTCTTAAAACTGGAAATGTTGATGCCTGCTTTTAGATTGTTGTCAGCCACTGAAATTTTCATCAGTAGGTTATTAGAGAGGCATTTGGCTGTGTTAATAATGAATATTAGCCAATCGCATCTGCACTTCCACGCGATCTGTGACTAATCCCTTCTGAAACCGATGTCTTCTAAGAAGATACGAGGTACTGTAGTGACCAGGAGATCATTTAGGGTTATATTGGCTCTTAAGTTTTCCATCATTAGAGCGACATGGAGTGCAAAGATGGTCTGTAGTTCCAGTCATCAGTTCTGATCTCTGAAGGATCATTTCCATTACCCAGTAATAATGGGGCTCACAATATTTCAGCTACCATGTCATCCTCAAAACTGAGACCTTGCGTATCCATTAGGTTAGAGTGAAGGGGAGCAGAAAGTGAGCTCAATGTAGTAAGCTTGTTTGATAGATCTAATCAAATGGTGTACGCCTTATTAGTGGGTATCACGATGTCTGCATGTGACAAGACTTAGGAAAGTAAAAAGGTGTACTGAAATTCCCATGGCTCAGCTGCCGTGCATAAATGCAATGCAATGTGCTATTCACCAAATATATTATATTGTATACCATACAATTTCTGTAAAGCAAATTTCTACTGCCTGACTACTGTATGACTATATGACGTTCAATACAAATAATTAATTTTTAAAAAAAACAATGTCAACCCAGGATTGTTGAGTGTCTTTGCTTGTGTCATTAAACTTCCAGTGTGCTTCAGGTTTGAGATCAAACTTCTGCATAAGGACATCCTTCACGTGAATCCAGAGTGTGGAGCGTATCCCCCCATGGTGGTACTAACACTAACTACCAACTGAAAGGCTCCTCAGTGCTGTTGATGCACCCTGCACATAGCAGGCAAACCATTTATCAGTGTTGCCTACCACCACAAAGCTAGATACAATAATGTTGGGCAAGCAAGGAGTGTGTTGCCCTGCAGACACCACAATATTGGTGTCACTATGTTTACGGGGCATCAAACACAGCCTGACTTTATATTCCTCCAAGAGAAATTTCTTATCTGCTAATGCCATTTTCTTTTCCTTCACAGTTATAGCTGCCAGTTTGGTTTGCAGCTTCTTTTCAGATTGCCTGTCACTGAACAACAACTGGTGATGGCCAGTTCCAGCAGACTTCTACTAGAAGAGCCCACTTCACCTCCAATTTCGAATGATGCACCAAAGAACACCTGTGGAAACAGTCTGTCCCCCTGCCTTTCCTCCTCTGTTGTTACCACATTCTCAGAGAGAAACTGTGCTTAGTGTGCTTTTTCCCAAGTCCTCAGGGCCTTCACAAATTCTGCCGTTTTGCATTACGGCCCAGCTTCAATTTTTGTTATTTGCATAGGGCCTTCATCTACATCAGTGTTTGAGTTGCCAAGGTAGCCAGATCCTACTCCATATTCGAAAAAGCTAAAAAGATCCAAAGACCTGATGTCAATTAAAAATCAAACTTTTGCTTTCTGTTTAATTTAGGGATTTTTGATTTCTATTGTATTAGGTCAGTGGAAATGCTAATCACATTGGCAATATTAGAAAAAAAGAAAATCATGCAGCGCAACACAGCAAGTCACCTTGCACTGAATGAAAGGGAAATGGCAGGAATGCATTCTATTTAACATGAAATGGAGCATTCCTGTCCTTTCCTAGCGCTGGCGCACTTTTATCTGACTAGCACCAATTATGGCACTATTGCTGCATGGTGCAAGCGTCCCTGTGATGTAGGCAGGATTGTGTTTGTGCAGGAAGGGACAACTTCCTACAAAAAAATAATTCTCAGAGGCATTTTCCATTTTCCATGTGTGCTGCAGAATCTAAAACATGTAGAAAGAGGAAAAACAAGAAGAAATAAAGATATTTCTCCTCATTACTCCTCACCTCGGGAGGAGTGGCAGATTGACACACTACCAGGTCTACTACCAATGATGATCTGAGCATGTGCAAAAAGTCATGGGTGGATGCATGGGAACACCCATGCTCCACCCATGGAACATCTCACAGGGGTAGAATAACTCAAGGCAGTGCTTTGAGCTGCTTTGCGTTACTCCATATTTATCAAGCCATGCAGGGACACATAAGGTGGCCTTGCATGGCTTTAAAATTTTCACTTAGGATTTTTGTTGTCCTTGTGCCCCCTTTCATGGAGCAAAGCGACACAAAACCTTGCTAAATCTGACTCAAGTATTAGATTCAACCACATGAACACCAATGTGAGAAAGTGGATTATTAGTTGGTGTGGATGGTAGTCCACTGAGAGTAATAATGACACTATGACGTTAGGTCCAGTAAGGTCCATCCAACCTTGTCTCTATCTGTGGGCTCTAAAGGTAAATGTAATCTTCAGTAAGAGCGAGAAAGAAGAACATGTCCACACACCATTCCCAGTCAGAGTCAGGAAATATATTAACTCTGGAACATACAATACTTAGCGTACACTGGAAAAACACCAAGCCATATATACAACTAAACTGTGACAATGAATGCACTAACACAAGGATCCGATGCATATTGACCTCGGGTTAGGGAATGCACTGAAACTGTAGCAGAAATAGACAAGTAGCTGAGAAGGAAATTCACATTAGCTCCATGAAGCACATAACTGGGACATTTTCTGAGAAAACTAAGACAAAATCCTTTTTCGAAGGTACTTATTGAGTTTAGAAAGTGCTTCACATGTTTTCTTTCTTTTAAAACATTTATTTCCAAATCCATTAATTCAGTAAGACTTGCTCCCATTACGTGAACCCAATATCTGAAGACCTATCTGACTACATATTAAATACACAGAGCAACTTAGATGCAGGGCATTTAGGGCCTGATTACAACTTTAGCGATGGAGTGCCCAGTCTGCCCGGTAGCCACACTGCAACAGTCTTGTTCAGACTGCCTGCTAGGTCAGTAGTTTCCTCCTATCTGGCAGGCTTAGTTTTAGATGTTCCCACAACAGTGCCTTGAAAAGTCCATGCCATGCAGCAACTGGTGTGCATGCACACTGGGGGGGCACATAGTGTGCCCCCCAGTGTGGATCCACAGGGCGTGAGGCAACTGGTGTCCCTGTAGGGCCCCCTTTTTTTCTTCTGCACCAAGGTTTTCATGGTGGTGGAACCACCATGAGAACCAAGGTGGAGAGGAAACTTGTAATATGCTTGGCGTGACCGCAGCGGTACCACCAAGCATATTACTGCCTGCTGACCACTTCAACACTGCCAGAAACTTCAATTCCCTGATGGCTGCAGCAAGCTGTGGCAGTGTCACCACCCAACTCATAAAAGGGTGCTTGGTAGACTGCTACCGCCATGCCCCTGCAAGTCTGAGGGTCCGTAGGCTGCCAGACTCGAAATAGGGGCCTTAGTGGTTGACCAATAATCAATAGATCTTTTCATCAAAAACTTCATTATGCACCCACTGCATGAGCATTGACCTATCATTAACCTAACCACTTACTTATTTTTGACATTAAACATAAACCTAATTACCTATACTTCCATTATTTTTTACTGCGGTCAACTCAGACATGCGAGTCTCCCCTCATAAATCTATTTTGTTCTCATGTAGCCAAATATTGTCTTTGGAAGACAATGCCATTTCACCTTTTAAGAACATATGCCCTGAATAGAAAGAACAAGCATCGGAATATTAACAACATATGGCCAATTTTCTTTTTTTTTACTTTATGGGGTATCAACTAAGTAAATGTGCCACCTTTTTCTCATTTTATTTCTAGACAGTATTATATGAATTCATCCTTTTTTCACCTTTGCGCAGTGTTGATTTTACAAAGTACACAAGCTGTAGGCGTCTACAAAAATACTTACTTTAATTCAACAATTATCCCCTATAATTCAATAAGGCTACTCACTTCCCTTTTCAGAGAATAAGTATATGCGGGATTATATACACCCATGCATGCCTTTCAAATCATTAATAGGTGGATTCTGTAATCAGGGTCTAAATGCAAAACATTTATTTCCAATTATGTATGTACATCTTTCCCACTACAGTTGTGTTGCAGCTCCTAGTGGGAAAAGTACACTTTTATTCTTTGTTTTGTTGTGTTATTTTGAATAACACTTTAACACTTTTAGCATTAAACATGTACTTCTTAATCACATATAATTATAACTGGTTGAAAATAAATATTCAAAAGCAAACATTTTTTCTGTGGTATTTTTTTCTCATACAAGTGTGTCATGAATTAATCGGGAAAATTCGAGCACAATATTAGATTTTGCAAGTCTCAAAACAAGCCTTCTTTGTAGACTGCTTTTCAATAATATACCACATTTACATGAAATGATGATTACATGAATCACATAAATGTCATGATTAAGGATATGTGTGCAGATTATGAGTGAGGGCTAGGGAAACTGCTTTATAGAAGTCCTCTCCACGTGGTTCTGAGTGAGATTGTATTCCTGCACCTGGTTTTCCCAGGTGTTGGAACTCCATACCTGAATTTACCAGGTGGTAATTCTGCCTGGAAAAGTCACATGATGATTTGCCTAAAGCGGTAGCCAGGCTTCCTCCCTTACAATGCTCATCCCCTTACAGTGCTCTCCACGGCCAGAGATCAGCTTCCCCTGCCCTCCTCTATGCCCTACACCAGCCTCCATGTGCCCAACCCCCACACAGAAGTTGCAGATTCCACTACATGCATTTTTTCCATTAGTAAATCACATTCCACACAGTAATGTCCCATTGCATGTGGTTTAATTTGTAATTGAACAGTGTTGAAAGTGGCCCTTTTTGCAGGGTTACCCAAAACTCTTTGCCTTCCTCCTTTTCTTTTTCTTACCCTCTTTTTGTTGGCTTTAAGATGCTGAGCACCACTGCTAACTAGTGCTAAGGTGCATGTACTTCTCCCCTAAAACATGGTGACATTGTTGTATGTAAGACCCTTGTAAAGTGGTATACCCAATACCCAGGCCCTGTAATCTAAATGCTCCTGGTCGGCCTGCAGCACTGGTTGTGCCCCCTCCACCAGTAGCCTTTCAAACATGTCTCAAGCCTGCCATTCCAGGAACTGTGTGTGTAGTTTACTGTCACTTTGACGTGACCTTTAAAACCACTTGCCAAGACTTAAAACCCCATTTGTTACAAATAGGCCACCCCTAAACTAGGCCCTAGGTAGCCCTAAGGGCCGGGTGCTATTTAAGTAAAAGGTAAGCCATGGACTTTTAAGGTTTACATGTCCTGGTAATAAGAAACAGCTAAATTAGCTTTTCACTGCTGTGAGGCATCCTCCTATTATACGCTAGCATTGGGAATTGCTTTAACACTTTTATGCTGATTAGAATGGAGTAGCTAAATCATGTTCCATAGATTTGGAATGACAATGATGCATCATCCTTAGTGGAAAAGGTGGATTTGACATTACTATTTTAGAAATGCAACTTTTAGAAATTGGACACTTCTCTGCTCTTTAACTATGCTCTGTGTGCCTGCAGCCTGTCTCCAATACATGTCTGGGCTGGGGACGGCTATACTTTGTGCATTCCCTCTCGACAGCCACAACCACAGGAATGGTGGATATGCCAGAGGACTCATCTGCATTCATCTGCATTCTGATATCCTTCCTGGGCAAGAGGGGGGGAGGTAGTTCACACTCACATCTGAACAGACTGTGTCCTATTCCCACATAAAGGACTGATTACCCCCACCCCCCAGTAGATAGCCTGGCAGACAGAGTTTGGATAAAAGAGGACAGGGGCACTTCAGGGAGCTGCTTTGAAGTGACCCCACACTTCAAAGGCACATTTGGGTGTAACTACTGGCGTTATGACCCTTCCAAATAGGTGCCCTGTTGGACCTGTGAAGAACTCTGCTGGAGCGAAGACTACTGTGCTGTAACAATTGCTACTTTGCCTTGATCGACTGGTCTCAGGAACTGCTTCTCTGCTTTGCTGCCAGGCTGCTTGCTGATCTCTGTCCTACTGAGGACAAGGATTGGACTAATCTTACTTGCACCCAGAGTGACTCCAAGGACTTGCTGGCTTGCCTCCTATTTTCTGAATTCTCAGGGACTCAAAATATGTCTTGCAACTCTTCTGGTGCTGCTGGACTCTGCTATCTGTAAGTCCTACCCTTGCCTGAGGTGTCCCCTCCAGTCCTTGGCCGCCTCGGAAGTGGGTTAAGCAGCTGATTTTTTACACAACCACCACATCATCACCACTGCACTGATCAGAACTGACGCAGTGCCCTTCGATGCTGATGCAGTGCCGATCTGAAGACATCCCTGCACGGCTCAATGACAACACATTGACCTGACTGCGTGAATTAGAACCAATGCATTGCACTCTTGATGTCGATGCTTTGCTCCTTCTGAGGAACTTTTTTTTGTGGAACCTGAGCGAGTCTCATGACTCGTCTGCCCTTTAGTGACTTCAAAGAAGTTTTTGTTTTTATTATTTAAAAATTCATATCTCGACTTCTACTGATTGGAGTTTTGTCATTTTTATCTTCTTTGACTAAGATAAATAAATATTCTCTATTTTTCTAAACCTATGTATAGTCGTTTTTGGTGCATTCATTCCTAAGTTAAGCCTGCCTACTCTGTGCTAACCTACCAGAGGGTGAGCACAGGCTAATTCAAAGTGTGTATCTAGCTTAACATGACTAGGATTATGGTTCCAAACCTTTGCCAACTAGAGATCCAATTTCTAACAAACAGTACTAGAGTTAATGTTATTTTCACCTACGTATTTAGCACCCCACCAGTATTGTGCAATTTGTAATCAGGCCAATAATGTTTCTCATTGATATCTGGTATTCCTTCTTGCTATGAACACTGATTTATTGGTCTAAAAATCTATGTTGGATCTATAGCAAATACCCAAAATATATATTTTTTAAACATGTAGCCTAGACATTCAGGTGACGTCAATCTTCTCTTCCCAGCGCCCTTCCGTGCAGTTTGTTCAATGCACATCATTTTCTGTCTTCAGAAATGTTGATGCTCCTTTTAAGATTAATAGAGTCATAACTATCCTATAATAATAATAGTGCTTTTCATATAATGTTTGATATCATCATTAACATGCATAGACCACCATATAGCATGATGCTTATTGCAAACCCATTCAAACCTTTTATTATCATTTCAGTGCTTATGACTCCACTACTCGAAAACACATGGCTTGTTCAGAAGCTGTTTAAATTTTAATCCTCACTGGCACTCAAGTATGGAGTTTTCCTGTTATCTGTCAGCATTTTATATAGTCCATAGGGAGTCCTGTGCAACTTCAGTTGAAGCCCATTTGTTTTGCTATTTTGCTCATTATGCCAATCAAAAAATCACTTCCAATAGCGTGAAGACAGCCACACAACACTTTTAGGTCAGTCAGCGTAGAAAATGAAAAATTAACTATCCAGACTCATTTTAGTCTATCCCTTCTCTTCAATTAATTTGCATTTCATGAATAGAGCTCTCATCGAGTTGCTCTATAGGTTTGATTTTAATTAGTTGGTGTAATAACTATCGACTTTGCTGTAGGGGTATGCTGGTATTATTGATATGACTATTAAATGCAAGATGATTAGTCTATTAAAGAAGTACTAATTAACTTCCGCTACACTAAACTAAACTATTTACAGCTGATTGGCTTAAACACTGTGAGATGTTTCTTTAATTACAAGGCTCTATGTTGACATGTCACACATCACAGTACGTACGTACTTAAATAAATACACTGTAGAGGCCCTGTATCAGTGCAACAAACGAAGGGCAAAGCAGCAGGAAAATAACAGCAAAGCTAACTTATTCTAGCACACGTTAAATTTCGGAGAAATTATCTATTTTTTTAATCTTATATTTGAATGTCAATAAATGTCTTCGTTTTCATTCATGAAAATTGAAGAAACGTGCTGAAAAATGCTCTGCTTTTTAAAAAAAAAGTTTCTCGATAAAGATATAGGGCCTCATTTACGAAAAGTGTTGCACCGCTGCGGAAAAACAGCGATGCAACACTTTTCAGTGCGCCCTCCGTGCAACATCATGGGTGCACCGTATTTACTGTACGGCACTCTATGGCGCAAGGATTGACTGATACATCAGGATTCCTGCCTTATCTGTCGGCTCAAGAATGGTGCATTGCTGTAGTGTGCCCGGAAACAGACGCAACGTGTTATTTCACATGGGCCTAGCCCCATGTAAAAAGACCTGCGTCACCCCTTATGCCTGCTTGAAGCAGCCGTAAGGATTTGACGCAGTGACGCCGTAGAAGTGTCGCAGTGAAATCTAATAAATTTCACTGTGACACTCCTAAGAGCCTTTCCTGTGCCAGAAAGCCCACCCTGCATACATCATATCTGACGCAGGTATAATGTAGCGCAGAGATTTACAGTGTAATGCATCTGCCTAGATGTGTCATTTTGTAATTATGACGCAGTTTTGCTAATTTCTTATGGCACCACAGCGTCACAAAAAATTACAAATTGGCGGCGTAAGGGCCTCATAAATAGGGCCCATAGGTTTTATATGTAAGATACAAAATACATC
Source organism: Lissotriton helveticus (assembly GCF_964261635.1). Classification (NCBI taxonomy): domain Eukaryota; kingdom Metazoa; phylum Chordata; class Amphibia; order Caudata; family Salamandridae; genus Lissotriton; species Lissotriton helveticus. The sequence goes on along the minus strand of NC_136063.1, from coordinate 1,800,738,966 downwards.
AGAAATGTTATCCTTTTCACATGCACTTATCCAGATCCATACCTGAATATTGTACACTGGTGCAAAGCGTGTTTTATTGATAGCCGGTGGATAAGGATAAATTAAGATAGAGGCAGAAATGGCAGCATGAAATTATTAGGCAATGCCAGCGCTACTGTTGTTTTTCAATGGCGTTTCAGAACCACATGCGTTGTTCTACAAATGGATGAGCCTGTTATTTCCTTTGACTCTTGTCTATCCAAAAGGGAGACGATGTGGCTTAATGGCTAGGGTGTAAAAATGTAAAACGACATACATGAACATTACCGGCGTCATCTTGCCTCTGCTTGCGCGTAAGCGGCAACCATCTTAGACATCATGGCCATTTCATACTCTGCTGGTCACCTATGTTTCACCCTGACCTCGCTGTCATCCCTGACGCCCTGACTAAGCACGGCCAAATGTACTGGGGTTGTAAAAGTTCGTCATCCTGACAAGGCCCCGGAGTCACTTTCGCCCTACACCTGTTCGTCCTTTCATCCTCTGTACACCGGCAAGCCCTTCTGATAACCTCCCTCACTGCACCTGGCTGCTCAATTCGGTCCCAGTTACTAACTAACCCTTGCGGACATAGTTTATTGCCCATACACAGCAGGACTTGTTGCACTGACAAAGAGGCCTGATTTAATCAATGGCACGAACCCTTAGGCCTAACCGATCCCACATGCTTTTTGATCCTGCCGAAATATCCAGCTGCGAGATAGCAATCATCTGTTAGATCTGGGTGGGGGACGATTGCTGCTGGGTTTGAGTGGGAACCTGCTGGAGGCGGCGGGAATTCCGAGGATGTTTAACCTACCAATAAACTGATGTAAATGTGTATAAAAGACCGAGCCACGGAGATGCAGTTAGAGCACCTCCTGAAGACATACCGGTGTCCGAGTTGATGTGTTCTCCTCTGGAGAAATAAACCTGTTTCTTGCCTTCCAAGTTCCAGCACCCGCCTCGTTATTTGGATAGAAAAAGATAGTGAATTAAAGGTGTTTTGCGCCGAGCAGCATTGGTGGTCTTTGGAAAGTTGCTGCTTTTCACAATTGTCGTCCCAAAGCGGGGCCCATCAGCGACACGTGGGTTCGGTAGAGAGGTCCTAACGACGGAGTGAACATCTAAACGATTGGACTGCACCTGCCCAAGAAAGACCCTCGTCTGGCTGCCGATCAACTGAACTTCACCGGTTCCGAACGGACCTCTCTCGAGTGACCTACGGTCCTGACTGGGACCTCACAGGAGTGCCGCGGTAAAATCGGAGTAAGAGGACAATCGGGCGCTGGAAGACGAATAACTGTCCATACGGTCTGGGTAAGGTCGTGAAAAACGACTGTTATTTGACTGTTTGATTGATTGTCTTGGAATTGTTTTGATTGAATACTAGTATTCCGTTTTGAGTTATTTGAGACATTCCCTGCTTGCAAACAACAAAGAATAGGAATATTCTCTCTCTTTGCAGACAGCGAAGGATAGGTAGTGCAGACTTTTGTCTTCTTGAGTTTGAGATATTCATTTTGACCTACGTCATGCCTATCTTCTCTGGATTATTTGATAATTGGTCCGGCCCGGACCGTTTATTAGAGGTCAGTCATCCTGCGCCACCGGGGGGCACCCCTAATAAGGACATGTACGTAAAATATGGATTAGCCTCTGTAGCTTATAGCAAACTGTGGCATAAACACACTAGGAAGGACCGAGAAAATCAGTGGCCACTGACAGGATCTTTCGACCCCGCTAAAATAAAAGCGCTAGAAATAGCCCTTCATAAAAAGAAAACTACATCAACTATGCTTGATAGCTTCGATTTGTGGCAAAGAGAAGCAACCCAACGAAAGAAAAGAGACGAAGCTAGATAATGCGAAAATCGGTTCACCTAGCTTGCAAAAAGTTAGAAGAAGACATAAAAGAAAGAGAAACCGCTAGTAAAGAACAAGAGTCAAGGATTTCAGGTCAATACCCTGTTAGAGCACACGCGACTCTTTACCCCGAGCTACCAACGAAACAAAGAGTAGATGATGATTTGTTATTAGGCCCACAGATCATCCACGTGCCACCTCCTTAAGCCCCTACTCATCCTGTAGTACAACGCCAGGAATCCCAAAGCATAGCCGAAGGTAACACCATTGCCTCGGTCTCCACGGCCTCTGCACTAACCGAGCCTCTTGGCCCAAATGCCTCATCAAAAGACAAGTCAGTAGGAGTCGAATCAAAAGAGAAAGGGTTGCCAAGGGTCCCACGATTGAGTAAGGATGAACGAGCAGGCATTGGGAAAGTAGTTAAATCCCTCGTAGATAGAAAGGAGACAGAAGAGTACATAACCGACATATGCGACTCCTATGTCGAGAATCACAAGTGACACTTTGTTGTATGTCTCTGTTACCACACTCTCACTGCTTACGAAGAAAAATACAGGGATGTAGAGCCCAAACGACTCCTGGCTTTTTATAGGAAAGTAGATAAGGGAGATGGAAATGACTGTGATGTGGCGGATCTCTTCTCGTACACACTAGAGGTATTCCGCCACCTCATGGAACATGGACGGGAAGATAAGGACAAGACATCTATAATGGCAGGGCCCCTGTTAGAAAAAACAGATAACATGATGCCGATAAAGGAAGCTGACCCTTATTGGGTCCCCCCTACAGGGCCAGGGAATAACGACGATATAAACCACCAGGACGCTAAGGGAAGGGTGGTCTACAATTGGGTATATCAACCCTGGGACAGACAGGACATTCTGACGTTCCGTAAATCTTAACCAGATTTACGATAGAATCCCACCGCATTATACACCCAGTTAGGTACCGGTCTGGGATCAACCATCATGACGCTTGCCGACATCGACTTATTCTGTGGGCTATGTCTGCCAGCAGATGTGTGGAAACAAATTAGGAGGATAGACCACACAGAGCTGCTCGGTCACACCTGGGAACAACTCGGTGTACTAGACAAACAACGTAACCCTGGTCAGAAACCGGTAAAAGCTATATTAGACCTCCCCGACAAGATAGTACAAAAAATAAAAACTATGATCCCAGGGAAAAAGATAGACTGTTCCATAGTAACCGCGTGCCGCCAGAAACCACAAGAAGATGTTTCGGAGTATTTCTCCCGATTCCAAACGGTGTTCTCAGATTACAGTGGACAAGACATGTCCAACGCAACCGGACACCACTTGTTCGCGCAGAATTATGTTAAATGGCTGCTGCCGGAAGTATCGCAGAAGCTACAGACTAGCGAAAGCAGTTGGGCAGTCTCTAAACCAGCGGCCATCCTCCAGATGGCCCAGTACTATGAACACCAGAAAAACGAAAATGATAGGGCTACAGAAAAGAAAAAGAAAGACTTGAAGGAAAGAGTTATGATAGCGCAGCTTCAAGCGGTAAATACAGGAAGGGAACAATACAGGGGAGGATATCCGCAGAATGCCTCTAGAGCGCAACCACCCTGAAATGATTCATAGACGCCGTACACAGGACGTAAGGACCTAGGACAGGATCAATGCGCGTTTTGTAAAGAATATGGACACTGGAAGTCCCAGTGCCCGGTTCTGTTAGGAACTGATAGTGGCAGAGGGGCGAGGGAAATAGTAAATGGACAGAGAGGAAGAGGACACGGGAGAGGGTACATGAATGACGCTAGCAAAGAAAGGCCCGGAAGAACGAATGCATTTGATCATCCCAGACAGAATCAGTACCAACAGTCAGATTACGACCACACGTACGACTTTGCATAGGACAGCCAAGGGCAAGGGAGGGATCCAGTCGACCTCTATGTTGATCAGCAAGGCCCTTATGTTACCGCAAAGGTCCTGGGCACAAAGTCGCCATTTCTGGTCGACACAGGAGCAACACGTAGTGCGCTATCCAAATGACTGATTCCAAGGGCACCCTTGTCTGGCTCACATGTGACCTCAATAGGATTTGATGGTGCGCCCTCCACCAACCCTTTGTCCAAACCGATCCCTTTTAATCTCGAAAATAAAATAATGTTATCGACACAACATTCCTCCTCTCCTCCAACACCCCAGATGCCATTATGGTTCTTAATTTGTTGAAGCATTTCTGTGCGACTATCAGATGTTCACAGGATGGGGTACGAGTCATCTTATATGACAACCACCAATACCAGAGAGATAATCCTTCCCAGCATATGTAGCCCATTTCTGAGACAGACACATCCCTACTAGACATTTTGCCATCACACTTGTGGGCTAGTGCTGATTCAAACGTAGGACGAATGATGAGTGACCCAGTACACATGACAATACGACAAGATGCAACACTACCGAAAGTACCGCACTACAAGATATCACCAGAGGGTGAGAAAGCACTGACAGAAATCATACACTCACTGGTAGAGACAGATGTCGTGGAAGAAGTAGTGAGCAATGTGTGTAACAGTCCTATTTTGCAGATCAATGAGATAGGGAGAGGGAGATGGGAAAGCCTACCGCTTTATCATAGTTCTGCGGGAGATAAACAAGATTGTAGTGCCTCAGTATCCAGTTGTTTCCGACATCACCACTATTCTGACCCTAATTCCGTCCACTACTACCACCTTCACCATCATCGATCTAAAAAGTGCATTCTTTTCCATACCTATTCACAAGGACAGCCGCTATCTTTTCGGATTTACTCTAAGATGACGCTCATAAAGATTTTGTCGATCACCCCAGGGGTACACAGAAAGCCCAAGCATCTATAGCCAGGCGCTCAAAAGACAGTTGGATGCCATACAATTACCAGACGGGGTAGCATTGATACAGTATGTAGACGATATCCAGCTAGCAGCAGAAACCACTCCAATCGCTGTCGCAGCTACCATCCAACTACTACATTTCCTTGCCGAGAATGGTCACAAAGTTTCCCAAAAGAAATTGCAGTTCTTCAAACCACAAGTGACATATTTGGGTCACCTTTTATCAAAGTAAGGGAGGACACTCACGCCTGACAGGATCCAGACAATTCTAGACACTCCCGTTCCCAAGAATCAGAAACAAGTCCGTCCTTGATAGGCCTCACCTCATTCTGTTGACAATGGTTGCCGAACTTTAGCCTCATTGTCAAACTCCTTCTCTCCCTCCTAGCCAAAGACATCCCATTACCACTCCCATGGACTCCCGAATGCCAGACAGCGTTTAAAGAATTACGAGATGCCTTTTGTTCAGCACCCGTTCTAGGAACCCCAGACTACTGCAAACCATTCTCCCTCTACACACACGAAAGGGAGGGATGCGTATTGTCCATCTTAACACAGACAATTGGTCACAAGCAACGCCCCTGTGCATACTTCTCTGCCACCCTCGACTCCGTAGCTAGAGCGCTGACCGCGTGCTTGAGCGCTGTAGCAGCTGCAGCAGTGTCGATACGCCAGAGCGAAGGAATAGTGCTCTCCAACCCATTCACAGTGTTAGTGCCTCATGCAGTCGACATACTACTGAACCAGACCAAAACACAACACTTGACTAGCGCCCGACTGACAGGATACGAGTTGACCCTACTAGCACCACACATCACTCTTAAACGATGCATCTCCCTCAATCTAGCCACATTGCTACCCCTACCCGAGAATGACCCGGGTGTATCTCCATTGCACGACTGCGTGACACTGACTGACGAACAAACAAAGAGCAGGGTAGATCTCCGAGACACGGCCTTTTCAGAACCAGATGGGGAACTATGGGTAGATGGCTCGTGCATCAAACTCCCTGACGGGTACCACCTCCGCTGCATACGATGTCACCACAGCCCGAACTATTCTAGAGACAGCCAGAACTGCCCAACGATCCGCCCAAGCAGGAGAGCTCATTACCCTCACACAAGCATGTATTTTAGCCGCTGGAACAACAGTAAACATATCCACCGACAGCCAGTACGCCTTCGGGGTGGTTCACCATTTTGGGCTCCTGGGAGAGAGAGAGGGTTCCTGACTTCACACGGTACACCCATCCTACATGGAGATCTAGTCTCCGCCTTGACAGAAGCAGTCCTCCTCCCCAAGCAACTAGCAGTGATTAAATGTCAAGCACATAAGAAAGTGATAGATCTCATTGGACAGGGAAATGCACTAGCCGATGTTACTGCCCGAGCCACAGCCGAGGACAGAACCACGACATGAATGTACGTGACCAGGTCACAAGCAGACCATCTTATAAAAATGGGGTAACCCAAAGATCAAGACCGGACCTGGGCACAATACGGGAATGAAAAAACGGTCCGCGACCACGTATTGTAATGAATTAAATTCAAACATAAATGAATTTAATTCATTACAATACATGGACGCAGGTCATAAGCAGAGCAATGGACGGACACTAGAACCACTGTAAGAGAGATACAAATGACAGGCACAGAAGACGAACTGACTGAGTGGACACGGTTGGGACTAAAAGACGAGGAAGGCTGCTGGAGGACTAAAGATGGGATCAAATGGTTGTTACCCAATGCTTATCTGATCCCCATATTGACCATGGCGCGTTTACCTGCACACATAGGATCTGCCCCCATGACCGAACTAAACACCAGAGTATGGCATAACGGCACGATAGCAGAATCAGCAAAACGCCTAGTGCAGCAATGCATAGTATGCCTACAACACAACCCAGGGAAAGGGACAGTAGTACCACGGGGAGGATTGGGGTCCCCGACCACCCCTTCGAAATTCTCCAAATGGATTACATCCAACTAGAAAGGTGCCATGGTCTAAAATATGTTCTAGTGATCGTGTGCACCTTTAGCAAATGGGTGGAGGCATACCCCACCCGTGACAATACCGCCTTAGCTACTGCAAAGCTATTACTGAAGGAGTTCTTCCCCTGATACGGCCTTTGTAGAATTTTATTGAGCGACAATGGCCCCCACTTCATAGCAGATGTAATACAGAACATACTGAAGGGGTTGGGGTGAAACAAAAGTTCCATGCCGTCTTCCACCCCCAGTCGGCGGGCCTGGTAGAAAGACACAATGCCACGCTAAAATTGAAACTGGCAAAGATAGTAGCAACGACTGGGTTGAAATGGCCTGACGCCCTCCCATTGGCATTGCTGTCAATGGGCTCCACACCAACCAAACACCGATTGACCCCGTATGAGGTGGTCTTCTGCAGGCCTATGAACATTTGGGCAGCACCAAAACCAACCTCCAGTAATGATGTCTCGGACATATTAATGTTCGATTACTGGTATAAATCGACAAACAAACTAACACTTATCCACCAACAGGTGCAGCAAGCCATACCAGACGTGTCCAGGGGCCCGGGACATGATATCAGGCCTGGAGATTTCGTACTGATAAAGAATTTCCAGCGGACGAAGAGTCTGGAACCCAGGTGGACGGGCCCCTGGCAAGTCTTGATCACCACCCGAACTGCTCTTTGAGTAGAAGGAAAGCGAAATTGGCTTCATGTACATCACTGTAAGAAGATCTCCCCGACGCTGACAGCCCACGAGGAAGTGGACGTCCAAGAAGAGATCCTGATGAAAGATCAACCAGTCTTGAGTTGCTACCCACAAACAGAGACACTTGAACTGGCAGAGTTAACCGACCCCACAGTACCATCCAAGAAAGGGTACAACTTGAGATCAATGAAAGGAGGGTGCCTCGACAAGCAACCCACTAACAGAATCAAAAGTCTCAGATCAGTAGCTAAATATACAATCGCTACCAGGAGAATCGCTTGAAAAAGTATGTGGTCCTGTCAGTCATCAAGCCCCTTGAAGATGATGGAAGAACCCGGACGACGGAAGAACCACCACAAAGACTCCAAAACTGGCAAATTGCACAGCACAAAGACAATTGCACTTGTAGCAGCATCTCTCATCTCTCTCTTGCTAATGGGCACAGTCTGGATCATTGAAAAGAGTGCTCCTGCATACAGAACAGTGTCACCTACCATGCAACCCACCACTAAGAAAGAAAACTACCTCTTATCACTGTCACCACGCCTCCGAGAACGACGCAAAGAATTCTTGAATAATTCTTTCATACAACTCTTGCCCCAAAAGCCACCAATTGTTGGGTCTGTGGGCTGCTACCACATGCCACTGAACATTCCATTCCTTTCATCCCTTCACCCTTTTCTGTTCATGGGTCCTGCCTCGTCTGGTTAATGCTCCTACGAAAGAGCTACAAAGACAATGCTGCATCCGGTGGGACAATCTAGCAATTCTACGATGAATTTTGGCTGAATAAATCAAGAAGAACAACCGCTCCCTTTTGCCCTCTCACTTCAAATGCAACCTTCCCAATGAACATCCCTGCCAAAGAGCGAGTAGAAATGCAAATGTTCAACAACCCAGCCAGAGCAACCTTTTCCTATCTAAAGAAAAGAACTGCCGGAACCATGACAGTGGCCCTATCTGTGGTGAACATCTCAGGCCTCGTCTGCATTAGAGGCCACGGGACTAAGATCATGGCTCACAGCACTTGTCAAATAACGAGGACTCTGAATACTGCTGACCCCCCTTCATTTGTTGCATCACCCAACATGTACTTCGTCTGTGGTACCAAAGCCGACACCTGGCTCCCGAAAGGCTGGGGGGGCACATGCTACATCGCCTTTGTTCTGCCGCCAACCTACACAGCACCTGCAGGACACCACCGAGAAAGGCGATCGAAAGACACAGACCAAGCAGACTCTGCTGCATCCTAGTTCCTCGATGCAACAAAAGGTCTTGTCCCATTCTGGGGTCCGATGGCAAACAGCCGTGCCATCCGACATCTGTCTCAAGAAGTAGAGACACCCCTGAACGTCACAGCTGTCATCCCCACCAACAACACTGCTGAGCTTCAGGCAGTCCGCCTGGTGGCTTTATAGAACCGCCTTGTTCTAGACATGGTACTAGCGGACCGTGGAGGAGCATGCCGTATCATCGGTGCCAGTTGCTGCACTTTCATCCCTGATAACTCACCTTATGTTTACAAGGCAATTGAACATCTTCACCAGCTGGCATCAAAGATCCATCAGGAATCAGAGGCTTGAACTCTTGGAAGCTGGTTTTGGGGCATTTTGAAAGAACGGGGTTGGAAAATAATGATAATCCTCTTAGTCCCAATCTTTGCAATATGTGGCTGCTGTTTGGGGATATACTGTATACCGCCCTTGTGTTCTCTTTGTCTGAACTCTTAGTGCCCTATGTCTGTGGACATTCAACTCGCAAAAATGTGAGTAATGTATGATAGAGAGATACAGGACATTACGGACATTGAAGTAAACTGACAACCTGGCTAGGATATGTTCAAAGGGCCGACTGTAAAAATGTAAAACGACATACATGAACATTACCGGCGCCATCTTGCTTAGCGAGAACCTCTGCGTGCGCGTAAGCAGCAACCATCTTGGACAACGTGGCCATTTCATACTCTGCTGGTCTCCTATATTTCACCCTGACCTCGCTGTCATCCCCTACGCCCTGACTAAGCACGGCCAAATGTACTGGGGTTGTAAAACCTTTTCATCCTGACAAGGCCCCGGAGTCACTTTCCGCCCTACACCTGTTCGTCCTTTCATCCTCCGTACACGGCAAGACCTTCTGATAACCTCCCTCACCACACCTGGCTGCTCAATCTGGTCCCAGTCACTAACCAACCCTTGCGGACATAGTTTATTGCCCACACACAGCAGGACTTGTTGCACTGACAAAGAGGCCTGATTTAATCAATGGTGCGAACCCTTAGGCCTAACCGATCCCACATGCTTTTTGATCCTGCCGAAATATCCAGCTGCGAGATAGCGATCATCTGTTAGATCTGGGTGGGGGACGATTGCTGCTGGGTTTGAGTGGGAACCTGCTTGGGGCGGCGGGAATTCCGAGGATGTTTAACCTACCAATAAACTGATGTAAATGTGTATAAAAAACCGAGCCACGGAGATGCAGTTAGAGCACCTCCTGAAGACCTTCCGGTGTCCGAGTTGATGTGTTCTCCTCTGGAGAAATAAACCTGTTTCTTGCCTTCCAAGTCCCAGCGCCTGCCTCATTATTTGGATAGAAAAAGATAGTGATTCAAAGGTGTTTTGCGCCGAGCAACATTGGTGGTCTTAGGAAAGTTGCTGCTTTTCACAAGGGCAGCCAATCTTGAATCTGGCGGGAGGCTAAAACATCCTGGGATTCTGGGTAAATCACTTAATCTCCACGTACCTAAAAATGAATGTGTCCCAAAATTAGCCAGAAGCTGGTATTATGGTGGCATAGCGCTCACTGCAATCCAGAAATATTATTGGATGGCCCAGCTCACTGTAATTAATCATTGGATCCACCTACCCCCCGATGAGCCGGCGTGCAGAATGGACTGCCGTAGCATGACTCCGGGGGGTTATCTCAGAGCGATATACAGATGGGGTAAGATTGCTGTATTGCCCAGCCCAACGTCAGTCACAATACAGACCTGGCAAGAAGCATCGGCGGCCCTTACCTGGCGTAATAAACTCACGCGAGGGACCTCACTATGGGACCCTAGGAAACTTGGCCTCTTACCAAAGCAGCGACGCTTTGAAAAATGGGACATGATCAGCATTTTGAGGGTGGGAGACTTGTGGGTGGGGGAGAGGTAATTCCCATTGCTGAACTCCAGAGAAACTACCAATTGGCACATTCTGTAGCCTTTTTCCATCTCCAGATCAACCATGAATTGAAGGGAAAGCTGCAGAGTGAAGCGGAGCTTCCGGAATGTTCTCCCATGGAGGACAGACTACTAGACGATTTTATGGTAAAAGGAGCACTTTCTCCTATGGACTGCAAAATCCTTTATAACTCCCCAGAACTCTTGTCCACACTTCAAAGACGCTGGGAGACCGACCTGGGTAACCTAGATGACATCAAATGGCTGGAGGCTCCAGCGTCCCCTTGGGAGGTGGGCATAAGATCCCAATTGAAATAAATATACAACTCAAAATTTTCTGCAGAAAATATTTCGCCTGTACCACATTGATAAAAATGGGGAGGCCTGAGTGCGGCCTATGCCCGAGGGGATTTGATGAAGAGGGCACCCTTTTTCACATGATATGAGGATGTCCTGCACCACAGGACTATTGGGACAGGGTGATGTTCTTTATCTGAAATATTTGCAATATAACTGCAACCAAGTCGCCATAGTGGTGTCTCTGGAACATATGGGATGGGATAAACCTCAATAGCAAAGAAAGTCTCCGGCTAACATTGGGTTTTATTGTCGACAAAAGAAATATAGCCAAGCAGTGGAGGGCAACATCAACCCGTACAATGAGCAAATGGAAAACTGATAAGGGCTGGTGTATGGTGGCGGAACAGACAATGTATATGAGTTGAGCCTGTCCCAATAAGTGGACCAAGGTGTGGGGAAAATGGAAAGGGACATGTGGATGATTTGCAGGCCGATGAGATGTGTGGTGCAAATGCGAAAAAAAACTTGTCTGGATGAAGGTGACATATGGGCAAAGGGTTTGTGCTATATAAAACTGCAACAAAAAAAGTTGCAGCGTTAATCTGTCAGAGCTTTCTCAAGGGGGACTGTGGGTCAGAAACTTGGATGCAATATGATACTAAGTAACAAAATACCAGATTCAGGGCTGGCTGTAGGGTTCCTGGAATTCTCATGGGTCTGGTAAAGTAGTTACGCTCGGGATCAGTAACATGGGCAAGGGGCGTATTGGGACCAGCACTGGGGACCTCAAATGCAGCCGTAAGTACCCAGCCAGACATTTAACTTCTACAAAATAGGTGTTTATTTAAAAAAAGAGAAAAGAGGGCAGTTAAAATCACTATATACAAAAAAGTAGGAAATATTAGCATCTTCTAGGAGGATAGCCAACCACAAACACGTCTATGACGTTAGCGATCCAGTTGCTAGATTTTGATACCTCATGACTCTGGCCAATGGAATCCTGAGGGGTAAACATCACGTGTTCTTAGCTAACTTTGAATTTTTTTTATATCAGAATATCAATAACAAATATATCGTCTGACATAAATGATGCGGCCTAAGTATCGTTTACAAAAATATCGCTCCATTAGGTGTAGATGTATTATGAATAGCTCCAAAGGGGTTATCTTTTTAAAAATAATATTGTCTGATTTTAGACAGGTCACAATATTCTGATAGCACACCTTTGGAACTATTTGGGTTTACTGCTTTTTGTCTAGCTAAGTTATTGCATCAGTTAATGAAAAACATCACAATTAATAACCACACAAACCAAAATTAAAGGAATGGTTATAAAAGATATTTATTATTGCAACCGTTGGGTCCTCTATCTAATAAGTGTTTGAAATTTACAGGCCAACAGTTCATCGCATCACAATAAGTAATCAATTGATACACAATATATGAATTTGATGTAAAGTGCTTGGACCAGTGTTGGAATAAATATTTGAAATCCGTGTTTTCTGGGCATAGATGTTAATTCTGGCAGTCGTTGCAGCCTTTGTCAGTAACAGGAGTATGGAACCTGGAGAGACATTTTACAAATTAACAGTTCAATATGGAGTCCTCTGGGTTCAGACATGCGATGATTGCCCACCTGCATGTTCATATGCCCCTGGCATTCAAGAATGCTCTAAAAAGTTCACATCTTGCATTCCTTAATCTTGGGCAGATAAACAACCAGATGGTTTAGGTCCTCTTTTGTTGCCTCGCTCAGTTCAATTGCCAGCCAGGGTGGTCCACTCACCAATAACAGAGGTGATCGCTGAATAAGTGGATCCAAGATAGGGTGCAGGTTTAAGGGACTTGTAAGCTTTTTGCCTATTCTCACCTAGACCGTAGGACAGAGATGCCAGATATGGACAAACAGTGCATAAAGTCGGAGATTGACAATCAATAAATCCATTTTGAAAATACATCAGCTACGGAGCTAGAAACAGGGATGCAGTTTCCCTGTCTTGCTCTTCTCAAATTATTTCCCTATTCCTTGTCCTCTAAACACTCAATCAGCCAGAATTGTCATTGCATGGTCTGCATTCTAGTTCTTGCTCTTTCTGTGCATTCTGCAGCAGGCTCGTGTGTCCTATTGTTCCTCTACACCAGCACGGCTTTTCTGTTCTCTCTTAAGACCCTTGATACAGTGCTGTGTAAATGCACTGTGTAACTGCACTGGCCTACCAGGGGTTACCTCACTACTGCACCATTTGCTAGCTGCAGACTGTAGTGTTCGGCGGGGTAGCGGTACAGTCTACCCGCAGCCGGACGCTAATCACTGGCGCTGGCGCGTGACGCCAGACGTTGAGATAAAATAAAGAGGCGTGGCCCCCGTGAGTCAGTCGGAACCGCGCCATTAGTGTAAACACAAGTGTGGCGTGTCTTATCTAATGGCCACGGCGCACATCATACATCAGGCGCAGTGGCAAACTTCACACTGGCGACGAGGGGGTCTCTAGAACTCACGCCAGGGGACTGTCATAAACAACAACAACAAAAACACAAAGAAGAAAATGGAATCCACAGTGCCCTACACAGAAGCCTTGCCTGCTTTCACCAGGGACACAGTGCCCTGCACAGAAACTTTGCCTGCTGCCATCAGGGACACAGTGCCCTATACAGAAGCCCTGCCTGCTGCCACCAGGGACACAGTGCCCTGCACAGAAACCTTGACTGCTGCCACCAGGGAGAGCCTGAGCATCCCGGTAAGAGACAGCCTCCTCCCATATGAGAGGGCCTGGTAGCCCCAGCCATACCCTGCGCCCACAAGGCTTATTAACCCTTGCACCCCTGCTCTGGGGGTCACCTTAAATAGCACACTGTGTAGCAACCCCTGGGGACATTGTTAGTTGGAGACAGCCTGGCACTCCACAGTACATGGAACCCAAGTGCAACCTCAGCTAAGCGGCTGCCCTCAGGCCTGTCAAAGAGGCAGTGCACATGCCACGAGGTACGCCCACATCCATGCCCTGATGGCGGCGATTCCTGCGATTGAACCATTCATTGTAGATGGCGCCCCCTCCTCCCTCGCCCCGAAATGGAGGGACTGGACAGAGCGTCTCCAGTTTGACTTTGAAGGGGCTCAGATATCCTGTGAACGGTGCAGAGTGCTACTTGTCAACCTGGGGGGCAAGGACATACACCACATTTACAAAATGTTGGTAGAAGCAACCCCAAAACGTATGTGACACTGCTCAACGCTCTCAATGCGCACTTTGAGCCCATGGCGAACAGAGACTATGAGAGGTTCGTTTCTCGCCAGGCCAGACAAGAAGCAGAAGAATCGTTGGACACTTTTCATGGGCATTTGAAGGAACTCGACGGCATGTGCGGCTCCCAGGATGAACAAGAGGAGATCAGGGGCCAGATAATACAAGGCTGCTACTCGTCAAAGCTCAGAGAGAATATTCTCCAGGAATCCGGCAAATTCCTGGCTGACATCCTCACTTTGGGGCGGTCCAAAGAATTATCGAAGGCCAGAGCATTCCACATCGAGGCTGCCCTCCATTGCCCCATCAAGACGGAACAGGCAAATGTGGAGGAGCAGGTGAACATAGTGAGAGCCAAGAGGAAAGCGTACACAAGACAGAAAGAAAGAATGTGTCTACTGTGGAGGCACACCCTACCGCATGCAAGACTGCCCGGCAAAAGGGAAGAGGTGCACAGCCTGTGGGTGGATGAATCATTTTGCTAAGGTCTGCAGGTCATCGAAGCCCCGAAAAGAAACAGCAAAGGCAGCAACCAAAGCAGAGGAAGAAGATGCCGAGGACACCGAAGAGTATGTCCGTTTCATAGCTGAGAGGTCCCGACCACTTCCGATAATGACAAGTGTCTGCAGCTAGCCATCACCGCAGTTCGGATGAATGACTGGTGCCCCATTCAGACCACAATGGCCCGACGAATGCCCCAAGCAAAGGTCGCGCTTGAGTCAATCGTGCTAATCAAGTACAAACTCTCCGTTGACAGCAGTGGGTGCCTACTCAGATGTTCGCGGCTAGTGATTCCGTCGGTCCTGACTCAACAGGCGGTGGATCTCGCACATTGAGGACACCAGGGCGTGGTGAACATGAAATGTCAGCTGAGAGCGAAAGTGTGGTTCCCGAGGATCGACCTAATCGTCGAGCAGACAGTCAGAACATGCCAATGGTGCCAGGGGTCAGGCCAGTCAGATCGCCCTCACCCGGTCATCACTGAAGACAACCTGCAACGGCCATGGGAGTGCGTCAGTGTCGATTTTGGTCATCTTCCGGGTAGACTCTATGCCCTCGTAGTCATTGATGATTTCACGAAATACCCTGAGATAGAAATCGTTGGGAGTCAAACAGCTACCCAAGGGATCACCAAGTTAGAGAAAACCATTGCAACTCACTGGATCTTTGAGGTGGTGAAGACTGACAACAGCCCACCTATTCAGGGGCAAGACTTTGCAGACTATCTCAAGTCTTGCGGCATTCAACATCGGAAATAACACCACGTTGACCCCAAGCAAATGGGGAAGTAGAGAGATTCATGCGCACTCTCAACAAAGTCATTCGCATTGCCCATGCTGAAGAAGCCCCTCTGGAGAGAGCCATCTACAGTTTCCTGATAGAATACAGATTGACACCTTATCTCACGACTGAGGGAGCACCGGGTCCAGCAAGCATGGTTCGAGTGGTGCGGGTCACCATTCCTCATCACCCGAACTGGGCCCCTTCCCAGATTGACACTACAAGGGTTCTTGCCAAAAGGACCAGCACTAATGACCATGCTAGAGTCATACGAAGGCCGAAGGCATCGATTATCAGAGAAGGAGACCTGGGCTATGTGAAAGACAGGCACCTGGGGAGCAAGTTCCGTCTCCCATTTGAACAGGGCCCATGGACAATGACTCGTCGGACAGGCACGATGATCACAGGTCGGAGGATAACAGAAGAACTCACACGCAATGTATCATTCTTCAAAAAAAGTCAATGCAGGGACTCCCAACGTTCTACCACAGGATAATATGGAGGTGGGACCAAGTCAACAGACAGCGTAAGAGGAAGTAGAAGAAGGCCAAGGGTCCATTCCTATGAATGAAGAGGACAGATCTGACCAAGCTGAATCATCCCCTCTCAGAAGTTTGGACAGACGACAGTCCAGTGCCTCAGTGAGAGCTAAGGAAAGAGGAGTCTTGCAGGAAGTGATTCCGTCCCCATCATCATCATGGGGAAAGCATTCAGGATACTGCCTGCAGAACAGTCCGGCTCCCTCCTCCCATCTAGCGAGGTTCATGGTGTGATTAACCAAAGACTTGCAGCAGGATGAGACTGGTGACTGAGCAGGAGCTGAGAGCAGGCGGCTCTACCGGAACTGTTGATGTTTTGTTAATGTTTTACAAAGGTTAGAAGGAATGTAGTGTTCGGCAGGGTAGCGGTTCAGTCTACCCGCAGCCGGACACTAATAAATTGTCCTGGCGCGTGACGCCAGAAGTTGAGAAAAAATAAAGAGGCGTGGCCCCCGCGAGTCAGTCGGGACCGCGCCGTTAGAGTAAACACATGTGTGGCATGTCTTATTTAATGGCCGCGGCGCGCATCATACATCGGGCACAGCGGCAAACTTTACACAGACCACAGAAGTTTGTCTGGGGATTAGGTTTGAAACGACCGAGTTATTATCTCCTACCACCACTGACCTGGCAGGTTCATTCACTGTCTGATGATCCTGTGTCCAAAGTAGAGTCACTATATCTGAAAGGAAATCACGGCTGCATCACTATTTCAATATAGATCCCTCCTACCTTTAAAAATGAACATTGACAAGGCAGCACGTCAGACATTTTGAATAGAATTAAATGTTGTTATGTATATGATTCATTAGTCAGCAGTGTTGTCGGTGTCAAACACACACACAAACCCATGCACAAACTCTCTCACTCTCTCTCTCTCTCTCTCTCTCTCTCTCTGAGTGGGGCATGGAAACTGCAGCTCAAGGATCCTTAAATACAACAATACGAGTACAACATGTCCACCAGTACTATAAGCTTTGCTTACACACAGACATTTAAATATATACAGCAATACTCACACACATGCACACAACAACTGTGCAGCTTCCTGAACATATGTAGAATAATTATAATATCTTTGCCCCTTTAGAATCTAGGGTTCCTTATACCTTATAATTGAATTGAATTGAATTGAAACAACACTTGTATAGCGCTAACTACCCGGAGGCCTCGTAGCGCTTATGACAGGAACTTAGTTAGCGAGGGCTCAAGGTAGGTCAGCAGAGTGTAGCATACAAGTGGGTTTTTAGAGTTTTCCTAAAAGAGAAATGGTTTACAGTTTCTCGCAGAGACAGAGGAAGGGTGTTCCAGAATTTTGCCGCAGTGTGTGAGAAGGAGCGGCCACCCCAACGAGCCTTCTTGACTCTGAAGGGAGTAGCCAGCTGGGCGGAGCTGGAGCGAAGGGAACGAGGTGGGGCATAGGGGATGACCAGTGAATGAAGAATTGCAGGGCCGGTACGATGGAAGGCCTTGTGTAAAATACACATGGCCTTAAATTGTATTCTTCCGGCTATAGGGAGCCAGTGAAGTTCCCTTAAAGCATTCCTCGCTGACTGCCAACGGGGGAGGTTGTAAAGTAGACGGGCGGCACTGTTCTGGGTGACTTGGAGCCTCTGGATGGTATAGGCAGGGGCTCCCATGTAGAGGACATTCCCGTAGTCCAGGCGGGATAGTATAAGGGCCTGGACCAGGATCCTCCTTGCCTGGAAAGGGAGCAGAGGGAGCACCCTCCGAAGCATCCTCATCAACCCAAAACAGGTAGCCGAAGTCTTTGTAGCTTGAACCGAAAAGTTAAGGTCGGTGTCAAACCAAATCCCCAAGCTTTTTATTTGGGGTTTAGGCGTGGGGGGTGGGCCTAATCATGGAGGCCAGGAGGATGCAAAGCCCGAGGGGGAAGGATTGCCCAACAGGATGACATCTGTCTTCTCCCCATTCAGTTTTAGACATGAGGATTGCATCCATCTGGAGACCGCCTCCAAACAGGATCCTAAGGTGCTAGACGATCCCTCCTGGTGGTCTAAAGAGACCACCAGTTGGGTATCGTCTGCGTAGGTGACAATACGCACACCGAAGGGATGGACTATCCTGTCTAGGGGCTCCATGTAGACATTAAACAGAGTGGGGCTCAGGGAGGAGCCCTGAGGAACCCCACATCTGAGAGGATGTTTAAGAGATGCCACCTCGCCCTCGAAGACCTGGAAGAAGCGGTCAGCCAGGAAGGATGTTAGCCATTCCAGGGCTGCGTCCGACACACCCAAGTCCGCCAGACGTTGTAAGAGCGTGACATGGTTGACTGTGTCGAACGCAGCACTTAGGTCGAGTAGGATAATGGCGACCTTTCCACCCTGGTCCAACACGGTTCTAGCTTCCTCCGTTACCGCTAAAAGAGCGGTTTCCGTTCCATGTCGAGGGCGGAACCCTGTTTGGGAGGCACGCAGGAGACCATTTGATTCCAAATGGCTCGTCAAGATGTTATTCACGTGCCTCTCAAGTAATTTACTCAGCCAAGGGAGCAAGGATATAGGGCGGTAGTTCGCCAGGTTGCTCTGGTCCAAATTGGGCTTCTTCAACAGAGCCCTCACCATTGCGCACTTCCATGACGGGGGTACGGAATTTGTGGTGATGGAGGTGTTGAGGACGTCCAGTACAACCGGGCGAATTATGTCCATTACCTTACGAAGGGTCTGGGGGGGTGCCGAGTCATTGGGTGAGCCAGAAGTGATCTGAGGGATAAGTTTATCCAGCGCTGGCGTGTCCAGGAGAGGAATGGCGTTTAGTTGACAAGGCGTAACAGTAGGCAGGAAAGGAGGAGGAAAGGGATCCAAAGTGTTGTCGACTTCTCCAAAAGAACAGTATATAGTCTGAATCTTCAGGGAGAAGAAGTCAGCCAGATTATTGCAGCGGTCCTGAGCGCCCTCCAATGAGGGACATTCGGTTGGGGGTGAGGTAAGGGTTTTGACGATTTTAAAAATTTCCCTTGGGGCATTAGCGGCGGCCTCAATTTTACTGCCGTAGTAGGAGGCTTGTGCTGTTTTTTGCTCCTGTTTATAGAGCCTAATAGCCGCTCTATAACTGGCCTTCCTGTCTTCGGAGTAATCTTGTCTCCAGGCTCTTTCGTACTTGCGACAGAGCAGTTTCTTGGATTTGAGGTTGGGTGTAAACCAGGGAGCAGGTTTAGGTCTTTTAGTGACAGTGGTAGCTCGCACGGGAAGGACCATGTCCAGTGTAGAGGAGATCCAGCCATCGAAATTGCTGGCTGCCGTATTAGCATTCGGTGCCTTCCTCGGGGGATCTCTGGCCAGGGCAGTTTCCCATTCAGGGAGGGGGAGTGAGGACCACTTCCTACCTCGCTGTTTGGCAGGGTGACGAGTGGGGATGAAAGAATATGTGTGCCAGATAAAGGGAACTAAAAAGTGGTCAGTCCAGGGTAGCGGGATGGGGGTTAGCACTGTGATATCGTTGCTGTTACTGTAGATATGGTCCAAGAGATGGCCTCTGTTGTGGGTTATATGAAACCCTTTTTGCTGGAGATCGAGAGCGGAAAGGCTAGAGCGGAGCATATTGGCTGCTGTGTTGTGAGGGTCATCCAGGTGCAGATTAAAATCCCCCAATAGAGTAAAATTGGGTGAAGACAACACAACGCTAGCGGTAAGATCCGTTATTTGGGCAATAGAGTTTTTTAAAGCGCCAGGAGGGCGATAGGCTAATAAACCTGAAAAGGTGGTAGTGGGTGAGAATTCTAATGAGAAGAGGACACTTTCGCAGGCAGGTGAGGTGGTAGGGGTAATGCGGCATTTGTAATTGTCTCGGTAGACAATAGCCAATCCCCCACCCCTCCCGGTCTGGCGATCTAGCCTCTTAAGAGTAAAGCCTAGAGGAATAGCCCACCCAATCGCTGGATCATTATCTGAATGAAGCCATGTTTCCGTTAGGAAAAGTGCGTGAGGGTTGAGTTCTTCAATCATGAGATGTAACTCCGTGTGATGTTTACAGACGGACCTGCAGTTTAGGAGATACAATCTCCATTCTAGAGCAGAGGGAGGGCGTAGAGTACCTATATTAGGAGTAGAGGGCTTCCAGCAGCAGTTCGTGCAGAGATAATTAGTATTAGACGGGTGAAACAGATGGGCACAATGAGGACGTAAAGGAGGGCGTAGGGCGAGCAGTGATGAGACATCATAAGAGAGTGTGGGGAGAGCCATAGCAAACCAATCTACCCACCGGTCCGCCGGAGCGTCTGGACGCGGACTGGCGCAGACTGGCTTCTCTCTGGCGCCTCTCCGGCGCGTCTACGGCGCTACCGCTGCGCGTCACCGCTGCGCGATTAATTGAGGTCTAAATAGGTTAGGCGGAGTGTGAGACTAGCGCGTCAACCCACCAAAGATGGCCGCCTCCGATGGAGCAACCAGGAAGTTGTGCCGCTTGCCTCCCTCCACAACAAACAGCACTGGTAGCTGCGGTGGACCGGGGAGTGAGCGAGCACACAACAGGTAAGTAAGTTCACAAAAGTTTTACAGAAGTACACTTATAAATCAGTACACTTTTAAAATCATGTCACAATTAATGTCATAGTGTAGTGAAGGCAGGGCCCTCATTGCGCTCATTGCTATGTTAGCATAGGCTTATTAGAAGTTTAAACGCCATTTTACATTTTGCTGCTTTTGCACATGACACTACATGTAACTGTTGTTGTAAGTTAGGCTGCGTGAAATTCTTCACATGAGAATGGCTTGTTTTCAAATATCCCTAGACTTACATATCGACCTTAGTCTGTACAGTGAGTGCTGAAGCCTCCAAGGTTATCATAACAGTGTTAGGTGTTTTTTGGGCTGATCGACTCATGCTCTAGACATAACATGCACGCAGTTGCAGCTAGCTGAAATTCTGGCGTCTTTAATATCACACTGCATGCATGATTTAGACACTTGGAGAAAATCCGTTTCCAGAGAGAGAGAGCTTATGCTGATCCTGATGTGATTCATCTCTACTGATTTTGGAGTAATGGGGTACCCCATTCAAGCCTAATAGACCTTCTAATATTATACATAACATAGCTCCTAGCTAGGGAGGGTGGCATACAAGGCACTATAGGACCTGTTTCCACTATAATTATAATATGATTTCTCCTTTTGTGTTTTATGGAATTGTAACAATGCTGATTGTATTATTTTTAATCATATGCCTGCTTGTGTTAGCAAAAATACTGCATCTTAGAGTACGTTGTTAAAATTAATATTTTAAACTTTATTGTGTTTCTTTTTACCCATGTTGTAGACTGGTATGAGAATATAACGAAAGAGTGTTCTTGATTCCCACCATTCCTGAGTGTATCCTAAGTTGCATATTCTGGTTTGTCTAATCATTGGTACCTTTGCTATAGGACGAAGAGCTAATGAGTCACTGATGCTAGTCGGTTAGGGGGTTCTAGGTACTGAGGTGAGTTTTTTGGTCCACCACAATTCACTGAGGTCCTGGGTCTCTGTGCACATTTCTGTGTATGAGCAGAATCCCTGCAAAATGGCGCACCTAACGATGTGGTCTTACATTTGAGACTCTCGAGTAGTGCTTATAACAGTTCACAAAACCCTCCCTATTGTTTCCGGTTGACAGTGGTGACGGATTAACCTACCTATATTTACATAGGTTTTTCTCAAGCTTGATAATATTAAAAAGGTCCGTACTTTGAATTACTTTCAATTTGTGCTACAGTTCTTTTGCATTGTACTTTTATCTCCTGTGTCATTATGGGTGACGTTGAAATACCCCAACAGGGTCGGATGGTGGTCCGCAATCATTTGCAGGCATATGCCGTCCCCTTGGAGGGCATGGTGGTACTTTTTGTGGTGAGTGCTGAACCCGCTTACTCATTTGAGCTTCTCTACTCATGGGTTACATTCCCTGCGGTGAATGGAGATAGCACTACCTTTCATCAGAATCCCTGCAACAATAGTGTACTCAAATATTGCACAGCCACTTGAAGAGCAAAAGGGATGTTAGTGAAGTGAATGGAAGGAAATATATATACCAAGCAGCCATGGAGGTTGTTTTACTACTGTATTGTAAAAACATGACTGCTGACGCAGCTACCGTAGTTAAATATTCAGAGTTTACATTTTACTCTTAGATCAGGTGTTCAGTTTCTGAATCCTACATAAGCAAGGGCGTAAAATCCGTACCGCTCGCGAATTTTGCTGATTTTCGGCAAATTCGCAATCTGCGAACTCTCGTGAACTAGCCGAAAATTCGTAAAATCCGTGCGAAGCGGATTTTTTGCTTGGTCGCACTTGCCAACTAGAATACGATACAATTTCGCGGGAGTAAACACTTGCGAACACGTAGATGCGGCGGGCAGCGACAATCTCGCAATTGCGAGATTGCAAAATTTGCAATTTCGCACAAGAAATCCACCAGCAGGCAGCATAAACCTTGAAAATTATGATTTTTATCAGAATAACTCCTCAGGTTGACATTTGCCTGCACTTTTTCTTTGCAAGGAGTCCATTTTGGGGGGGGGGGAGTAAGGAAGTGCCCCACAGTCTCCAACTTCCTGTTCCTGTCCAGCAGGCTCCTCCCAGTGCTTTCTTCATGTGCTGGTCACTTTGATTTGGATCTTGACCTGGAAGGATTACTTTTTGTGGATGCTGCTGGATATTTGGATTTTTGCAAAACTGAAAGCACTCAGCAGGTGCAAAAGTTCAATCTTATCATTAGTAACCATTCCCTGTAGTGCTTCCTGAGGGGCCCCTTCAGAGTTCATTTGCCTACTTGCAACTTTTCTATGACCCTGCTCTGACCCTCACAGCAGGCTCAGAGAATAGCTACAAGTATACAACAAAGGTCCTGGTAAAAAAATTACACTGCAACAGAAAGCAATTACAGACAAAACTGAAAGCACTCAGCAGGTGCAAAAGTTCAATCTTATCATTAGTAACCATTCCCTGTAGTGCTTCCTGAGGGGCTCCTTCAGAGTTCAGTTGCCTACTTGCAACTATTCTATGACCCTGCTCTGACCCTCACAGCAGGCTCAGAGAATAGCTACAAGTAGGTCCTGTGAAAAAAAATTGCACTGCAACAGAAAGCAAATTACAGATAAGGAAGCAGGTGCCAGCCAGACTGGAAGTTTAAATTCAGTGACACATTAATCAACCCCAAATTAATTTATGTCAGTTGAAGCAGGGCAGGTGTGCTTGCTTTTTTTCACCCCCATAATCTACAGTGATAAACCAACCAGAGGGTGGCAGTGATGTACCAGAGGGTGGCATGGGTGTACCAGAGGGTGGCAGTGGTGAAACAGAGGGTGCTGTGAACCTGTGATGATGAACCAGACGTAGAAACAACATAGTTGCGGCCGTTGCGAGCCGACAAGTAAGTTCGCAATTGCGAACTGGTACACAACCCTCGCGAACTGGCAGAAACCCTTGCGAACACACAAAAAAAGAAAAAAAATCCGCAAATTCGCGAGAGTTTGCGGATTTTGCGGATTGCGAATCCGTAAATACGCAAGTTCGCGGATTGCCAATTCGCAAAATCCACCCATGCTTAATCCTACATATGGAGTGCTGCATCCTTTTCAGGGCCCTTATATGAGTGTGTGAGAATACACATGAGGGTGACCTTGTTAAGGGAACTGTGTCCAGTTTTGGAAGCTTCAGTTTGAGTCTAGTGCCCACATGTACAGGCCTCACCTGGAGCATTGTGTCATGTTTTAATTAAAACATGTTTATGAATAACTCCATAACCTTTAGGCCATTTGAACCATTTTGTTTAAGTATCTCTTGTTCCATTTATACCTCTGCCAGTGTCTTGGGTCAAATGCCTGTGAATGACACTGCTGTTGGGGTTTGTGTATTCCTAACAGATAGTGCTATAAAGGGGACTGGGTGTAGACAGGATGGATCATAATGAAGATGTGTTGCCTGCCCCACGTACACTTCAAACGGCTTGCATCCAGCACATACAAATGAAGTCAACACTAGATTTTTGTCACCTCAGACTTCTTGTCGCATTAGCAGAGAAAGAGAAAAACTTTCCAGAACCAGATGTGGGGAAGTATAGGAAAGCACCCCACTTCAAAGGCATGTGCCAGGTATACATATTGGACCCTCAGAACACCTATTTAGTACACTCCTAGACCGGTGGAAGATCTTAGAAGGACTGCAGGGACTCCTAGAGAACTGCCTTGTTGCTACCAGAGGACTGTCCTGTTGCTTGAAAGCCTGCCTTGCTGCTTGAAGGTGAACTGGGCATCTTCTTGAACTCAGGACCACCATACGTGACTCCAAGGGCTAGTTAACTACCATCCTGTGTGAGCTACAGGACCATAACAAGCTCCATAGATCTTCAACCCTGAACTTGAGCCCTGCTGGACAAAGCCCTAAACCCCAAGTGGGGCGTCCCAATTCCCTGACCCTTGGAAGTGGAGCAGAATCTATCTAACATCAAAATGTTAAAGATTAAACTTCTCACACTCTTCTTTGGTGGTAAATGATAGTAGAAGAGCAGCATTCTAAAAGTGTACCCAATGTAGCTATACTAATGTGTTTATTTTAGCACATTAACAAACCTGGAATTGACCATTGCATGATTTAGTAACTACAATTATATTCAGCAAAAGTTGAATCTGCTATTCGCTGAACCTGGAAAGTTAAGTTAGGTCCTGTGATGTTTACGAAGGAGAGAAAGATGACATTTGGGCTGAACTATGGCTTAAAAAAATCAAAAGTTGTCCAGAAGCTTTTGTGGCAATGCTTCTGTCTCAATGGACAGAAGCATTTTTGGGAAATGTCTATAGTCTAGTGAATCTTGAAATATCAGTAAAATGTATTTGATTCAGTAACTGCAACTTACTAAAGACTTGTCTGATTTTTGTATACAGTTTACATAGTCACACTGAATGACAGGAAGATTACATTGCATGCACACAGGAGTATACAACTTGTGCCCCCAGTATGCACTCCATGGAGCAGAGCAAAAGAGGGCTCTGTAGGGTCTCCTTCATTCCTCACTGCCAAACTGTTGTGTGTCGATTTAGATTCTGTATATAGATTCCCTGATTCTTGCCCTTATATAGGTACAATTTACATTTCCCTTATTTAGGCATAGAAATCCAGCCCTTATTTAGGCATTGCTCATGCTAACCAAATACAGGCATGGCCACCTACATCCGTTCATCTACGTCACAACGAGTTCTTGGAAAACCAGACTCTTAAGCCTTTAGGACTTCCCCTTGCTTGGATATTGATTTCTCCAAGAACTCATTTAATATGCATGAACATCTATGCCTAAGGGGTTCATTCATGACATTCTTATGCCCGATTTTTACATCAATACTGGCATTCCTAAACACCTTCAAGGTATAAATATACCTTCGCTTGCCATGGCAAACCACCGTATGGTAGGGTTCAGCTGCCTACTTGCACGACACGGTTTGCCACAGCAAGTTTGGAAGGAAGTTGAGTCCCCAAATGACGCACTGACCAGACGCTGTCATCCTCCTCGCAGAGAATCCAGATCCAGTGTTTCTGACTCCCCTTGCGGGGTATTAGAGATCGAGACCTGGAAAGAGATTCCAATCTCACTCATTCTAAGGTAAGGAGCAGACTAGAACATAGAGAACCGTTTGGCAACTCTTGGCTAAACTAGACTATAGCTAAACAGCACCTACTTCTTCCCTCGTATTACACTTAGGTTAGGTACACTGGGGTAGGATTATTTTAGAAGCACCAGATGAGTATTTAGCCGGTGTTATTTATGTATGTATTTTTATGAATATTTTTCATAGCTACAAACCATGCTATTGCAGTATCATCTAATCTTACTGCTGTCGCTGTACGTATTATACGTCATATTCTGTCTTACAATTGTATCAGTTGCGGTTGTCAGAAATTAATCCCTTCTTGTTTATTTGAGAAGTTTCTAGTGACCTCTGAGTTAGGTAGCACACACAAGTAATTAAGTTTAATGTACTTGATAGAGACATACTGACCTCAGTCCTATGTCAAAACTATAGTGTATATTATTCCAAGGCGCAGAGCCTATCAGGAATATAGGAACTACACTACAAATCTTTTATAGTGGTCACACAGCCATGAAAAGTGTGGTGGTAAGAAAACTCCTAATATGTTTGGTGGGGCCACAGCGGCACTGCCAGCATATTAGAGTTCTCAGACCGCTGCACAACCACCAGGGATTGTGAATTACTGGTGGCAGCAACTATACTGTGGAGGTCCAATGGCCACAGTCCTAATGTGGCGGGTGGGACCACCAGTTTGGAGGTCTACAGACCACCACTATGGGTTTGGCGGTCCATAGGACTACCAAACTCCCCTGAATGGTTAAATCACATTAAAAGAAAATGCATAGATTGCACAACTATTTCTTTAATGAACTATGTAAAATGCTGCAAGTATGCAAACCTAGGGCCTGATTCACAAATGTAAACCTAGACTTAAGTATAAGTTTACTACTTTTGGTATTCACAATGGTAAGATACTACTAGTAACTTTACTACTAGTAAACCTATTAGTGCTGGAGTGCCACATGGCTCATTTATGTTATGAACCTTTTTATCTCCTATCCTTGCACTTTGGGTTCCTTTATTTAGTCCTCTGATGGATCTTGTGCTGTGCCGAGAGTGGTTTGTCATAGGGGACGCACGCCAACTATTGAATGAGGACCAGAAATTATGTAAATGACCTACAAACTCTTAATCAGATTCACATATATAACTCTCAGAACTAAACTTTACAAATACAGTATTATCATGGCCAGACCAAATTCACTGAAAAAATTCAGTCGCACTAAGATCATGCATACCAATAATTCAGTTAAAGCAGTGCAGAATAATGGCATTAGTATCTGCTGTCCAGAGATCTCTCTATATGAATTCCCATCCCTCATTAATAACTCAATTGGAATGCACAATTCATTACTGAAGAGAAGTAATACATCTATTTTAAGTTTAGGTTTTGAGAGTGCTGTATGAACAAATTAATCACTTTGATTGTCCTTAATTACCAAAGCTCCAGGAAAGTTCAGGAAGGGACATGAACCCTAAAAGCTCAAAGATAACTCCCATATGATAAAGAAGTCTGGATATAGCGCACACAGCTTATGCGTCAGCCAAGGAAAGCCAGTAGATTACACAAGGAAGCAAATGATGTGTCTCTCAGCGTGCCAGAAAGAACAAGAGATGAAGAGATGACCGAACCCTTTCTGTCACATCAATGTATAATATAATCTACAATTTCCGGGGTGCCACCTCCTGGGTCACCTCATTTGGTCAGACCACTAAGCCAATTGGTCTGTTCGTATAGGTTGATTGTCATGCAGTATAAAGATAACTCATATTATGGAGATAATGTTTTGATCATCACATAACCTGTTGAACCATCCAGTGTATTAATCAAACAATAGTTCTTTTGCAAAAGCACATGAGAGAGCTCAAGAGAACAGTTTTTCATGGCAGATGTTCCCAAAGTAACCAAAATGTTGAAAGCAGTCCGAGTAAGCGAACTGGAACTCTTCCAATGAGACATAGTTTACCTTCACATTGCAAATTTACAGAGCCCTCCGTTTGGACAGAATCAAGCAGAATAAGAAAATGAAGGCCTAGATTGAATTCAGCTCATGAAATACAGAATATAAAATAATGGAAGTATACGTTTCATTTAGAATCTTTTGAGACCTTATCTCTTTCTTTTCAGCTTATTTGCACTCATGAAGCATTTTAGTGTCATTGCAAATAGCACATGTATTTATGACATATTCTTTAATGTTCAAAGTACCAACGTATGAAATTATTTCAAAACAAACATTATTAATATCATTTCTGGTGATTCATATTAGACCTTATATGAAGATTATTCCCTAAACATTTCAGATTAATTGGCATTACTAGAAACGTGCAGCACCCTTTTTCTCCTTTCTCACTTGGTGCACAATTTCACATATGCAAAATATGGAATTTAATAATAAAACATTTCAATATCACATGTAAATATGTCTAAATCACATTAGACTTCATTAAATTCTTCACACACATCATTAATTTTAATAAGAATGATTAGAAATCTGTTAACACCTAAATGCATCACATTTACCCTTTTGACTGTTACACATTGGATTAGCAACAAAAACAAGTTACTATGAACTTACGTTTTTTAATGTATGTTACCATCTACCCTACACTGCATGCTTTTATAATGCAGTAACTAAGCCTTTCCATTAAGTTGTTACTCATGATCCTTCTACATGTAGGGCCTAAATACTATGACGGGCGGACGTGACACCGTTGTGGAATCGGGGGCGAACAACCTCCGATCGGCGGCCTGACCACAGCATTAAAATGCGACTGCACCATGTCTCTCTATAGGACGGTGTGTTACTGGCCAAGGTGTGGGTTTCAGATTGTTTGAGCCTTTTCTGTTCATGAGTTTCTGCTCAGAAGGCCAGCCAACTAGCCCTTGTAGTCAGTTCTGGAAGTCATTGGTTCAAAGAGAAGCAGCAGGGTAGGTCTCTGGTATTCAGAGGCACCCGCGGGACAAGCCCTCATTGAAGGGTTGAGCACACCCACTGAGCACATTCCTTTGGCACAAGCAGATGTGTCCTTCAAATGCGCCCTAATTTCTCATTACCTGCTGTGGCCAGGGTCCTCCTTTTTGGCAACCATGTGGGGAGGGTGGGGGGGTTAGGATCCCAGGATCACCAGCCTTTCTGCAGGGAATGTCTTGGAGTTTTCCCAACCCAAGATGAAGGGAATTACTTTCTTGATTCCGGCTTTCCTTCCAGGTCATTCTTCTCTACATAAACCTATATAAAATGTCTTCTGGTGCGTCACAATGCTCCCATTCTTTTGCTTACCTTACTTCTCTGTGTGCTGTGTGCAACTGTTGTGATAGTGAATTTCTTATGGTCTTTCTGCTTCATCCTTTTTCCTCCTGGTGGTTTCCTTGGAGGGCACATTCCTACTTCATGCTTCCTTCACTGGCTGGCAAGGTGGCTTTCAGAGATGATATTCATATTCAGTACTTCCAAACCCAGATATCAACCCTTGAATCCAGGTCTTGAGCCTTGGACTCAAATCAGTCTTGAGGCAGCAGAGCAGTCCTTCTTGATCCAGCAAAGCACTCCCTCTGAAGGACACAGCAGGCTACGGCAGCAGGCAGTCCTCCTAGAGCCCGTCTGCAGGTCGAGGAGTGCACTGAAGAGTGGGTCTGAGGGTCCTATTTTTATACCTGGTGTCTTGTTCATGGTGTGAGAAATGTCTGGACGCTTTCCCCGCAGAAGTATCTGGAATTGCCAGGCTCTCTGCTCTGGCTTCATCCTGGCTACAGGCACAAAAAGCTAGTGGGAAGTTCTTGGTGTGTGAACAGGGCCCAGCCTAATGATGTGTTAGTAGGACTGCTCACAGTTCCACCCCCAACCTGCCAGAGATGGCCCCCTTAGGAACACTCAATCTCTCTATTATGTGTCTGTCTGGCAGAAATGTACAAAGACCAACTGCCACTGGTGCCTAGTCATGTGCCCCAGGAACAGGGTGCAGGCAACAAATGGTAAGGACAAGAAAATGTCAACTTTCTAAAAGTAGTATTTTCAGAATTGTGATTTAAAATCGGATTTTACCAATGTAAATTTCAAATTACAATTCCACAGAAACAAAGCTTAGTTTATCTATCTACTCCTAACCAAAGTTAGTACTTATTAAATGTAATAAGGTGACACAATGTTATCCTATGGGAGAGGAAGTAAGTGAGGCAAGAGAATCTTTGGATTAAGGACAAGGATTACCGTACCTGAAGTGCATTTATTGTCAGAAAATCATGTCATAAAAAAGACAAGGACTACATTTCTCCCCATCTAGCTGTAGGCACTAGACCAGCAGTTACAGCACTTCTTTAACATGTAATGGCTCGAAGGGTAGCACCCCGCACCTTGGACCCTGTCAACACTCCTTGAAAGGGGAGCCATTTTTGGTATTTCCTTGAATGTGTCCAACACATTCATAGCTCATGCACTAAGGAAGACATCCGCTAATTTTATCCAGGCCCAACAAGAAGGTCGAAATGCATTGGCATATACAGATATGTGGCCAGGAGACATTAATTCCCTAGTAAAAGTAGACAAGTAACACAAAAGAGTGGCACGGAGAAAATTGATACCTCCATGACCCCAAGAATACATTCCGACCACTAAGGGCCCTATGGGACCTTTGGGACGTATACACTGAGGGCAAGAGTATGTCTCCAGTCAATGGAAATGCATAATCTTCAATGGTTATTATTTGTGGACACTTTTTATAAAGAACATACATATGAATATGTGAATATATATCTTGGACATTTATATATGTAAAGTCATTAAATACAATTGATGTGATGTTTATCTAGATATGCCTATACTCCAGTTTAAGTAAAAAAAAATGTTTCATATATGCAAAGTCTTTTCTGAGTAAGGTGATGGCATATCAATTCATATATATATATATATATATATATATACACAAAAATATATACAGATATATAAATACATTTATGTGTGAACAGAAATGTAATGCAAGTACAAGTATCTGTTATTGGCTCATACAGGAACGGATTAGTGCCATTGTCTGGTACATGAGAGAAAAATTGTTTATGGTGTGGGGGTACATATGTTCTCAGTACATTAATGTGATCCCTGTCACCTATTTTCTCAAGTGTATCACTGTTGTGACAGACACCATTAATACAAGTGACATTTTCAGAATTGTGACGTAAAATCCAATTTTACCAACAATGAGGATTTTAAATTAAAATTCCACATACACAAAACTTGACTTGTCGTGTAGTTCCTATAAACCTATGTAGGACCTGCAGGTTTAGACAACATACACTGTAGGATTGGTGTCCAGACTGATTCTAGACACCCCCACCGGGTATGTTAGCCTGTATACCAGCTAGCTCACAGTACCACTAGAAACCCCTCTTACCAAGGACCGAATTGTTCTTGGCAACTATCGAACATGACAACTCTGTCCCTTCAGGGATCGTGGAAACAGTGCTATACTTTTCACCCCAGTCACTCTTGCTCACTTTGTCTCAGAGTATAACTCAGAATAAGCGGTGGGGACGTTTTCCAATAAGCATTTATTGAACCAGCGTCATTCTAGTGTAAAATAGGTGTGCTGAAAAAACCATTAGACAGAAACAGATATAAATGATTAGAAGCACCAACAGAGTAAAAGGATGCTAGATTCCCACCAATTTTCTAAAAGAACGAATACAGGCAAGTATATAAAGTACATCACAGTAATAAAAGCAAACTCCTACCATGCGATCCTAACTAGATGTACCTAAGTGTATCTAGATTATATGTAGATGTAAAGTAAAGAATCCCTCTAGGATAAAGTCAACCCAATTAACTCAAGAGAGAGACTGTGGGACCCCGTCTTCGTCTTGAGATGGACACCCCACGAAGGATGTCAGACCACTGCGAGCTAGCATGTCTGCGTGCAGGAACCTCAGCGTCTCTTGTCAGGATGTCAGCATGGAAGTCCTTTTCGCCTCTGCCTTACCCCGGCACGATATGGTGTTTATATACCCAAAGTGGTACCTTCAGGGGTTCTACCTTGCTGTGTCATGTCGTACCTAGGATGACGGAAGGAATGACCTTTACACATAGTTATTATGTAGGAGATGGTCTTGCAGAGTTTCCAAGAAATCTACCTCATGCATAATGGATGAGGCTAGTTTCCAGGGAAAACCTTATTTATTTATTTATTTTATTTATTTTTTGACATTTGTAGAGCGCGGCGAATACCCGCAGGCGTCTCGGCGCTAACAATTCATCTGTTTCATATTCATACTCGAAGTCTCATTGATTAAACAGCCATGTCTTTAAAAGTTTGCGGAACTGGTAGAGTGAGGAACTCGTCCTGATGTTTTGAGGGAGAGTATTCCATAGTTTGGGTGCAGCCACTAGGAAGCGGTGGTCACCCCAGGACACTGTTTTTGATCGTGGGATCACTAGTTGGTGTAAGGTGGAGGAGCGAAGCTGTCTGCAGGGTATATAAGGTTTCAGTTGGTCCTTAAGAGAATGCGGTCCTTGATTGTTAAGTGCCTTGTAAACTATGCATAAGGACTTAAACTTTATTCTATTTTGAATCGTGAGCCAATGATATTGTTTTATCGTTTCAGATATGGGATCAAATTTGGACATTCCAGAAAGCAGGCGTGCAGCCGCATTCTGTATTGACTGTAGCTTTGTTGTGACCCTGACCTGAGCATTAAGAAATAGACCGTTACAGTAGTCTAGAGATGACAAAACTAGAGAACTTACCAATGTTTTAGTTGCTGCCTCCGGAAGAAAGGGGCGAATCTTTCTGATCATTCTCAGTTTATAATGTGCCGTAGTTGCCACTATGGTTGCATGGTCCATAAAACTGAGACCTTCGTCAAAAATGACTCCCAGATTCCTGACTTTGGCTGTCGGAGTGGGAGGTGAACCAAAGGCTGCTGGCCACCAGCCCAGTAGCCATGCTGGGAGAAGAGGTCCAAAGATGACTACCTCAGTTTTTTCTGAGTTGAGCTTGAGGCAGTTTGTAGCCATCCATTCTCCTATTTCAAGCATTCCATTTTTGAAGTTTTGTGCCACTTGTCCTCCATCACCCTTGATGGCCAATACCATCTGCGTGTCGTCCGCATAAGATGTTAGGCTCATCCCATATGCTCTGATGACGTTGGCAAGGTCCGACACGTAGATATTAAATAGTGTCGGACTGAGGGATGAGCCTTGGGGAACCCCGCAAGGCAGCGAGAGTTGAGAAGATTGGAAAGGTCCAAGGGTGATCGCTTGAGTTCTATCAGCAAGAAAGGAGGCAAGCAGGTCTCTGGCAGAATGACAAATGCCCAGCTTTCCGACACGGTCGACCAGGATGTTGTGGTCGACCGTGTCGAAAGCTGCTGATAGATCCAGAAGTACGAAGATTGCTGTCCCACCTTGGACCCGGATAGCCCTGACATTGTCTGCTGCCTTAATAAGGGCAGTTTCGGTCCCATGATACCTCCGAAAGCCGAATTGTGTGTCATCCAGCAATCGGTGTCTCTCAATTTAGTCTGATAATTGGGAGTTCATGGCCTTTTCAGCCACTTTAGCTAAAAAAGGAAGACTGGCGATTAGCCTGTAATTTTTCAATTCGTTTTTATCTAGGCAGGGTTTTTTTTATAAAGGTTTTAATAAGGTGTTTTTTGAACGAATTCGGGTAGCTCCCTGATGACAGTATGGAATTGCAGACTTGTGTCAACACTGGGATGATGGACTCCATAACTGGTGGGAGGACTGAGAAAGGGCAGGGGTCAAGAGCGGATCCTGTTTTGATAGTTGAGACGATAGTCCTTATGTGGTCATCTGTAAGTGTATGAAAACTAGTAAAAACATTTGCCGGAGGTGAACAGGGTGGGGCCGCGTTCACCATGGTTGGTTTAGAGGAAAAGGCTTGATATATATCGTCCACCTTGGTGAAGAAAAATTTCGCCAAGGCATCGCATAGTGCTTGTGACGGAGGGGGAATAAGGTCGGAGGCGTTGCCTGACAATGTTTTGGTGATTTCATACAGTCGCTTGCTGGAGTTTTTAGCTTGGTCAATTTGGTTTGTATAGAATAATTTTTTTGCTTTTATGATCATGGATTTATAAAGCGCCAATGATTCTTTATAAACTTTCTTACTAGCCATATCATAAGTTTTCCTCCAACGCCTTTCCATGTTCCTGTTACTTTGTTTTTGTAGTCTTAGGTCATCAGTGTACCATGGAGCGGTCGGTTTGGATCTGTTCCTGGACAGGGATTTGATGGGGACTGTATGCTTTGTTGCATGGGCAAGCCAGGTCTGGAATTGGAGTGTTGCCACATTGGGATCGGTGGTCACCATTGGACGAGTATTGTCCAGCTGTGTTTTCAGCTCGATCTGATTTATGTTCTTCCAATCTTTGAAAGACCTTTGATTGGTTAAGGTGAATTTCTTATTTAGGTGAGTCTTAGTTGTGATTTTACCAAATATGGCATGATGATCAGTCCACGGCATCGGTAGGATGTCCGTTATTTGTAGACCATCTACATTGGAGAATATGGCGTCTAAAGTATGACCTGCTGAGTGCGTGGCGGAGGCGACTAATTGTCTTAGCCCCAGTGTTTCCATATCCGCTATGAGGGAAGACGTATCAGCTTGATTAACTTGTTCTAAGTGAAAATTCAGATCACCTAGGACCGTAAATGTGTTTTCTGTGGCTAAAGTTTCCATTATTGTGCTGATGTTAGCGAGGAAACCGGTCTTTGTTCCTGGGGGGCGGTATATCAGTATTCCCTTAAAATTGAAAAGGGAGGAGAGCTTGATTCCAAACTGCAATACTTCGCAAGAGGTGGATGGGATGGGGGTGGTTCTAACAGTGAACCGATCTCTGGCTATAATGGCCAGGCCACCTCCTCTTTTCCTTACTCTGTCCTGCCGATAGGCTTTGTAACCGTTAGGTACTGCAGTGACTAAGTCTGGCTCTGACGACTCGTCAGTCCAGGTTTCGGTGACAAAAAGAATGTCTAATTTATAATCAGTAATGAGATCAGCTACTTCCTGACTATGTTTGCATAGTGAACGGGCATTAATAAGTGCCAATACAAAGGTGTCCTCTTTGATAGTGGTTGACTGATTGGGGTGAGCGGGAGCAATGTGTAAAGGAATGGAACTTTTGCAGTGTGGGCAGGGCGCAGTGAGATCGTGTAAAGCCATTAAAGGGTCTAGTCTTGGGCAGCTTGAGTCGCGCAATGGTCGGAGTTCTAATAAGGTCGTGCGCGAATATGAGAGATTGTGACTACTCTGCAACCGACCAGGGGTTATGGCCCTGGGCCCGGTCCCGGCACGGACGGGTGCAGACGGGCTTGCCTTTGGCGCGCCTTCGGCGCGCCGCCGGAGCGCCCGCTGCGCTGACGGGATGGTCTGATGTTTTTATACATATGAAAGGGGGAGGAGGGTGGGAGGGGTCCAACCACTACACCGCAACCCTTACCTCGCTCAAGATGGCTGCTGAGGTGGGTCGAGTGATGTGTCAGCACGTGGGGAACAAAAGCGCTGTGGACCTGAAGAGCCTGTGTTCAACCTCTGGCCGACGCTAATCTCGCGCCGAGGTAAGGGCTATAATTTGTAAAAACGATCTATTTAAAATATGTACAATCTCTAAAAACGCTATTTGTAGTCAACAACACACAGTCAAAAGCCAAAGAGTATAGCAGAGATCCCCCGGCTTTCCGCCTCAGGGGAGAGTATGAAACGAATATGAATTTGCACGAGAGGGAGTCTCCGCCCCTTAAGTATTCTGGGAGGGCGGGAGGGGTCCAACCACTACACCGCAACCCTTACCTCACTCAAGATGGCTGCTGAGGTGGGTCGAGTGATGTGTCCTGTAAGCAGTACCGTAACTAGGTAAAAGGTCAGTCCCAAGAACTGTTATGTAGGTTATTGGTAGGGAAGAATATAGGTGACTACCTGAGCTTATATTGGGGTACCTGTACGAAACATAACAGACTCTTCTACCTACTCCCAATCAAAGCTAGCACTTATTAACTGTAATAAAGTAATCCAATTTTATCCTATGGGTAGTCCTCACAGCCGTGAAACATGTAAGTTTTTCATTGCTAGAACATGTACAACTTAAAAGCACATGTCCAACCCTTCATTTACAAAGCAACCTGCCCTCTGAGTTGTCTGGGGCCTACTTTAGGGCGTAACTTATATGAATTAAAAAGGGAGTTTTAGGCTTGGCAACACGGTTATTTTACCCACAAAAATTGGTAGTTTTACCCTGTTGCCAGACCTCAAAGGCAGGCCTGAGACATGTTTTAAGGGGCCACTTAAGTGGGTGGCACAATCAGTGCTGCAGGCCCACTAGTAGCATTTAATTTACAGGCACTGGTTATATGGTATATCACTTTACTCTGGAGTTATAGGTACAAGAAATATACCAATCCGGTGTAAGCCAATGGTACCATGTTTTAGCAAGTGAAAACAAACACTTTAGCACTGGTAAGCAGTGCTTAAGTGAACAAAATTCTATGGTCCATAAAAACAAACTCAGTAAATATATGAGGTGGGGACGGCACAAAGTTTAGGTTTGACACTACAGAGGGGGTCAAGTCCAACATGACGGAATACCTTTTTCTGTGACATGGTGTTCTTCCTCCTGAAATGGCTCATGTTCTACATGTTTTACTGCTAGGGCTGGTAAACTGAACCGCAGCAGGAATATGGGAGAACTTACTATTACCCCAGTACTTCCTCATACTAGCTATCCTTCAAACCTAAAATGTGTATAACAATATGTTTCTTGACACTCTGCCCACTACACCTTGTTAGCTGGTGTTCTTGTACAAAATGTATTGCTATTTATTCCCTTGGGAATAAAATGGCACACCTTTCTTACAATTTGTGGAGTTGCATGCCATATTTGAAAAGGTTCAATTGGCAGCTATATGAGCCTATTTATTCAAAGTGGTAGTCAGTTCCACCATCTACCTGGTATAGTCAAGTTTTCCAGCCCATGTTTTACATACTGCTATCAAGGACCTTTTTATGATATTTATGTGTGTGTGTATGTGAGGTTGTTTTCTTTCTCTGAGTGCTTCTGTTATCTGTTCAAGGTACTGGTGTTTTCAATTTCTGTTCCACCTTGGCATCCTAAAGTATGGCCCAATGTTATCCTACCCTGCCAGATTGTAGATGTGTTTGGTATTTCTAAGTTTCACAGATGTGCTGAAGTTTGAGATATGAGTTGGTAGTGTTGAGGGACAACGTTTGCACAAATATTACATAATTGCCCACAAGGTAACTTTAATAAGATTATATGTTGCATGCAGAGCTAGCATTCTATGGAGGAATATCGGTGCTGATGGTGGAATTGGGTACTAACCCTGGCACTATGATGTGTAAAAGTCTGAGGGTGGCACCTTTCTAAGTAGCTGTTTTTCTCCAGTTTCGAGTTGGAGGAAAAGAAGTTATAAGAAAATGAATTATTGTTTTAGAGTGTCTGAATCCTTCCCAATTAAAAAGTCCAAATTTATGTTAGGTCCACCATACAAATTCAGTAATTTAGTTATGGCACAGAGCAGATAGTCATATCTTAAAGAAAAGTATATGCAGCACTTAGGAGTACAAAAACATACATACATTTAAAACACATCATATTACGAATGCCACAAAAAGTTTTTAAAATTAGAGAACATTTTAATTGTAAACATTGCACTAAGGGGGCGTGGCTTACCAAGCCAAGATGGTGGTCGCACCTTGAGAGGGCTCCTGGACCCATCCACTATCCGCCAAGATTCGCCTGTCCCTGTAGCCATCCAGCCTTCAGAAACGTTGCCAACCCATTGCTGCAGCTCCTGGCAGCAGCTCTGGCCGTGGGGCGCCCAGTCAGCCAGCGTTTCCGAATTTGACGAGCCTGCCGAGTGCCCTCGCCTACAAGATGGGAGCCTCTGTGCTCTGACTCGTGGCAGCTGAACTCCTTGGAGATAGTTGCCCGGGCTCACAACAGTGTGCCCATGCTGGTGGGGCAACCTCTGAGGACACAGTGTGCAGCCTATAGACTGTGAGCTGGGGGACTTCCTGGGCGAGCAGAGAACTGGCCGTCGCCTGACGCCCGCCTGCATTCCCTTCTCCAGGCTGGCTGAGATTCTGCGTTGGCGGCCTGTTTTCGACAAATTTCTGTCCCGCTAGGTTTTGCGA
Source organism: Lissotriton helveticus (assembly GCF_964261635.1). Classification (NCBI taxonomy): domain Eukaryota; kingdom Metazoa; phylum Chordata; class Amphibia; order Caudata; family Salamandridae; genus Lissotriton; species Lissotriton helveticus. The sequence continues at coordinate 1,800,701,276 of NC_136063.1, read as the reverse complement.
TCGGCAGTAAGCATGGGCGGATTTTGCGGATTCGCAATCCGCGAATTTGCGGATTTGCGTATTCGCGGATTGCGAAAATCCGCGAAATCCGCGAATTCTCGCGGATTTGCGTATTTTTTGAGGGTGTGTGTGTTCGCACGGGTTTCTGCAAGTTCGCGAGGGTTTTGTACAATTTCGCAAATTGCGAACTTACTTGTCGGGTCGCCAGTTTTGCGAACTTGTTATTTCTACGTGCCCAGCCTGTTTGCTAAGATTTCTTCATCACTGCCACCCTCTGTCACCACTGGCACTCTCATTGGTCACCCATGCCACCCTCTGGCTCACCCATGTCACCCTCTGTGTCATCACATCACCCTCTAGTTCACCAGTGTACATTATTGGGGCAAAGCAAAGCACTGCCATCCTCTGTCAACACTGGCACTCTGGTTCACCCATTGTGGTAAATAAATAAATAATACCCTATTTTTGACTAGACATATATCATAACAGATAGCTCAATAAATAAGAGTCAAGATTCGAGGTAGTAGGAGTTTTTGCAGGTTTATTACAGCATAAGGACAGGAACAGGATGACCTGCACGGGAATAGGATGGCAGCGCCTGACAGGGGGGCCCCGACAGCTGCCGGGCAGGATCTGGGATGAGCGCGCTAACGTTTAATAACAATACATGAACTTATATACATAACGCAAACACATAGCATTACATTGCAGTAGGCGTAGCAGTGGGTGGAGCAGAAGGCGTGACGCGTAGCAGTCGCGAAAGATAAGAGTAAAAGAGGTGTAACTGGGCGTATACATAGACATGTGGTGCAGACGTAACAGAATATGTCATGAATGGGCGGAAACATAGGAGGGGGCTACCTAAGGAGCCGGGACCTCTAACCTGGTGGTGCGCGCAAACTGGCAATGACGTATCACTAGGAGAAGCTGGGGGCTATGAACTCTGTGCTAGGAGCAGAGACTAAAGTCTGGAGGGTCGGAGCGACATGTACCTAAACCCTATCTGGTATCTGATGTTTAGGGAACATGTTGATATAAACTAGAAGTCATGAGGGGAAAGGCTAACTTGATTCTGAGACTGGACCATGCATTATTCTACATGTAGTGCGTGATGAAGAATATTAAATGACCAGTAAATGCAGTATTTCTCTTAACATGAAGACGCATAGGCTAGACAATGACGGAAACTATTGATGCAGTTCAGTAGCTTAGGAATGCAGAGAAGGAGGACTGAACTGATAACTGGAATCATAACATAGTCTTGGCAGACTCAGAGGCAGAGCCAAGCTGCACCGGGCACTGCGAGGCAGGAAGTAAGTGAAATGTCGAGGATACAGGTGGGGGCTGTATCGCTCCTCAGCGAGGCTTCAGGAGGCAGGAGCTGAATCTGATGTCCGGGCCCTTTTGAGGCCTAGAAACGGGGACTTTATAATGGAATAACGTGCACACTGGGAAACGTGGCAACGTCACTTTACATAGGCCTGATATTCGTAGTATTCACGAGAACTGGAAACTGACATACTAGAGGTGGACACAACTGTAATTGCGTCATTAATCAGACATGGGGAATGCATATGCATATTTAATCATGCACACATAACATATGATGGATGAGGCGTAGGGACACAGAACATGACAAAATTTACTTTTCCACATTCCCTCCTTGTCACTACGTTTCCATCAGGAAACATCAATATTCATGATACCATCTATCATTTCATACAGTATCATTTGCTCGTCTCGAATTTTCTTAGAACGGGACTTAGAACGGGGCTTGGGACTAGGAATACAAGAGGTAGCACAAATGCCGCAAATCGCAGGGCCACATTGTATACAGAGGCAGCAGCTAAATATGATCGCTACTGCAATACCTAGAAAGGACAGGACTTTCCATCCCCATGCGGAAATTATATTCCAGAACCAACCGGACCATGTCCAGGTGCCTGGATCTTGGTGTAACAGATGGGCAATTTTATGGAGTCTGGTTATAGCTGAATAAACAGACGGTGCGTTATTTGGAATGAAAATGCAGCAACTAGATCCGATGGCTCTACAGGCCCCGCCCCTATCGGCCAGTATGACGTCAAGGACGAGACGATTCTGTAAAACGACAATTCTCATAAAGGATTGCTCTTCGGTTAAGTTACCTAGAGCGGAGGCAGTCTCATCTACTACTGCTTCAAGGGTTCTTGTTAATCTACGGATTAGCTTACTATTTACAACTGTGCCTAAATAAGGGAAAACACCTTTATCAATATCAATGAATTGCTCTGCAGCGGTTTCAGTATAATCGACAATCGGGAGATTTCTCTTGTGTCTAGTATGTACTAGGAAGGAATTCCTATGGTAGTCAGGTGGGGCTAGAAAAACAGGTGGTAGTAGGAAGGCAATGTAACAGGTTCCCTCCCAATCGAGGGGCAGACGAACATATGCGGTTTGACCACAAACAAAATAAGAATGACGTGAAGCTTTAAAAATAGATTTCCCACTGTCACTATACTTGACAACAGTAATACATTCACTATGTCCTACATGTACAGAACCCTTATTTCGGACACATAATTCGCCTTTGACTGGTAGTACTGAAATAGCGGGTAAGTCTGGAGTAGTATCAGACTGAACATTCAGGACCATAAAATTCGAAGAATAATTACCTAAATTATATACTTCATTTTCTAGATCTAAACCTGTTCTGTGGGGGAGACCTTGCTTGTCTGGGAAACATGTACTGTTAAGAAAAGACATATCTGTTGAGGATGACGTTAACGTGGACCAGGCTCCACACGAACCATTATGTGAGAATGGATAAGGAAAAAGTGGCAGAACTCCCTTCGGTGTCTGGAAAGGGGGGAGTCGACCACACACCCAACAATTGGTAGCATTGCTGGTCTGGTGTGAGTAATGTAACATACGGATAAATGAGTTATTACGCATAGCGAGGCGGTATGAATATTCGTGAGGAGGCAGATCACTAAACGTGTGCTCTACTGTAACATTAGCAGACTTATTTACATGAGGAACTGGAAAACACAGGAAAATTGCGTAACTAGTGCAGGAAATCATAATGCTGAGAAACAATATGAAACTTAGAAAAACGATACATTGAATCGAGTTCTTGCTAACTCTCTCACTATGGGGGTCTATTTTATACATGTCAGAAACAGTCTAACCGTTTCACCTAGGGGAGGACTTAGACAATCAAACTGACTGACTTATTTTACTAGACCGTAGTTTTTGCTTGTACTCCTGCTGCGGAGTTTTCTCTACCAAGGGAGGGGTTGTATCAATGTCATTTGCGGGACAGTCCTTAGGAACAATATTTTGGCAGTCCTTCGAATCCTGAGAAATGTTCTTAAAGACGGGTTTTAGTCCTTTAAAAAGTTTAACGTGAGAAAGGTGTATCCATCCTTTTCGGCCTTCCAACTTCACGGCTGTACGGGTGGTGAGGAGGACCTGACGGGGCTCCTTCCAGCGAGGCTCCAGCGGACTTGATCTGTCAAAGTTCCGGACCATCACCATGGAACCTGGAACGATTTCATGCGGTGCCACCTCGGTATTGTCTGGAAATGCGGCAGCAACCTGTGAACGACACGAGTTGAGGGCAGACATCAAGGAAGCTAGGTAATCTGTCAGCATATTACATGAAACATCAATAATACTTCGGGGTCTAGGAGTACCCCACATGTTAGGGGGGCGGCCGAAAACGACCTCATACGGGGACAGACCTGATCTGGAATGTGCGACCATGCGCATATAAAATAAAGCGACTGGCAGAGCTACTAGCCAGTCCACACCTTTTTCTTTACAGACTTTTGCGATTCGGATTTTCAGGGTCTGATTATGTCTCTCGACTAGACCGGCTGCTTCAGGATGGCGTACACAATGGAACTTCCACTGGTATCCTAACAACAGGGAAACGTGCTTCATCAACTCAGATGAGAATGGCTGACCGTTATCAGAATATACGACTCTAGGGAGTCCATATCGAGGGAAGAACTCACGAACCAACTGCTTGGCAGTGGTCGCGGCTGTGTAATCTGGGACTGGATATGCTTCTGTCCACCTGGACAAAGCGCATACAACTACAAGGACATACTTGAAACCTCGACATCGCTCCATCTGAATATAATCCATCTGGAGGACTTCAAAAGGGTGGTCAGGAGGCTGGAAACCACCTTGTTCCACCGGGACACTTTTACCTGGATTAAACTGACAACATATCATACAGGTACGGACTTTCTGCTTGGCTGCAGCTCGTAAATGCTTGTTGAACCAAATGTTCTGGATACTGTCTAACATAGCTTTTTCTCCTAAATGTGCTGGACTATGTGCGGTATTAATGATGACTTGAACCATAGAGTCGGGGAGAAACCATGTGGCTCTACCCTTCGTTAACCATCCTTGATCTGTCTGGACCCCTCCTTGTTCGGACCATTTCTGGATTTCTTCGGGAGTAGCATGTAACTGTATGTCTATGACATCTTGTGTAGGGTCCTTAACTGTCATACATGTAATCGGATCTGGAATATGTGTCTGTATCGGATTAACTTGAATGTCTAGAGTCTGTGCTGTAAGCTTGGCTGTGCGATCTGCTAGATCGTTACCTTGGGAAATAATGTCAGTGACTTTCGTATGTGCTTTGCATTTCATGATAGCAATAGATGTCGGTAAATGTATGGCATCTAACAGAGCTTGAATGAGGAGACCATGCTGAATCTTGGTTCCATGAGAAGTCATGAAACCTCTTTCCTGCCAGAGCACTCCGAAGTCGTGTACAACTCCAAATGCGTAACGTGAATCTGTGTAAACGTTAACTTTCAGGTTCTTGGCGTGTATACAGGCTTGTGTCAGAGCAACTAGCTCTGCTGCTTGAGCGGACAGGGTGTCAATGCGGTGTGTTTCAATAACTTCGGTGTCGGTAGTCACTGCATACGCGGCGACTAGTTCTCCTGTACTAGTTCTCATACATGAACCATCCACATAAAGTGTCAGGTCGGGATCTGGTAATGGAATATCTGTCAGGTCTTGTCTTGGCTTTGTCGTAATGTTAACTACTTCCACACAGTCGTGTGTGGCAGAATTTGAACTAACTGATGGTAACAGTGTAGCAGGATTCAGAACGTTGCAGCGTCTAATATCTATGTGTGGCTGGAACAGTGTCAATTCATAACCTGTTAAACGTGCAATTGTCAAGTGCTGAGTTTGTGTTCGGTTCAAAAGAACTTCCACGGAGTGTGGGACTTGTACTGTCAGGGAGTGTCCTAAGACTATGGAATCACTTTGTCTGATAGCTAGTGCTGTGGCTGCAACTGACTTGAGGCACGCAGGCAACGCCTGGGCGACTGGATCTAGTGTGCTCGAAAAATAAGCACAGGGCTTGTATTGTCCTGCTTGATCTTGTGTGAGAACAGATAATGCTGTACCTTCACGTTCAGTAACGAAAAGTGTAAAAGGCTTACTGTAGTTCGGTGTAGCTAGAACTGGAGCTTGGCATAGGGCTTTCTTTAACTCGTTGAAACTAAGTGTATGTTCAGATGTCCAAGGGAGGACAGTCGATACGGCTGCCTCCTGTGTCGTTAACTGTATCAGTGGCTTGGCTAGAAATGCATACTGGGGAATCCATTGTCTACAATAAGAAGTAAGGCCGATAAAGGCACGTACCTCCTTCTGGGTTCTGGGCTGGGGAAGACTCGCTATTAACTGGATACGGTCTGGTGTCAACTGCCTACCCCTCTTGGACAGTAAGTGTCCTAAGTAGACCACTTGCTGGACACAGAATTGAAGCTTCGAAGGGGACACCTTGTGCCCCATCTCGGCTAGGAAATACAAAACTGTAAGGGATGCTCGCTCGCAATCACGTTCAGAACGGGCTGTGATCAGTAGATCATCGACATACTGGAGCAGGGCAGTGTCAGTTGGCATATGAATATTATCTAGTTGTCTCTTAAGTGCTTGACTGTAAATACTAGGGCTTTCTGTGAAACCTTGAGGAGCGCGTGTAAACATATAGCTCCTTCCATTTAAACAAAATCCGAAAAGAAACTGGCTGTCTGGATGAATAGGAACACTAAAAAATGCATTCTTAAGGTCTATTACTGTAAAGAACGTGGCTTCGGAATCAATGGCTGTCAATAGGGAAGAGATGTCTGGGACAACTGGGTACTGCGGAATAATACATTTATTAAGCTCTCGTAAATCAATCACTAATCGATATACTGGGGGTGCATTCGGATCAGTACGTTTCATGACTGGAATGATCGGAGAATTACATACGTTGGAGTCAGTTTCTACAACTACTCCTTGAGCAATGAGCTCGTCAATAATTTTGGATAAGGCTGCTACAGCCTCGGGTGGCAATCTGTACTGTCTGATTCGTGGTAACACTACACCTGGTTTGAGGGTCACACGATAGGGTGTGATTTGCATGTAACCTACATCAGTTGGACCTTGCGCCCATAGATGCTGCGGAACATTAGACAGTCTGGAATCAAAATCTCGTAATACATAGTGACCCTTAAAGTCACGTAGGAACAGACGTATTCCCTCTGGGGAACAGCATATAACTGCACCTAATTCTTTCAGTGTCTTAATGCCTAATAGGTTTTCTGGACATGACTTAGTAAGTAACAGATCAGTAGTACGGGACAATGGACCTACTTCTAGAGTAACTGGCTTTGAAATCTCATTAACGATAGGCTTTCCTGAAAATCCAAGGGAAACATTTCTTGAGCCTGAGAGCGGAGCCCCTGGAACTTCGGCATGACTAATTGTGGTCCTACTTGCCCCTGTATCAATCAGAAACTTTCTGTCTTTCCCTAATACTTGACTATGAACATAGGGACCTTCTTGATCTACAGGTATCTCGATGAGAGGCAAGCCTACCTCCCTCTCTAGGCTGTTTCATGAATATGGCTGGTACTCTGGATACTCAGACTGTGCATACTGGTACATCTGCGATGTAACATGCTGTGTTGCAGCGATAGGCTGCGGTACTGTAACTGTCTGTGGTGCATTCTGTGACTGAGGAGTCTGTGAAACTTGCTCTTGTCTAGGCGGACGTGGTCTTTCTTTAGTCTTACCAGTAGCTATGTTGTGTTTCAGAACTGCACACTCGTTTATGAAATGACCTGGCTGTTTACAATAATTGCAGTTCCTTTTAACGGGAGCTGCAGGATGACTGGCTTGATTCGGACCCCTCTTCTGACTGTCTTGAGGAACAGATTGTGCAACTAGCACTTTCATTTTCGTGTCTTTCATACGTTTTCTTTCGTGTTCTTGCTCTTCCCTGATTCTATTCTGGTGGTACTGGAGCATCTGGAGCATCTGGGACGGAGTATTAGCTTGCCAGGTGCTTTCGACTTTCAAAACTCGATTTTTAATTTGTGGGCTTGAGTTCTCGACTAATTTAGTAACAAAAAGGTGAGGGTATGACTCACTACTTGTCTTGAGACCACTATTGATACTGAAACATTTTTCAAACCTAGAATAAAAATCACTAATATCTTCATCTTGTTTCTGTTTACAGGCTGAGATTGCATCCCAGTCTTCTTTTCTCGTTGTCAATAATCTGGGTAGAACTTGAATCAATAATTCTGGTAATTCTTTACATTTATCTCCAAGACCGGTACCTGGTACTCGTGCCTTGTCTTCAGCTTCTAGAGCTGCCCAATCGATCTTTTTCTCTCCCACCTCCCATTCTTTTTCCTTTAGCTTTTCATACACCCCTGCGGGTAGCAGGACCTTTAACATTTTAATGATATCTGGGTAAGTGTATTCTCCCATACGGAGCATGTCTTTTAATTCTCTATGGAACCCTGCTGGATCTTTGTCATGACAGGGAATTAATTTCTTCATTTCGAGAAGTTCCATCTTTGTGATCGGAGTGTATACAAACACTCGTTGCATTTCGCCACCCGTTCCTTTAACTGGGTGGACTTCTCGTAACGGATTCTGTCTGTCTATGTAGAATGATTTACTTTCTGGGGGTGAGACATGAACAAAATGCGGGTTCAGAAACGTTCTATATTTGTGGCGCTGTTCTAGAATGACACTAATTAAATCGGTACCTAGACCTCTCCATCTATACTGGAGTAACTCGTTCAGGATATCATGTAACGGACCTGGATCAGAGTGCTGACCCTCATACAAAGTAATGAGGTGCTGGATCATATACATACCCACCAGTCGCTGCTCGGCTGGGGGCAATTTCAGAAACATTTGTGCCACTATTTCGTCTGGAAAAGTGGTAGAATCAGTAATCCATCTGACTGCTGATCGGGCTATTTCTTGTTCATGCATGGTACTTAATTCACTGTAACCGATTCGTGATTTCAGAATGTGATCGGTAGCTTGGAATACTTGTTCTAGGGAAACTTGTTCTGGTGCTGGATGATGGAAAATAGACTTGTGTTCTAGGCGTAAATGGCGATCTGGAAATCTAGATTTTCCTACATACGCTATTCTGGCGGTATTCTCGTCGTCTTCCTCTTTAGGATCAGAGGTATTTTCTTTCTCGCTTACTTGTGCTGCTTTACGCTGTTCGTGTATCTTTATTATCTCTCTACGGATTTTCTTGTACATACTTTCCATGGCACTAATGGTATTGTGCTTTCCTTCGGCTATATTATCACTCCACTTTGTCAGGATTTTCATTTCGGCTGGATCTTTAGACGGGTTATCTTGTTCTCTTATTAGACAGTTAATTAAGAACTTTAATATCATACGCTGAATCTCAGCTTTCCTTTGAGACATGGCATCACTAATACTTTCTGGATCATCCCCTGTACGGATGAAACGATATATTCTGTCTAGATCTTTTTTCATATTGGGTAAGGTGACTAGATACTCGGTCACCCTCCTTACGCATACGGAATATAAAACCATATTAAACTCGCCTGGAACTGGGTCATAGGCACATTCGCCAAGGGTTTGCCTGATTTCTGTAACAGACTTATTACTTTTAGGAGTACGCTGTGATGCTTGAGCATGTAATTCGAGTGCTGATAAACGCTTGTGTGGCGGCGGGGTTTGAGGAAGACCTCCTCCTGCGGCCCCTAAACTGGAATCATCAACTGATGCTTTTCGTCCTGGCAGGGTCGGTAATTGTAACGTGGGCTGGACTTGTATGGCGGGCTGACCCGGGGGGGCTGTTAAGGGCACCCCGGTGTCTGGAGGAGCAGGAATTACCTGATTTACAGGGACGGGCGGAGCGTGAACAGGATTTGCATATTCGGGGACTGTGTCGTCCAAATAGGACGAAATAAAAATATCAGCTGCGGTCGGTTTGTGACGTAGCTTGGTCGGAACTAATGGTGGCGGGAAATTACTGGATGCCTCTGGGGTCGCTTTTGGCAAGCCCTCAGCAAGAAGAGGATACATACCCTTAATAAGGGCATGCCTCTGTCTGTCTGACTGTTCAGTTCTAACTCGTTCACCTATCTCGATTAATTCTCTTTCTTGGGCTCGTTCTTGGGATTCTCTACTTAGTTCTGACTTTCTGATTTCTTTTTGGGTTCTTTTATGAGCTTCTTTGCGCCATAACTCGATGGCATCTTTCTGTGACTGTCTGGCTTTCTTTTTCCATAATGCTTCTTCTACTCGCATGATGCACTCGGCATCCCATGTACCCGATACGGGCCATCTATACTTTTCTTCTAACTGTTTGGTATAATCTACCCATAAATCTAGATACAATATGGCGCTTATGCCATGTTTCTGATACATAAAATGACCTGGACTGTCCCTAGGCGGAACAGGAACTGCTGCTTCCAGCAGACCTTTTCTAGTTTTTAACTGACGTAACTTGGAAAATATGGGCATGACTGAACTGTAATCTAGACACAATACAATACACAATGAAAACACGAAATCACGTCGCACTCATACCACAACATTAAAATACATGAAGAACATTATGAATAACAGTTCGAACAGAATACTACCTGAAAATACTGAGAACAGAACACAAGAATTTCTCGAGAACGGAACAGACTAGAGTTACTGGATGCACTGCTGAAACAGTACGGAACATACCGGTCCCATAAAGGGACGCATCAAGACCCGTATCCACCTGGGTGAACACTTCGTTAATGGGCCTGGGTACCACCAACCCACGGACCAGAGTCAATTAAGATTGACCCTGTCTAGATACTACCCCAGTAATGGTACTCACCGGGCAGCAAGAACGGAAGGCCTCGGACTGGACTGGACGGACGACGAACTTCGGACTTCAGTTACGGGTGGGCCTCCGGATACCTCGGACCTTGGACTCTTGGCTTGGGCTCTGGTCGGGACTCGCCGCGTTCCTCCACCGTCTCGTTTGGATGCTGGACCGCCTCCTCCGTCTCCTCCGTGGGCCTGAGGGATACTTGAGCAGAAATATCTGCCACTGCGCAGAAGAGTTCCGTCACGACTGCAGAGGGTCAGGGGGTCGGCGTGGCTTCACCGACGCGTGGGGAAAGGGCAAGTCCCTGTTCGGGCGCCATTATGTGGTAAATAAATAAATAATACCCTATTTTTGACTAGACATATATCATAACAGATAGCTCAATAAATAAGAGTCAAGATTCGAGGTAGTAGGAGTTTTTGCAGGTTTATTACAGCATAAGGACAGGAACAGGATGACCTGCACGGGAATAGGATGGCAGCGCCTGACAGGGGGGCCCCGACAGCTGCCGGGCAGGATCTGGGATGAGCGCGCTAACGGGGGCTATGAACTCTGTGCTAGGAGCAGAGACTAAAGTCTGGAGGGTCGGAGCGACATGTACCTAAACCCTATCTGGTATCTGATGTTTAGGGAACATGTTGATATAAACTAGAAGTCATGAGGGGAAAGGCTAACTTGATTCTGAGACTGGACCATGCATTATTCTACATGTAGTGCGTGATGAAGAATATTAAATGACCAGTAAATGCAGTATTTCTCTTAACATGAAGACGCATAGGCTAGACAATGACGGAAACTATTGATGCAGTTCAGTAGCTTAGGAATGCAGAGAAGGAGGACTGAACTGATAACTGGAATCATAACATAGTCTTGGCAGACTCAGAGGCAGAGCCAAGCTGCACCGGGCACTGCGAGGCAGGAAGTAAGTGAAATGTCGAGGATACAGGTGGGGGCTGTATCGCTCCTCAGCGAGGCTTCAGGAGACAGGAGCTGAATCTGATGTCCGGGCCCTTTTGAGGCCTAGAAACGGGGACTTTATAATGGAATAACGTGCACACTGGGAAACGTGGCAACGTCACTTTACATAGGCCTGATATTCGTAGTATTCACGAGAACTGGAAACTGACATACTAGAGGTGGACACAACTGTAATTGCGTCATTAATCAGACATGGGGAATGCATATGCATATTTAATCATGCACACATAACATATGATGGATGAGGCGTAGGGACACAGAACATGACAAAATTTACTTTTCCACACCATGCCACCCTCTGGCTGGCACACCCATGCCACCCTCAGTGTCATCACAACACCCTCTGATTGACCACTGAGTGAACAAACACCTGCTAAGTGCTTTAAGTTTTGCAAACAACAATACCTGCCCTGCCCCAACTGACATTAATGAAGGCTGGCACCTGCTTGTCTGCTCCCTTTCCTTTTTGTTGCAAATGCAATGTAAATAATTTTTTTTAACAGGATGCAATGGCATACTTGTAACTATTCTGTGAGTGTCAGAGCAGGGTCACACAATAGTTGCAAGTAGGCAACCGGATTCTGGAGGGCCCCTTCAGGAAGCACTACAGGTAAATGGTTACAAATGATGAGCTCGAACTTTTGCACCTGCTCGTTCGTTTTGCTTTTGCAAAACTCGTTTTTCGGTAATTTCGCCCTATTCGCGGGGCGCGTCGTAGTGCGAACTGGCCCGTGGAGGCCACGAACTCGTGCGAGTTACCTCAAGGTTGAGTATGGGCGCCGCCATTTTGTTTGCGTGACGTATTTCCGTTTCCGCCCGCTATGTGTAATCTCGCGCGACTCGCGCCTTGCGAATACAAGTTCGCACGAGTTCGCGAGAGAAATCGCGTGCGAACTTACTTACGCGAACGTGGTCGGGCCGCCATCTTGTTTTTCATTCATTCTATGTGTCTGGGTATGGTGTTTCTATCCTCTGTATATCTCTGCCATCCTTTGCTTGTTTTAATATTTTGTTGATCTATTTAACTTATTTTCTATCCCTCTATTTTTCTAGATCTATATTTTTGTGTTTTAGGCTACTTTTGTTTACTTTTGAACTACTTTTTTAAACTTTTATTTCCTTCTTCCCTACTCTTATTCTTTTTCATTTTTTCTCTTCTCTTTACTGCTAACACCTGCCCAGAACATGGTCAAGACAGCTGTCAAGCTGCCCAAGACGGGCACCGCAGCCCGTGCCCGGCTCCCGTGTGGTCGCTTGAGGGCGGAAATGGTGGTGCCCAGGGAGATCTTTAGCCCTGAGGAGGTGGGCGCACTTGTTTTTTATGTGCAGCGCCGTCTCCCCAGGACCATCGCGGCAGGCGGCAGGATCGCTGCTGGTTACACCAACAGCCAGGAGCGACGGAAGCGGTGGGGGCAGGTGTGCCGGGCCCTTTTTACGATCACGGGGGTCCAGCGCACCTACAATCAAGTCACCCACCGCTGGACCGACATCCTGGACCGAGAGCGTGACCTGCTAGACGTGCTGGGAGTGGAGGTCCCCGGGCTTGGTGAGTAGTAGTAGCAATTTTTTCATTACTCACTACTCTGTTTTTTCTCCTGCTCTATGTGGCTGTGTTATATTGCAAATGTTTGCTTTAACTTTTTTACAAAGAGCAATATGCTGCTGGTGATTACATTGATAGGAGAGGTAAATTACTATTTCAAAATCTTCTGTGCATTTCAGGTGCACTGTTCTCCTTCTCTGTGCCGGTGCCACTGCTTATTTGTTTTCTATTTTGTGTTCATTTAATTGGGCTGAGTAATGTATGAGTGTATTTTACAGAACTGCGTAATGCTAGACACAAAGGGGCAGATTTACAAGCCCCTTGTTCCACGTTTACAGTGCCTTACCTGACGCACAGCGACGTAAACGTGGCGCATCCCTGCGAGTCATGTACAACGTGATGCATCTAAGGAGATGCGCCAAGTGAAGGCCTGGGCCTGCGCCACAATGGGTGCGTTCCCACGCAGGGGGGGGTGGGGGGTGGGGGGTGCAGGCCTCGCAAAAGTGCCTGCGTGAAATCTACAAGATTTAACGCAGGCACTTCCGCGACGCTGCTATGTCAATTCTTTATGCCTGCTTGCTTGAAGCAGGCGTAAGGACTGATGCGGTATGTTGAGTATTATTGGGCAGCCCTGAGCACTGCTATAGTTGCATCGCGCCCGCGACGCGACTCTAGAGATGCGCCCCTATTTCGTCACGAGATGCGTCACGCATCTGCCTACCCTTGCGCCAGGGTTTGCCGCATTGTAATAGCGGCGCATCTGCCGTGACGCAAGGTTAGTTTTGCGTTACGCATTTGTTCTGGTGCACATCTGGAGGTGTCCAGCTCAGAACTCGTAAGTATGCCCCTAAGTGTCAGATTAGCAATTACCTGCGCATCCCTGCAAAGTGTGCGGCACGCCAGCACCACCCATGATGCGCCGTATTTACAATGCGGCACACCATGGTCCCAAAACGTCACCGAAGCGTTACGCATCGGTGCCGTAAAGGCGGTTCATTGATGGAGTTGCGTTGCAACGATGGCGCAGCTCCAGCAATGCTGCGTCAAGCCGTAAGTCTGCTTCATGCAGGCGCAGGGTTTCAGTGACGCATCATTGTCCTAAATGACTGATTGAAATTTGATATATTCCCCATAACCACTTTTAGCATGCGTTCCTGCGCAGGAACGCCCTCCCTTGCGATGGAATGCTCCCTAATGGCGCAGGGTTTTAGAATGGGATGCATCTCCCATATGCGTCATGTTGTTAATATACGCCACACCATGGCGCCTCTCTTGTTGTGGCGCTGCGTCACAAAATTGACGCAAGAATGGAGCAAAAGAGCTGCAAGGGGCTTGTAAATCTGCCCCTAGAGTAGAGGCTCAGGTGCAGTCCTTCCTTTGTAGCCCTCTTTTTGGATGAAATAGTAGGTTCTTGTTCTTTCTAAATGTTTGATTTGGTTGACAAGGACATCGGCAAGCAGCAATCATCAATGTTTTCTGTTATTTCTTTCATGTTGTACGTCAGGTCCGCCCAGGGGCAAGCGGACCGAAAAATCTGATGCAGCAGTGGCTCCAAAGGAGGAGGATGCAGGCCAGGGCGGCGAGTGCTCCTTTGCTGGCCCCAGTAAGTTTTCATTTAAATATAGAGGACCTATTGTTGTCCAAGAATTCCTAATTTAATTGTTTCGAAATAGTGTTTAGATAGGAGCAAAATCAATAATCCTACTGTTGCAGGGACAAATCTCCACAAACCGAACTATGGACACCAAAGACCAGAGTAATAATATTTCAGAGTGGCGTGTTTGGCACACTGTATAAATAAACCTGGTAGTGTCAGCAACACAGACTCCTCCTTGCAAAAATTGCAAAACTTTTCGCTCAGTCACTCTAGTCTGGACTCTCTGGAGGACTAAAAACCACAGAGTCAATTCAAGTTTAAAAGCTTTATTAAAAGTTTAAGTAAACACATATATTAAAATAAAGTTAGTTGGAAATGGAAAAGTGCTTGGTGCTGAGTTGATGAGTACTGGATTGGTACACATTTCTTGTGGTCGAGCCGAGCTTTCACCTGGTTTGAAGTTGATGTTCCTCTTGTCCTTAGAAGTCCAGTTTCTGTCTGTTCAGAGAAAAATAGTGTGTGTTAAAATTAAACAAGCATTCAACAATTGTGACAAAAAAATGAAGCAAGACAACAGCTTTCCCTGGAAGGAGGGACATTTTTACTTTAGACTAGAGTAGACAGTCAATTAATTTTTCTGTTGTTTTCACATTTTTTCATTCATAGACCAAATACTAGTGGAGTGGTGTAATCTAACATTCTTAAATCTACTTTGTAGGTGGAACATCTGGTGGCGGGGCCAGCTCGGATGTGGTGGTCATCAGTGACTCGGAGTCCGAGGGTCAATCTGGGGAGGAGGCGGCGCTAGAGGAGTCGGACCAAGAGCAAGAAGTACAGACTGTGAGGAAGGAGACGGTGGCGGTGGCGAGTACAGGTAAGCTGGATCATGGAGGTACTATCTGACTCTTAGATAGGATATGATGTGTATTCAGTGGTGGCCCAGTGACAAATTACAATATGGTAATTACAGCAGGCTGGGACCGACAGACAGATAGAGGCAGAGACAGAGACAGAGGAAGACAGAAGGAGAGAGAGAGAGAGAGGGAGGGAGCCAGAGGGAGGGTGAGGGAGGGAGACAGAGAGAGAGAGACAGCGAGGTAGAGGGAGACAAAGGGAGACAGAAAGAGGGAGACAGAGAGAGAGAGAGAGAGAGAGAGAGAGGGAGGGAAACAGACATATCGCCTGGGCCTGGTGCAGATGATACGGTTGCTGGTGTGGTTAACGGCTCAGAGGAAAAATCACTCACTTCTGCCAGATCTCTTTCATATGAAAGAGCACCAAACCAAGGATACAAGTGAGTTGTGGGAAGGGAAATGGTGATTCAAGCGCCCCTCCCTGCGGACGCCCATGATACTGGCCTGAATAGTTTTGTACTGCCCTGGCTAGTTGCTAGTTGTACTGTGACACAACTTCCTGCTGAATCATTTTGTGTTAATCATATTCTTAAAGAGCATTGGTTACAGATTATGTCTTTCTTTCTTCATATAGTTGGCAATACTAAAACCTCCAAACCAACGAGGAGTATGCTGGCTGTACTGGCCCGGCAACGGAGGCTGGAAGCAACTGTTGCGGAATATCGGCGACTGGTGGAACTGGAGGGGGACGACACGCACTCCAGTGCATCAAACCTAACAACATCTACATCCTTCTCTGTTACCCCACGTTCTGCCGGTAAGCACAGTGCTCCAGCGAACCGGAGCCGTGCCGGAAGACGCCACCGCCGAGCAGCAAAAGCTGCACCTCGCAGCACTGTTAAAGGTCGCTTGCGCCGTGCACTCCGCAGAGTGTCCGACCTAGAGGCGGAGGTCCAGAAATGGAGCAAATATCAGAATGTGGTGGAGGGCCTCCGCCTAGATCAAGCCATCCTCCAAGAAAAATTTGATGCCCTGGCCCTAAAGCATGATGCCCTGGAGGCCAAACTTAACAGCTTGCATCCCTAGAGTGTCCCTTGTCCCTTTTTTTGAGACTTTTGGGGGGTGGGAATTGGGAGTTGGGTTTTTTGGGGACTTTTGAGGACTATTTATTTGTTGGGGTTAGGGAGGGTCTTGCGGGAGATTATTTTGTTAGGGATATAAATATACTTTTTCAAACTTTATCTGAGCATACCTGTTTTTTTACTACTTTTGAGCTGGGTGGGTGGTGGTTTTGCAGTAATTTCATTTAACTGAACACTGTCATCGTGTTGGTTCACGTGCAATAGGCCAAATGTTTTCCAAAGTAAATGACTGTCACAGAGTTTGATAATTCTTGAGCCCTAGGACTTTGCTGCTAGTACCACTGTCACTCTCTCGCCTCTCCGAATACTCCATTATACTACCTCCCATCCAAACGCTTATCTTACCTGTAATTTGTGTTTGAGGGCTGGCTCCACCTGGAATTCACAGAGTCCCACTCCTAAAGTGTTCTGCAGCAGGGCCACAACTGGAGTTTCCCGGCGTGGATTTTCTGCAAATCAAAAGCAATCAACATTAGAAATATGGCAGCGGTGCTCACACAACCCTAAAACCTAGAAGCCCCACAGACAGCACCCCTGAGACAGGGAAGCGAGCAATAAAATAACGCCTGCACGTTCACGTGCAATAGGCCAAATGTTTTCCAAAGTAAATGACTGTCACAGAGTTTGATAATTCTTGAGCCCTAGGACTTTGCTGCTAGTACCACTGTCACTCTCTCGCCTCTCCGAATACTCCATTATACTACCTCCCATCCAAACGCTTATCTTACCTGTAATTTGTGTTTGAGGGCTGGCTCCACCTGGAATTCACAGAGTCCCACTCCTAAAGTGTTCTGCAGCAGGGCCACAACTGGAGTTTCCCGGCGTGGATTTTCTGCAAATCAAAAGCAATCAACATTAGAAATATGGCAGCGGTGCTCACACAACCCTAAAACCTAGAAGCCCCACAGACAGCACCCCTGAGACAGGCAAGCGAGCAATAAAATAACGCCTACACGTTCACGTGCAATAGGCCAAATGTTTTCCAAAGTAAATGACTGTCACAGAGTTTGATAATTCTTGAGCCCTAGGACTTTGCTGCTAGTACCACTGTCACTCTCTCGCCTCTCCGAATACTCCATTATACTACCTCCCATCCAAACGCTTATCTTACCTGTAATTTGTGTTTGAGGGCTAGCTCCACCTGGAATTCACAGTGGGGGACTCATCAACGTTAAGTAAGCTTCTTCATTGTGCAGAATCCAGGCATCAGCATTATGGGTAATGGATAGGGTGAGTCTGGAGGAGGAGGAGGACTCAGGATAGACGACCAGGACTGAGTTCTTGTCAACTAACTGTTGTGAACCTGAGGAATGCCGCGGCATCAAAATCAAGACAGTTCTGTTGCTGGGCTTGTTGTTTTATTGGTTGATTACAGTTTTGTTGGAAATGTGATGAAGCACTTGCTAAAGAAAGACAGACACACAGGAATAAAAGTGAATAAGGAGGACTATTTACAATTAATGAATGATTGAGTCATTTTCAGAACTCGCTGTCAGGGAAGCAGAACTCGTCCTCATACTCTGCTAAATCATCAGTCGGGGTTACTTCTGGTAACTGAGGAGAACTTTCCTCAGGTAGGGCGGTGTCCTCTTCTTCCTGCGTGCATTCTCGTACTCTGTAATCTGGTGGTATGAAGTGCTGGTTCATCTTTATCAAGGTGAGCCGCTCCACATTTGCGGGCAAGAGGCGGGACCTTTTGGAAGTCACAATGCCACCAGCAGAACTAAAAACACGTTCTGAGGACACGCTTGCGAGTGGGCAAGACAAGTAATTGATAGCCAGGTTGGTGAGCTCTCGCCATATTTTTCTTTTCCCATGCCAATACGCCAATGGGTCCTCAGTAATATTGACCTCTGTTGAGTCATCCAGATAGGCCTGCACCATTGAAAGAATGTCCTCCCGGATTCCTGTACTTTGCACTTCTGTGTCTTTTCTAGGACCAGTAAACCCTAGCTGAGTTAGCCAACTCGCTTCTGACATATCGCATGCGCCTGGTGCAGATGATACTGTTGCTGGTGTGGTTAACGGCTCAGAGGGAAAGTCACTCACTTCTGCCACAGGCACAGATGCAGAAGGGCTTTTTTGGGACGCCTGATGGCCTGCTGATTCACTAGTAGTACTGTCTTCTCCTACAGTTTCCTTCCGCTCTCTTTCAAAACGAATGGCTGACTGAGCTAGCCAACCTTTGTACTCTGGAACATCCGATGTTTCAAAAGGAATTATTACTTTGCCAAACAATGGCTTTTTGTAACGTGGATCCAGAATAGTAGCACAAATGTAGTGCTGTTGTTTCTTGATATTTACAAGCCGTTCATTGCTAACTAGGTGTTGTAATAATCTCTGCGCCAACTCATGTGCTTCGTTCTTTCCAGCATCTTTTAATTGTGAAGACACCACCTTGACTTGGTGCTCGAGCTTCAGCAACAGTGGGATAGCTTTGCTCAAAGAACAGTCCTCCCTGCTGACGTCACGCGTGAAGACCTCAAAAGGACGAAGCATGTCTGTCAGGCTTTTAACTAGCTGCCATTGCTCCACCGCTAGCATCATTTCTGTCGTATCACCACCCAGGTTGTAGAAATACTCATTGACTACTGGAAACAGCTCATGCAGACGCTCAAGCATGTAGAAGGTTGAGTTCCAACGTGTTGCCACCTCCTGGATAAGTGCTTTCACTGGCATTCTACGTTCATTTTGCTTGCGCCTCAGCTCCTTCCGGGCCTTAAAAGAATGGTTGAAATGTGTGCATATTCTTCTGCAGATTGTCAGTGTTTTGTCGACTGCAAGTTCTTTTTTCAAAAAATTTTGCACAACAAGGTTGATACAGTGCGCCAAACACGGTACTCTGAAATAGAAACCGTCCGCCATGGCCCTAACTACATTACTGCCATTATCTGTAGAAACATAACCAACCTTGCAATGTCTTGGGCGCAGCCATTGCAAGACCTTTTTGTTAAAGTCAGCCAAAATGTTGACTGCAGTATGACTTTTCTCCATGCCAAACATGGCTAATGTTGCATGTTTACGAGCACCCTTAAAAATCTCGATCAAGTCACCACCTGCATTTATCTGTTTTGTAACCCCTGAAAAAGAGACCCAGTGTGCAGTGATGCACATGTAATCAAGGGCTTGGCAACTGGTCCACATGTCTGTTGTCAGGTGTATAGTGTGAACAGCACTCTTCTGCAAAGCTGCCCCCACCAACTCAAGCACCTCTTTGTGTAGTGCTGGAACAGCAACCCTGGCAAAATAGTACCGGCTAGGAACCTTCCATTTAGGGGCCAATGTTGCCACGAGTTCAAGGAAACCCACACCTTCGACAAACGAAAAAGGGAGAAGGTCCACCGCTAGCATTTTTGCCAGCTTAGTGTTATAGAGGCGTACAGTTGGGTGGTTGCGTTGAAATTGCGCATCTGAGGAGAACATGGCTGAAATGGTGCGCTGGACAAATTTACGGGATGATGCTGATGCCTTCTTCGACCCACTTCTGATCAGTGTTGACATTTTCCGCATTGGTGTGTCTCCCAGACTCTCAGTGTGCCTGCTATGTGTTACGGAGGGTGTGGTGCTGCCAGGGGTACTGGGTGCAACCGGACACATGTCTGACGCTTTTTCTACCTCCCCATCATCTTCAGATGAAACACCTACTATGGGTATATTTTGGCCACTTGCCCTTTGGGATCGCTTTCCCTTGACGTTTGCTAGGTGCGGAAACCATTCGACAGCGTGCTTTCTTTCAAGATGACCTATCTGGCCTCCGGTTCCATAGTTGGTACCAGTCTTACCACGGCTAACGCTAGTCTTACAAATGCAACAAACGGCTATGTTATCATATTTTTCATGGACACTAAAAAAGTTCCAAACTGGGGACTGGAAACTTCTGGTTTTGCCGCACGAGGTGATACTGCTGCCAATGCCAGATGAAGCAGTGGTGGATGAGCCTTGCAGACATCTACTGGGTTGTGCAATTATTGCAGCAACCTTACTTGAGGGAGTCGAGCTGGATGGAGTCCCCCTCTGGGGAGAAAATATGGGAGCTGTAGGTTTGGTTGAACTTGTGGTACTACTTGACTGCGTTGGTGGTGCTACCAGTGGCACGTCGCCAGGGTCACGCTCAGCATGACGTCGGGATAGGGTGTAAATGTCTGTCTGCTGCATGGCCGGTGTGGCTGGACTGACATGTGTGATGAATAGATCATTGCTGTCATCCTCTTCAACAACATCAGAATGCACCACTTCATCAAGTAGGACGTTCGGATCCATAAGTATGAGCTTTCCGGGGCCCTTCCTTTTAACATGTGATACCTTTCGCAGCTCATGGTGTGCCTCCCTCTCAGACGTCAGAGATGGTTGCCAATCTAGATCCAGATCATCATCTGATGGAGCGGGGCTTGAAGAGGAACTTCTACACACCCTCCTTGATCTTTTCCTTGCTGGGGAGCTGGGAGAAAATGAATCATCAGGAGGAGTGGCTTCGTCTTCCTGACATGATACCCCGGCTCCAAAGTCAATTTCCTCCTGTGCCCCTACTTCTGGAAGAACAACCATTGTGGGCACTTGCACCGCTCCATGCGCCACTACATGGGCATCTTCTCTGACCTCTACTTGCAAGTCTCCATGGACCTCTCCTTCTCGGCCTTCTCCTTCTCGGCCTTCTCCTTCTCGGCCTTCTCCTTCTCGGCCTTCTCCTTCTCGGCCAGCTCCTTCTCGGCCTTCTCCTTCTCGGCCTTCTCCTTCTCGGCCTTCTCCTTCTCGGACAGCTCCTTCTCGGACAGCTCCTTCTCGGACAGCTCCTTCTTGGACAGCTCCTTGCGCATGTACTTCTGCTTGTACTAGTAGCCCATGCAGTTGTTGTTGCGGCTTTGGTTGTTGAATAGTACTTGTGAGATGAGTTACAACCTGTGTTGATGGTGTGCTGCTACTTTCTTGCGAGGAACCAACATCACTGGTCGTTGGTGATTCAACAACTAAACAGGCTACCTGTGCAGCACTCATGGTGGGCCTTTGTTTTTTTTGTTGTTGTTGCCCAAAAAATGTATTGGTTGAGCCACCAGTCTCCTTGGTAAGTGGTGCCACTTGCTTCTTCTTCTCCTTAGTAGAGACATCTTTATTGCAAGAGGACCTACGGGCCCCTCTTTTTGGAGCCATCTTCTTCAGATGTCGGAACAACAGGCCGCAGCAGCACTTCTTCCTGGCACTGATGCTCAACGATGATGCGGAGTTTTGTGCACCTAAACGCAAACGAAGACAGAGGAACATCAGTAAATATAAATGTTGCATATGTAGCGCTTGAATAAACAGTTTGCAAGTAGGCATTTATGAATACACACGTGCACACTGCACACCACCACACAATATGGAAATTTCAAAATTAGGATTTGCTAAATTTTTGGGAAACAGGAATTTAACATTGATCCAAGAGAGCAAACACACAGAGGGTTGTACTTTCATGTACCCCTGACTCCGCCTGGGCACAATGGGTGAAAGCAAGGCACAATGGGTGCAGGCCTATGTCTCAAAGCTCACTGCCTGCCTTCAAAATGGCCGCTTGACCCCCCCATCCACATGGCCAGGACCATGCCTCAAAATGGCCACCACCAACATAGCCAGCACCCAACCCCTACTCCAAAAAGTCAAAAAACACAACACAAATCAAATCACCACAATCCAATGCCATCCATCCATTTTCAGAAGGCTTATGCTGCCTGCTGGTGGTTTTCCGGTGCAAAATTGCAATTTTTACAATTTCGCGAGTGCGAGATTGTTGCTTCACGGTGCGAACGTGGCAAAAACCCGCAAAAACCGCGAACAGACCGATTCTGGGCCCCCCTGGGCATAATGGATGACATCAGAGCACAGTGGGTGCAGGGCTATGGCACAAAGCACACAAACTGGCTTACAAATGGCCCCTAGACCCCCACCCACACGGGACCAGACAATAAAATGGCCCCCACCCACATAGCAAGCCCCCATCACCACCCCAAAAAGTCCTAAAACACTCAAAAATCAGCACAATCCAATGCCATCCATGCCCTGGCCAGAATCATGTTAAAAAAAAAATCAACAAAACAGTTGTATCATGCATGCACCCATAAATAAGCCTGGTGGTTTTCTATTCATGTGCAGCAGAATTGTAATTTTTACAATTTCGCGAGTGCGAGATTGTTGCTGCGCGGGACACGAGCAGTGCGAACACAAGCAAAAACATCCTCAGCTCGCGAACTTGCAGATTTTCCCCCCAAAAAGTCGAAAAAAAGCAACACACACAAAAATCACCACAAACAAACAACATCAACTTACTTCTTTGTGAAATCAAATTTCGAATCCAAAAGTAATCCAAAAGGCCTCAAATCCAAATAACCAGCAGCAACCACAAAAAGTAATCCTTCCCAGTCAAGATCGAAATCAAAGTGGCCAGGAAATGGAGGAGCTTACTGGACAGGAACAGGAAGTTGGAGACTGGGGCACTTCCTTCACCCCACCCCTATGGGAGGAGCTTGCTGGACAGGAACAGGAAGTTGGAGACTGGGCCACTTCCTTTACTAATTTTTGTACTTTCGCTAGTGCGAGATTGTTCCTGCCCGCGCCGCGGACCGCGAGCAGCGCGAACACAAACAAAAAATCCGCTTCGCGCGGATTTTGCGTATTCTCGCCGCATCCGCGAGAGTTCGCGGATTGCGGATTCTCCGAAAATTCAAAAAATACGCGAGCGTAACGGATTTTACGCCCATGCTTAATCGGCAGTCCCACTGCAACAACCTTAACCTGGTTGGCTTTCCGGAGGGTGCGGAACAGGGACGGACAGCAGACTTTGTGAATAGGTGGCTGCGCTCATGTATCCCCGAGGGCTCCCTCTCCCCATGGTTCGCGATCGAGCGGGCACTCCACTCACTTGCACCTAAGCCACCTCGGGGGCACCACTCAGACCTATAATAATGCGAATCCTCAATTTTAAAGACTGCCACTCTGTTGTGGCTGAGGCCCATAAGCAGAAGGTCCTCAAATATGACAATCATATGATCATTATCTTCCCCGACTACACTGGCAAGGTCCAGGGTCAGCGCTGCTCATTTGGGGAGGTCAGGCAGAAGCTGTGCGCTCTCAACATACAATATTGGCTCCTTTTCCTGGTGTGCTTGTGAATTGTGTTCTCCAAGGGGACCCTCTTCTTTGATGCCCCTGAGGAAGCATGCACATGGGTGACAGAGGAGCGCCCCCTACAAGCCGACGGCCAGAATCCATTACCCATGAGTGTGGCTGGAGGCACCCGCCGGGAGGTCCCTGCACCCTGGCCTCAATGCAACCGCTCCCACAGGATCCGCGGTCAGAGGCGAGCCCGCTTGGATTGCCTACGGGCCCCTCTCAGCATCCGATGCCTGGGCCACTCCCCGGGAGCTCCCTGGTCGTGTGGAGATCTGGCTCTGCTGGCCGCTTGGACCCAGGGGATGCCTCACCTCGGCCATCGCTGTTGGACCTGACGGACGCAGATCTCTCACGTAGCCCAACACTTCTCACGGACCCCGCATAAACTCGTCTCTGCCTGCCAGGCCTGGCACCGCGGCCAGAGATGGCGCATCAGCTCAACACTACTTTAATTCCCGATGGACTTGATTATTTATATCCGGCTATGAGGAGGGGTCCTCCACGATTTCCCATTCACAAGCGTACTATTTTGGTTGTCTTTTAGTTCTCCCTTTAGGGCAACAGATGCTTCTGTTCCTGAAGTATACGGTAGGGTTTGGGTTGGGGAGGGGGGACTGTTGTCCCGAGTTGTATTGTTTGTTTTTGTTGTTTCTTGCAAAAGCACTTCTGCTCAGCTGTGAAATGTACACTGTACATTTGAGAACTAAAACATGGCATATGGTGGAACCTTCATAAGGATGCACCTGATCCGAAATAACCTCAATAGTAAATTTACCCCTTTCTTGATACTTAAAGAGAATTATGTGCACACCGATTAGACACCCGCCATCACAATGACAGTCCTAAACAGAACTTTGACATGTAACGAAAAAAGCACAGGTGCACCATAAATTAGAATTGTGCAAAAATAACAATATAATGTTAAGACACGGGTAGTGAAGTCCAGAAGTCTTGTTTATTTGACTCTTTATTTTTCAACAGAAGAAAACGAACAGCCGACGTGTTTCGTCCCAAGACGGGACTTCTTCAGGGCTGTGTTTTGAAAAACAACATATAAAACATACAATTAAAATCATGCACTATTGTATAACTCAGCCGAGCCACAATAGTCACAAATTAAAAGAACATTCGTGTAAAATGTTACAAAGGGAATGGTCCTGTTTGCTAACAGTTCTGAGCCAGTCTATATATGGCCTACCCCCAGGTAAGTTAAATCGAACCATAAAGACTAATGTACAGACTAAATCTTGAGAGGGTTTCAGAGAATTTAGAAAAAAAAAGGGGTACATATATCAAATTCAATAGACACAAATTTTGAATATATAGAAAATGACAAATGGTCAGTCAAAATACATGTAGAAACATTATAAACATACAATCAGAGCATGAGAGAGCAATTTTAGAAAAATATTACTAAAAATTGACATGTGAAATGCACTAAGGTCGCCATCTGAAACAGAGATGTAGGGGATACACACACACCTACCAAGGAATAGAGAGACAAATTTCTGGCGACGAAAGTGATCATGTGGTGGAGGACCGATGGTGAAGGTCTATTTCGTAGTTCCAAACAAGAACTAGATAAAGAGAGTAAAAATAAAAAAAGAAAGAAAACATAAGACAAGCTAAACAGATGTATGTCATAGGCTGGCTAGAAGAGGAGAAGAGGGAGAAGGACCACGTGTGAGGTCAGCAAGTTTGGCCATATCTGTATTTATTTAGTTGGAAAGAGTGGGAAATGAGAGGTGGCGGAAAAAATGAAAGTAGCTCACGTTAAATTGTAAAAACGCCTGGGGGTTTATATATTATTTCTATCCTCCAGGATTGTTGAGCAGTCGGGCTCGAGGTTGTGACAGCAGCGCCTGGGGATCTGTATACTAGTTCTATCCTCCAGGATTTTTGTGCAGACGGGCTTGAAGTTTGGCTACAGAAAAAAAAAAAAAAAGAAAAACAAATTAATGAATAAAAAGAAATAAACAGAAATATTAAAAAGTGGTGAATATTCTCCAGTCTTACACAGAGAGTGACTGGGATCTCTTTACATGATCTCTATTCTGGGAGTACAATACTATATAAATAGCACTAGCGTGGCTATCAAGACCAAACTAACTGAACTGTCACATACGTAAAGCTTACCTAGGTATGTTTATCCAGGGGGGAAATCACTTGTAATCAAGATGTGGATCAAAGTATCCGCGGTGCACCATCCATGGGTTGTGCACCTATATATATATACATGAAAAAAACATTGTCATGAGAGTAAACCAAATTGAAATATGAATAGAAAAGCCGAAGAAAACTCATGGAGCGTCAGTAATTTACCTGTGCTTATATAACCGACCCCTCAAAGAGAAGATATGTAGTTTTGAAAATCTCTTCTTGCTACTCCGCCAGATTTCTGAGCATAAAAATAAACGAAAGAGAAGATACATAGATTCAGTTTCAAAATAGGAAAAAAGAATATGTAACAAAAGCCACATGGTAAGAAGGCTTCCAAGGTCTAATAGTTAGTTGAATGTTAGCAAGGAACTTGCCTGCCATTAAGTGGTTAGCACCGAGATGTATGTAAATGAGTACGGGGAAAAGGAGTCAATAAATGCTAATCAGGACTCCCTCTGCATCTTCAAAAACACCCGTACAACAAATGCGTTAATACAAGTCGTGAGACTCTATAATGCAGGCTCAACACAAAGAATGACAGACAGATAATTGCTTCTAAAAAGATTTCGAGTAGAACCAACAAACCTCATAAGCACATGGTGTCTTGAGCACACGAGGTTAATGTGGATCGTAGAGCATCAAACCTTTACACTTGACCCATTCTTAAAGTCAACCCAGAAGGGAGCATACCACAGGTTGCGTAAACGAGCGAAACAAAATATCGGCTGCCAAATAACAATACCTCAGACGTTTTGCATATCCACTTATCGCGAGAGAGAGATGTGTAGTCATCCAGAGCCCGTGCCCTGCTCACCGTCAGTACGTATAGCACCTGATGGTGAAGATACATGACTGTGCCCGTATTTATACCCCTTATGATTGAATAATAAGGTTCACCTGGCTTCTAACAGCGCCGAGCATAGGCGCGAAATTCAGGCGTAGAACAGCGGCCATCTATAAAGGGTGTAAACAACGAGGGAGTGAATTGTGATAATGGGAAAAAATGACCCTAAATCCACAACGAAACCTTTCTACAAGCAGCTAAATGATATATACCATTTAAAAGTAACCAAGCATTATAGCAATGGTATTGAAATAGGGGCTAACAAAAAAGAAATGAGAAAATAAAAAACGAACAAGAATGGCGGCCATGTTGGAACAGGTCCGACGGCAATTATATTGAAAACCGATCTAGTATAGTGGCTACCTAAAATAGCAAAGATAACACCGCAACTGAGTGTTTATGAATTAATAAGCAGACAAACACATCAAAAGAGTAGATGTGGAAAATGTCAAGAACTGGCATAGAGTGGATAACGAAACCTTACTTAAGACAGGTAAACGATGTATGCTATTTAAGAATAACCAAGCATGACAGCAGTGGTATTTAAAATAAGAACTGATCAAAAATAATAGAACGACTGAGAAAAGCGGCCAAGTTGGAACGTGTCCTGTACATTTGAGCCTATTGCCCAGCACAAATACACTACCACGCCCATTGTCCAAGCTCGGTGTCCGACCCATTGCCCAGGCTCTCCATGTCTGACAGCTATACCGGGATACAAAAGGGGATGATGGACGGAGCGTTTGAGCAAATCAAAAACTCACCCCAGTCAACTGATCTGGGTTTAATCCATCACCATTCTTTAGCTCACTCAGCCACCCCAGTTCAGACATGGCCATATGCAAATCAGTCTGACCCTGTGCCTTATGGGAACAGTCCAGCCCGAACTGCCAAGCCATGTCTTTCCTGGACCGGAAACAAGCATCCTGGGACCGGTTTCGGATTCATAATCCTCATCAGCCAGGCTATCTTGAATCCAGTGGCCAAGTGAGCAAGGGACTCACGTCTGAGCATACCCTGCCACACTTAGGGCGAACAAAGCGATACAAAAGGGGATAATGGACGGAGCGTTTGAGCAAATCAAACACTCACCCCCAGTCAACTGATCTGGGTTTAATCCATCACCATTCTTTAGCTCACTCAGCCACCCCAGTTCAGACATGGCCATATGCAAATCAGTCTGACCCTGTGCCTTATGGGAACAGTCCAGCCCGAACTGCCAAGCCATGTCTTTCCTGGACCGGAAACAAGCATCCTGGGACCGGTTTCGGATTCATAATCCTCATCAGCCAGGCTATCTTGAATCCAGTGGCCAAGTGAGCAAGGGACTCACGTCTGAGCATACCCTGCCACACTTAGGGCGAACAAAGCGATACAAAAGGGGATAATGGACGGAGCGTTTGAGCAAATCAAACACTCACCCCCAGTCAACTGATCTGGGTTTAATCCATCACCATTCTTTAGCTCACTCAGCCACCCCAGTTCAGACATGGCCATATGCAAATCAGTCTGACCCTGTGCCTTATGGGAACAGTCCAGCCCGAACTGCCAAGCCATGTCTTTCCTGGACCGGAAACAAGCATCCTGGGACCGGTTTCGGATTCATAATCCTCATCAGCCAGGCTATCTTGAATCCAGTGGCCAAGTGAGCAAGGGACTCACGTCTGAGCATACCCTGCCACACTTAGGGCGAACAAAGCGATACAAAAGGGGATGATGGATGGAGCGTTTGAGCAAATCAAACACTCACCCAAAGTCAACTGATCTGGGTTTTATCCATCACCATTCTTTAGCTAACTCAGCCACCCCAGTTCAGACATGGCCATATGCAAATCAGTCTGACCCTGTGCCTTATGGGAACAGTCCAGCCCGAACTGCCAAGCCATGTCTTCCCTGGACCGGAAACAAGCATCCTGGGACCGGTTTGCATATAGCCATGTCTGAACGGGGGTTACGGCTGAATGGTAAGTTTACATGCCATATGGTATTGAGGGCAGATATTTGATTGAGGTTTATATATATAAGGTCCTGAGAGAACGGCTACTAAGAGTTGGTTGTTGTGTAAATTTCTTAGAGATTGGATCCATTAGAAGCAGACGTGGCTTGTTATTCCAGAGACGACTGAGGCTTCGGTCGAGGTAAGGGCTGGACATGTAGATTGGATAGTGTTCTGTGAAATACAGCTATAACCTGGCTCTGACGTGCTGTTTTCTTTTTTAAGAACACAGACAATCGAATTTCGAAATGAGTGTTTCAGAGTGAGTACTTTTCTATGTGTTTCCATTAGAGTAGACACAATGGTTCATCTTGAGACAACTATTGGACACTTTAATGGTTTTGGCAGTGGTAAATGTTTTTTAATTGGTATGTGTGATGTGGGACTTTACACATTAGATTGTGCACTTGTTCTTGGTTCGGTGTGGGCAGACGATCACACATGCACAAATGGGGAGACTGTGACAATGTTCATGATGTTGTTTATTTATGTATATATATGTATGTTTTTTAATAGATTATGTGCAACCTTCTTGTCCTGAGGATGGTCTCATGAAATTAAGCTGTTGAGACCGAAACGTCGACGCCACCACACCCTTTGTTGATTATTTTGAAAACATTTATGTATAAGGAATAGAGAAATTTATTGTACATTCATGACCACATGGCAATATGTTGGGTTGAGTCCATACGCGATGTACAAGGTGTGTTAATGCTGTAGACCGATAAGATCTACACTGAAATACAGACAACAGCATTTTTGGGTTGCCATTTTTGAATTACAGATCAATCAAAGTGTTTACATATGGATAATGTACACTGTGGATTATAAATGAAGAATTATTTGATAAAATGAAATTTTTGAAAAAATCAGTTGCCCCTCTTGTGTGATATTGACTTGTTGATCACTGCTGTGACGATATTACCAATAAGGAATATTTCTAGAATAAATCCTCAAGGATTCTTGTTTGATAAATTGACTTACCCATACCCTTGGGGAATATTGGGTTGCCCTGTACTATATTGTCTTCCCAGGGAATCAGGCACTGCCTCAGACGTCTCCACCTCGCTCTCGCAAATTGGCAACAATTGACCCCCTATCTCTCTTTGCTCCTCGTGGACTTCAAGAAAGCATTTCATTTGGTGGATTGGCGATATCTGGAGGCAGGGTTGTCAGAGATGGGTTTTGGGACCCTCCTTTCGAAACCTTGTCAGGTCACTCTATTGTAAAGCACAAGCCAAGGTAATGGTCAATGGTGCCCTTTCGCGCCTCTACCCCATCAGGAGGGGCACGAGACAGGGGTGTCCCCTTTCGCCCCTCCTTCTCACAATAGCGATGTAGCCTTTTGCTTCCCTTATTCACACTGACCCGCTTCTCACAGGATGGCAATGGCCCGGCCTGGTAGAGGATTAGATTGCACTTTACGCTGATGACATTTTGATATTTTTTAGGGGTGGGCGAAATTTGCGGAGTAGCTTTCCGCAAAATTCTGTGAAATGGTAAGAAATCTCAGCGAACACGCAGAATTTTGTGTGCTCGCGGAGATTTTGCTGTGCCCTTTGTAATCTATGCAGGGTCAATCTCAGGGAGTCAGGGGCAGATAAGCATTCTGCCAGAATGAATATTGCCCAGCATATTTAATAAAGAAGATGCCACCGCTTTGTGCAATTCCTCTACTCAGCCGCAGTACTTTCTACTGGCTAATCAGTAAGTGCTACCTCGTTGGGTAGATGTATAGTAGTGCTTTTTCCTACACTACTGCTGCGTAAAGGGACAGAAGAGATGTCTCCAGTGACCATGTGTGTCTGTAGCTTTGCCACCGCGCCAAATGATGCAAAGGTCCCTTGAGTGAGCTGTCCATCATAGTGGGGAAATGGCGGGAAGACGTTGCATACCGATAGTGTGTGTGGGGCGTTTCCAAACAGGCAGGGTTTCAATGCGAGTTCACATGCCTCTTGTTTATAAAGGCCGATCAGAGCAGCATATGAGGAGAAAGCAGCCTCCTGGTCACAGGAACTACACAAGGATTGTGCTTGAGAAACTCATGGATACAAAGACCTCCATCAAGGCTTGCAGCTTATTTCGACGGTAGATATGTGGAACCAGCACAACTGCCCAGCCTTGACCGAGCTCACAATTTTTTGGGGCTGATTAATGCATTACTGAATTTGAGCTTCAACTCGGGCACCTGCTTTATTTATATCTGTGAGTACTTCCTTTGAGATTGAATTTTTCTGACAGGAGCATCGTGCCAGAATGAATCCTGCCCTGCATATTATCCAAGAAGATGCCACCATTTTGTGCAAAACCTCTACTCAACTGGAGTACTTTCTACCGGCTAATCAGTAAGTATTACCTCGTTGGGTAAATGTTTAGGGCTTTTCCTAGTTGTCTCCAGGGACCATGTGTCTGTAACTTTGTCACCGCACTGAATGGCGCTGAGGTCCCTTGATTGAGCTGTCCATCATAGTGGGGAATCGGCGGGAAGACATTGCATACCGAAGGTGTGTGTGGGGCGTTTTCAAATGGACTAGGCTTCAATGCGAGTTCACATGCCTCTTCTTTATAAGGATCAGAGGCCGATCCGAGCAGCAGATGAGGAGAAATCAGCCTCCTGGTCACAGGAACTACACGGGGATTGCGCTCGAGAAAATTATGGATCTCAATACCTCCATCAAGGATTGCAGCTAATTTTCGACTGTAGCTATGTGGAGAAAGCACACCTGCCCAGCCTCAACTGAGCTCACAATTTTTTTGGGCTGATTACTGCGTTGCTGAATTTGAGCTTCTACTCAGGATCCTGCTTAGTTTCTTTATAATCTCACCTGCAAGTGCTTCCACGTGAAGTTTAATTACCTCATGCCCCCGAATTCTGGTCCGCCATTTTTTACTTTTTCGCGCTCCTCGAGCGGAATGGAATTTACTGCCCACCCTATATATTTTTGTCAGATCCAGCTCTAGCAGGACCTCGGTGCATCCAACCCCTACCCTTCTTTGAATGAATATCCGGCCTCCGATTGAATTCGGCCAAATCGGTCCCTCTTCATCATTTGAGAGGGTGCTTTGGTTGGCAGTCGTCAATTCCCCTTTGGCGGCAGTCGTTCAAATATCTGGGGATCTGGGTGGCCCTCCTTCCCGACCTCACCTGGTCTCTTAAAGTCACTCTCTAGTGAAGCGGGTTTGTGCTGACCTCCTTAAATGGCAAGTGCTGCCACTGAACCCTATGGGCAGAATAGCCTTTTTTAAAATGATGGTTCTGCCAAGATTTCTCCAAATGCTTCAGAACACACCCAGATCCTTCTCA
This sequence comes from Lissotriton helveticus, assembly GCF_964261635.1. Classification (NCBI taxonomy): domain Eukaryota; kingdom Metazoa; phylum Chordata; class Amphibia; order Caudata; family Salamandridae; genus Lissotriton; species Lissotriton helveticus. The sequence continues at coordinate 1,800,669,553 of NC_136063.1, read as the reverse complement.
CGGTCATGGTTCTGGGAGATGGACGGTTTAGCCACCAAATCTTTATGGGGAGGTCAGTGACCGAGGCTGGCCCTCATCCAGTGCTGGATACCGCCCTTTGATGGTGGTCTGGGAATGACGAACCTATATCTATATTATCTAGCGATTCGGCTTCTTACCGTGCATGACTAGCTTAATGGTGGCTGGTCGGACACGGCATACAGCCTAGAGCTACAAAACTTGGGTTTCTCCAACATTCAGGGGATGATATACGGGAACGTTATCTCCCACACTTTGCCTGACGAGCTTCCCTTAACCCGATATACCCCACTGTGGTGTGGAATGTGGCTCAGGAACGTTATCCGCTCTCTCTGGCTTTAGAACTTGGAATCTCATTGGGATTTCACAGCTTGGGGATGCCCGGGGTGAGAACCACATACGTGCTTTTCCAGATCTAGAAACTCGGTACTCCCTCCACGCCTCCCAGTTTTACTGCTACCTGCAGCTGCACCGCGCCCTCCTCTCTCACTTTTCAGAGGGGACCTCCTTACCTGAATATAGTCCACCTGAAGCCCAGGTCATTACTGGCAATTCGGGAAAAGGGGGGCTCTCCTGCATCTATCGCTCCCTTACAAATAACACCCCCAACTCTCTATCCCATCTCAGGGGCAAGTGGGAGGGTTGGCTTGGATCCCTGGATGACTCTGATTGGAGGGACACGCTGATGGCTCCCAAAACGGTCACAGCCTCAAAGCAGCTCCGATATGTTCAAATATACTACCTACATGCTGCATACCTCACACCATCGCGTCTTCACCGTGCTGGGCTCCAACCTGATGCATCCTGTCCCTGCTGCGGATTCCCCCAGGCCGACTTTATTAAATAGTATGGCTTTGCCCCACAATTACGTGTTATTAGGAGTCAGTAACAGGGGAACTCAGAGAGGTTCTGGGTTGGGAGGTCCCCCTTAGCCCGATGAACATACTCTTGGGTATTATCGAGGGACTGGATAGCTCCAGAGCTGAGAAGCTTTGTTTAAAGACGGCTCTGATGGTGGCTTAGAGAGATGTTGCAGCCAACTGATGAGCCCGACTCCTCCCACACTGGCGCATTGGCGCAGGGGGGGGTGGAATGGTGTGCTGCACAGGAGCGACCCATGTATGCGGCCCGAGGCTGCCCAAAGAAGTATCGTAGCGTATGGGGCAAGTGAGTCTTGGTGGTGGAAGATTAAACATCACAGAAGATCACTTATGGACTTGGGCGAAGACACAGTTAATTTCTGCCCATATGATGGACTTTACATGCTGGGGAATTAATCTCTTGTCAATGATTTGCACTCACAAATGTACGCAGAGCTGGTCTTGTTTTTTGTTGTTGTTGTCTTTTATAAAATCAATAAAAATTGATTTTCAAAAATCATTGCACTGATGCAACTAAAATAAAATAGGTTGAACCAGAGAAATGTTTTCTTTCTATTTTAGGACATTTAGCATGAAGCAAAAGTCAAGCACCAATCACAAGTAAATGTTCATGGTTGAATGGGACACAGGCACAATTTTAGGCCAACTGCGATGGAGTAGAGGTTGGATATACCAAGTGGGTCATCCCAGTAAAATATGTTACCTTCCGACATAGCCTCTGGAATAGAAATCAATATCCACCAACAGAGCATGGTTGTAGGATGTATCCTGAGAAGTCTTCTCAAATGTGGATAGCCAAAAACTCTTAACAGGTAAATTAAAATTTTGCTTCTGCCAAAGTCTTATACTTTTCCCTCTTTCAGCCCATTAAAGTTATCTACCTATGGACTTTGCTCTTTTTTGTGGCTCAAAATTAGCCCACTGGGCAAGAATTGAAATTACACACCTTCACTGTGATGTCCCACTGAAGTTCTGAAGTTCATGGGAGTCCAAATACTTTCTAAGCCCTAACTTTTTGGACTTTCTGGGGCAGTTCCTCTTGTTCTCTTCTTAAACTTCCAGGATCTCATGGCCACTAGCATTTTTATTAGTCCTGTAGTCATGCAGAAATTCAACTAAGTGACACTTGGGGCCCCATTAGGATAGCGGGCTGAAAACCACCCCGCCCGCCATGGAGGCGGAAAACAACCGCCCGCCATGGAGGCGGTTCAACCGGCAGACAAATTAGGATCGACCGCCAGTACAGACCGACCGCGGCGGTAGCGGTGAAAATGAAACCGCCCGGCGTGTGCGGTGATGACAAAACTCCGACCGCGGCGGTCGGAAAAGCAGCGGAAAATACAAAACCGCCCACAGGGAAAGCGGAGACACCGCACGGGAAATTACGATATCCCCGAGGGTGTCGCGGGCGGAACCGCAGGCACCGACCGCCGCGTCGAAGGCAGGATTGCATGGGAGAAATGGCGGCCAAGCACCAGCAAACTCACCGCAGCGGACGAACATGAAATACATGGCGGTCGATGTCAAAGCACCGCAGTGATGCCAAATACTGCATAAACAAAGTAGCCCTGCCCCCAATAGATACAACACACACACACAGATACAGAAATGTCAAACAAATATACAAAACAACATAACCACACCCACAACACACCTGACAACCACAATCCAATTGGACACACCCACACAGCTGAGTACAAAGCCACCCCCTCCACTCACCACAATCCTTTGCATCTTTCCAGAACAGAAGGCCACACACCACATCTGAGAGGAGAGGCAAAATCGCACACCACACCCACCCACCCACCACCACCATCAACACCACCATCACACCATCACAATCAAACCCCCAGCACATAACACACCTCATCACCACATCCCTGCACCCACACACCCCTGCACCCACAAACACCTCAACCCCCCCACACCATGACATCACATAAAATGCCAAAATTCACAGAGAGTGAGTTGACAGTCATGGTCAACGAGATTGTGAGAGTAGAACCACAACTATTTGGTAACCTAGTCCAACAGACACCATTAGCCACCAGGACACAAATGTGGGAAAGGATAGTCCAAAGGGTGAATGCAGTTGGGGCCACCCCAAGATCCAAGAAGGAGATCATGAAGCGGTGGCATGATCTCAAGAGGGTTGTCAAGGAGAGGAGGAGCAAGAACTGGACGCTGGCAAACGCGACTGGCAGTGGCCCTCCCATCCCACCGAAGACATTCACACCATGGGAGGAGAAGGTGCTTGCTATCCTGCTACCTGAGAGTTTCACAGGAGTAGCCGGGGGAGCGGAGGCTGGTAAGTACCGACAAATGTGTAACACCACATTGAGTTTTACCTCCTTGCAATACCCAACCACCAATACACTGTCCATCCCTAACCAACATGTAGCCAGCCATTCTGCTGAGGAGGCCTGTATGGGGCCGGTATGTCAGTACAACAACTCCCAGCATGCCCCCATGTCCCACAGCCCAGCAGCATGGAGGCCTCCCCCAGCCAGGAGCAAGTGTCAGCCATTGCACTGTTTAACAAACAAACTTACAGGTTGGTAGCCATCTTCACTTGGAGGCTGTTTGTGGGTGTGAGGGAGGGAGGGAGGCCTGTCTCACTACTCCCAGCATGCCCCCCTGTCCCACAGCCCAGCAGCATGGAGGCCTCCCCCAGCCAGGAGCAAGTGTCTGCCATTGCACTGTTTAACAAACAAACTTACAGGTTGGTAGCCATCTTCACTTGGAGGCTGTTTGTGGGTGTGAGGGAGGGAGGGAGGCCTGTCTCACTACTCCCAGCATGCCCCCCTGTCCCACAGCCCAGCAGCATGGAGGCCTTCCCCAGCCAGGAGCAAGTGTCAGCCATTGCACTGTTTAACAAACAAACTTACAGGTTGGTAGCCATCTTCACTTGGAGGCTGTTTGTGGGTGTAAGGGAGGGAGGGAGGCCTGTCTCACTACTCCCAGCATGCCCCCCTGTCCCACAGCCCAGCAGCATGGAGGCCTCCCCCAGCCAGGAGCAAGTGTCTGCCATTGCACTGTTTAACAAACAAACTTACAGGTTGGTAGCCATCTTTACTTGGAGGCTGTTTGTGGGTGTGAGGGAGGAAGGGAGGCCTGTCTCACTACTCCCAGCATGCCCCTCTGTCCCACAGCCCAGCAGCATGGAGGCCTCCCCCAGCCAGGAGCAAGTGTCAGCCATTGCACTGTTTAACAAACAAACTTACAGGTTGGTAGCCATCTTCACTTGGAGGCTGTTTGTGGGTGTGAGGGAGGGAGGGAGGCCTGTCTCACTACTCCTAGCATGCCCCCCTGTCCCACAGCCCAGCAGCATGGAGGCCTCCCCCAGCCAGGAGCAAGTGTCAGCCATTGCACTGTTTAACAAACAAACTGACAGGTTGGTAGCCATCTTCACTTGGAGGCTGTTTGTGGGTGTGATGGAGGGTGGGAGGCCTGTCTCACTACTCCCAGCATGCCCCCCTGACCCACAGCCCAGCAGCATGGAGGCCTCCCCCACCCAGGAGCAAGTGTCAGCCATTGTACTGTTTAACAAACAAACTTACAGGTTGGTAGCCATCTTCACTTGGAGGCTGTTTGTGGGTGTGAGGGAGGGAGGGAGGCCTGTCTCACTACTCCCAGCATGCCCCCCTGACCCACAGCCCAGCAGCATGGAGGCCTCCCCCACCCAGGAGCAAGTGTCAGCCATTGCACTGTTTAACAAACAAACTTACAGGTTGGTAGCCATCTTCACTTGGAGGCTGTTTGTGGGTGTGAGGGAGGGAGGGAGGCCTGTCTCACTACTCCCAGCATGCCCCCCTGTCCCACACCCCAGCAGCATGGAGGCCTCCCCCAGCCAGGAGCAAGTGTCAGCCATTGCACTGTTTAACAAACAAACTGACAGGTTGGTAGCCATCTTCACTTGGAGGCTGTTTGTGGGTGTGAGGGAGGGAGGGAGGCCTGTCTCACTACTCCCAGCATGCCCCCCTGACCCACAGCCCAGCAGCATGGAGGCCTCCAACAGCCAGGAGCAAGTGTCAGCCATTGCACCCTGCACACTCACCTTACAGGTATGTAACTACCGTATATCTTCATGAAGTGTGTGTGTGTAGAAATCAAATAACTATTGTACGCAATGCATAGACAATCAACCTTTATGACTCCATGATGTAACTCTGCACTATGTAATGTAACACGGTGTTGCCATGATTTGTACAACTGATGACAGCAAATTGCACTAGTGTAGTGACAGCTGATGATACGCAGATGACACAAACACTGACCACTCCCCATCTACTCCACAGGTGATGAAGAACTTACTGCTGGGGACAACACCAACGACCAGCAGAGCCAGTCTCCACCTCCGGCACATGGACTCACAGATGCAGACTCCCAGGACAGTTTGGATGATGAGCTCCAGGCCGGCCCATCTGGTCTTCCACAGAGCCAGAGGTCCCAGGCCCCCATCCTCCCCACCACCACCTCTGCTGCAACAACAACGCAGCAGACCCCTGCTGTCACGGCCTCTGCCTCCACCGCAACCACCACCGCAGCCACTGCCACCAACACCACCACTACCACCAGTACCACCTGCAGCACCCTCCCTGTTCTTAGGGATGACCAGCCCACACCAACAACTGTGGAGGGCAGGGAGCCAGTGCGTGGCGCACCAGTGGCGAGGGAAGAGGTCCGTGGCTGCAGAGCAGGCGGGAGGGCCAGGGTCAACACCAGACCTCGGGAGGAGTGGACACCATCCCTGGACCACTTCACCAGAGTTGTGGATGCCTACCAAGAGGTCCAGGGACAAAGTGGCCGGTCGGATGAACTATTAAGGGAGCTCATCCTGCTGATGAGGTCCATCGATAACCGCCTGGGACAGATGGTGGACCTCATGGGCCAGCAAATGGCGTTGCAGAGGGACAGGCCTGTGTCCCAACCATCACCGCCGTCCCCTCCTGTTGTGCAGCAGGATGACAGTCCACCATCCTCCCCTGCGCCAACAGAGAGGGGCGAGTCCTCTGACGCCGCTGGCCATTCAGCAGGCCCCCCACCGCCAAAAAGATCTAGGGGGCGTCCGAAGAAGAGCCTGGGAGTCTCTGGAAGAAAAGCACCTGCCACATGCCAGTCACGGAGCCAGCCGTGAAGACAACCCTCTCCCCAACTGCATTCACTGTTTGGACTGTCTTTCCCCACATTGCCTTGGCAATGGCACCTGTCTGTTGGACTGGGTCACCACATCCATGTGTTGTCTACTCTTGCATCTCTGCGACCATGACTGTCAACTCACTGCTCATTCCCCACCTTCCTGTAAATATTCCCGTACAATTCACATGTCCACCCCGTAAATAAAATACCTGACACTCCAGATTTTGTGTATTGAATTCTTTAGTGCAGTATTTACATTGATGATAATGTCCATGATGTGTAAACATGATGTACAGTATGCAGGGCAGTAACACTCTGGAGCACCTAGGGAGACACAACAGAACTACAGTCACTGGTCTCATCATGCCAACACACACAGATCACTGCTCCACAAATATACAAATTATCACAGGTACACTACACATTGTCTAGCTGATATGCACAAATACGGTCCAGAATACATCTCCGTACGTAACGTCCATTCCAACAATACCATACATAGGTGACAGAACATGTGGCTATTGGGAACATCTGCGCATATCCATTCAAAACAAAAGCTACCACACTAGACTATGTAGATGTTGTAACTTGTCACACACCTTCAAGTGAAGTAGCGTTGGATTAGCTGCTGGTGTAGGTCAACTCCTTCCTCCTCTCCACTGTCCTCATCACTGGATTCAGGTCCCTGAGCAGGTTGTGGCCTTGGTTCCTCACCATCGTCCAGGAGCAGGGGGACCCCCTTGTGGATGGCCAGGTTGTGTAGCATACAGCATGCCACAACGATCTTGCACACCTTCCCAGGCGAGTATGCGAGTGCGCCTCCAGTCCTGTCAAGGCACCGGAACCTTGACTTCAGCAGGCCAAAAGTCCATTCAATTACCCGTCGTGTCCTGCCATGGGCCTCATTGTAGCGGATGTCTGCTGGTGTCTGGGGATTCCGGAGTGGGCTCAACAGCCATGGCCTACTGGGGTATGCAGAGTCCCCTGTGAATGAAAAACACCCATAGCAATGTTGTACGGCCACAGTAAAGCCAGTGACACATAGCACGTGATAGCAGTAGTGTAACTCACCCACAATCCAGGCACGTTCGGGATGCAGATTCTCCATCATCCTTGGCACCATGCTGTTCCTCATAATGAAAGAGTCATGGGCCGAACCGGGATACTTTGCACACACATGTGATATTGTCATGTCCGCAAGGCACACCACCTGCACATTCATGGAGTGGTAGTGTTTGCGGTTCCGATAAATGTGCTCCGTCCCCTGCGGTGCCACCAGAGCCACATGGGTGCAATCTATGGCACCGTCTACATGTGGGATGCGCCCAAGTGGATAGAAGTCCCCCTTAACGGCAGCCAATTCACGTCCCCTGGGGAAATGTATGTAGCGATTGCGATATATCATCATGGCCTCAAGTACATCCCTCAGCACCATGCTGAACATGGGCTGCGACATCCCCCCAGCGTTAGCCACGGTCTCTTGGAAGGAACCAGTCGCAAACAAGTGTAGTGCTGCCATTACCTTGTAGGTGGGTGTGAATGCCGTAGGATAGTGACGGCGAGGCTGCAGGTGGGGCTCCAATAGATCACACACGATCTTCAATGTCGGTCTGTCCAGCCTGAATTTCCTGATGATTGCCTCATTCTCCATGTCCTCAAGCACAATCAACTGACGTAGGAGATTTGGCCTCCTCCTAGTTTAGGATTATAAAGAATAGGTCAATGACAAGCATCATGAGATGGCCATAGCACAAAGCATCAATGATGTAATGGGAAAACAACAAGGGCCAGAGAGATGCATGGCACATCTGGTTACATGGCTGGCCAATAGCTACACACAGAGGGCAGGCCTCTCCAGTGACAATACCCAAGTGACAGTAACACATCCGGTAATGTGAAAGTGGATATAATGATTGAACTTTTGACATGCGCAGACATGGAGCTACTAGAGCCACAAATGTAATGTGACTTAACATGTTTGTCATACCTATCTGCCGTACCTGCCACACCTCAATGCATCATGTACATTCTGCAACCATTCATTAACACAATGATCACAGTAGCAGGGACACTTCTGGTTGTGTGCATGATCAGTTGTGAATCCACAAGTCAGGTACAATACAATGCAGTGCCACCAGCCCGGTCAAGGTCTGCACTGACCAACAACACATTAAACCTCACGACATCTATGTAGAGCACCTGACTTCTGTCAATCATCATCACACATCAAAACCCTGACTAAAAAGGCACAAACACATGCTAAAGTGGCTCACACTGAACGTGCGTCCTCCTGTGGATGCAATGGCTGTGTGGCATCGTGTGTACAATGATGTGCCCTACACCATGTAGCTGCAGGGTACTTATACATTGTCCAGGATTGACATACACAGCAATGTGTACGAAAATGCCAGAACCTACCGCCGGTCCCCGGCGTTGTGACCCCCGCACCACCATCTACCCAGCCAAGGTAGCCATTGGCACATGGACATGTGTACATGCCGGTGGCTATGCTCTGCCGCATGAGTCGCGGTACGTACCGCCAGTCCCCAGCAGTGTGACCCCCGCACCACCATCTACCCAGCCAAGGTAGCCATTGGCACATGGACTTGTGTACATGCCGGTGGCTATGCTCCGCCGCATGAGTCGCGGTACCTACCGCCGGTCCCCAGCGGTGTGACCCCAGCACCACCATCTACTCAGCCAAGGTAGCCATTGGCACATGGACTTGTGTACATGCCGGTGGCTATGCTCCGCCGCATGAGTCGCAGTACCTACCGCCGGTCCCCAGCGGTGTGACTCCCGCACCACCATCTACCCAGCCAAGGTAGCCATTGGCACATGGACTTGTGTACATGCCGGTGGCTATGCTCCGCCGCATGAGTCGCGGTACCTACCGCCGGTCCCCAGCGGTGTGACCCCAGCACCACCATCTACCCAGCCAAGGTAGCCATTGGCACATGGACTTGTGTACATGCCGGTGGCTATGCTCTGCCGCATGAGTCGCGGTACCTACCGCCGGTCCCCAGCGGTGCATCACCGCCATGGCGCATTGCATACAGCCAATGGCATGGGTGTTCGCTGTAGAATGATGCATATTTGAAAATAGCGGAAGCTGTGCTCCGCCGCCGCGGAGGCGGTCATTGGATGCTTTTAAATGATGCACCATCGCGGTAGCGCACCCCGGACACCCGCGGTGCGTCACCGCCATGGCACATTGCATACAGCCAATGGCATGGGTGTTCGCTGTGGCATGATGCATATTTGAAAATAGCGGAAGCTGTGCTCCGCTGCCGCGGAGGCGGTCATTGGATGCTTTTGAATGATGCACCATCGCGGTAGCGCACCCTGGACACCCGCGGTGCGTCACCGCCATGGCGCATTGCATACAGCCAATGGCATGTGTGTTCGCTGTGGCATGATGCATATTTGAAAATAGCGGAAGCTGTGCTCCGCCGCCGCGGAGGCGGTCATTGGATGCTTTTGAATAAGGCAGACCCAGACAACCAATTGTAGCAGCTTATTAGCTTCCTAACTACCCCAGGGGGCTATAAATCTGTGGGGGTGAGCCACACATTCCCACTGCTCGCAGAGCCTGCTGCCTGGGACCCTCTCCTGCTGCTGCCTGGGACACTCTCCTGCTGCTGCCTGGGACCCTCTCCTGCTGCTGCCTGGGACCCTCTCCTGCTGCTGCCTGGGACCCTCTCCTGCTGCTGCCTTGTACCCTCTCCTGCTGCTGCCTGGGACCCTCTCCTGCTGCTGCCTGGGAACCTCTCCTGCTGCTCACAGAGCCTGCTGCCTGGGACACCTCACAACTCACTTCCGCCACAGGTCTGCCATATCCACAGGGATGTCAAGAACAGATAAGATCCGTGCCAGTCCATTCGTGAGTGAGGAGCTGGATGTCCTTGTGAACGAGGTGCTGGCACAGTACCCATGCCTGTTTGGTGGTCCCAATGTCGTGGTAAGTCAACATGAAGGGAGCAGTAGGGCAGGGTGGTGTCAGACGTGTATTCATGATGCTGCAGTATGTGCTTTTTGATGTGGGGTGCAGACAAACACTGAAAGACAAGATGTTTCCAGGTGGTGGGAGTGTGTGTTTTGCATTATGACTCTGTCCTAGGCCTATACTTGTATGTGTGAGTGGGATTTGCTACTTTTTCGGGCAGACATAACCAACGGTTGTTTGCCTTGTAGCTGCCTGGACAGTGTCCGCTTGTGATGTAATTTCAGGGTGCCCCTGTAGTCATAGTCAGTGTGCCCCACAGAGTAGGTTCAGTGGCTGCACAGCCAAACGTTGTCCATCAGCCTACTAACATGCTACAGTTGCTTCACACTGATTAGTGGATATGCCCCATCAATGCCCTGTACTATTTCTGAATTACACAGTGCTGTCGATGCATTTGTGTTGAAGCATCATTCTTTAGTGTGATTATCATGGAGACTACGAACCTCAATGTGTGCATGCATTCACTAATGTTTATGCCATGCAGAGTGGCCTTGTGAGGGTACCCCCAGTTCTGGAGGGAGGGAGGTCACTGTGAGTCCCGATTCAGTGTCTGGCTGCTGTACTGATAGATGCTGACATATGACATTGTGTAAATGTTCATTTGGCCTTCTTTACTCTCATTCCTGCAGCTCAAGGTACACCAACGTAAGGCTGTCTGGAGGGCCATAGCAGCAAAGGTGCGAGCCCTGGGGGTATCAAACAGACGACACACACTGTCACAAGAGGGGGACGACATCAGCCGGCTGGCTAAGCAAGTGGCAGAGATGACCTTGGGGATGGTACCACGCACAGGGCGTGTGGCACGACGCACCATGACTCCGCTGATGGGACGCATACTGGCAGTGACCTATCCAGACCTGGATGCACGTCTGAAGGGGCTTCAGCAGCAAGACAGAGATGGTGAGTATCCGGGGAGGGAGAGTTTGTCTGGGAGTGGATGCATGTGTAGAGTGCCTGTGGCAGCGGTGACACATGTGATGTGCGTGTGCTGCCATGCTGTGATATGTGATGTGAGTGGCAACTGTGATGTGTGTCTGTATGAGGCATTGGCCCACCATGGCCTTACTGTGCAGCTCCTGCCTGCAGTTTTCAGTCCTTGACAGATATTTTGTTGTCCACATGGTCACTCTTCTTTGTGATGGTGGGTGTAGTCCCTATTCTGCCGTACAGCTGTGTCCACTTAGTGAGTGTGACACCATGTCTGTCTACTTTGCATGCACCTTCATGGTAGTGACCCACACATCTGACGAAAATGTGAACCCAGATTGGCACATGGTGATTGTAATGGCCTATTTGACAATGTGGCATGTGTAGACAATACAGGTGTGTGTATTCCCCTCTGGATCCCTTTTGGTCTGTAAGTGGTGATGTTTGTTGTGGCTACATCATGTCCATGGGGCAGGTCAATGTGGGCTGGGGGAACACCATCCATGGGCAGGGTGTAGTTCTGTGTGTCATCGACATTGGTCCACTCCTGCCTGTTTGTCCGCATGACAGGCACTGTTGTGGTCTATATGGTGTGTAGCTGCACAGTGATTGGAGGGTGTGGTGGTTACCATGTAGCTCTAGGCCTCTCATGTGCTGCATTGATCTGATATCATGTGACCAGACAATGACACTTAGACAACCATGTTTCTGTCACTAATGCAGATTTGCAAGACACCACGGCGGAACATGATCCTGAAAGTGGTGGCGAGACCAGCACGACAGCGGCAGCAGAGCAAAGTGAGACGGAGCCAAGTGACACTGACCACACCAGCGCTACTGAGGGTGACAGGAGTATGCATGAGGAATATGTGGCTGAGACACAGAGTACCACTTCATCTGAGGGCAGGGGGGATGCGTCCCTGCTAGCAGCCACAGGAGATGGGGAGTCTGCTGCTGCATCAGACTACCAGCGGCCACTGCCCACCCTCCCATCCACTTCCTCTGGGGCTGCCCGTATCCGTGTCACTAAGAGGGGACGTGTGACATTCACACATGGCACCGCTGCACCTGCACCTGTCCCCCCTGCTGCCCTCAGTGCAGAGTGCGTAGATCTCCTGCGGCAACTTTGCGTGGGCCAGACCGCCCTGCTCAATGCCTTCAGTGCACACGATAACAAATTAGGCCAGGTTCTGGCATTCATGGAGGGCATACACTCTGACGTGGGTGGCCTACATCGTACACTCCTGTCATTGTCAGGTGCAGTGACGTCAGCCCTCCAACAGGCACATGCCCCCTTTGCTGCTCAGGTGCCTATGACGTCCACCCAGTCAGTGGCCACATCAGATGACAGTGAGCACTAGGGACATACATCAACTAAACGATACAACACTAGGAGCACAGGTCAGACCCAAAGCAAACAATCCCGTCCACAGACTCCATCCCCAAAGAAGAGCAGGGCCCCCCCAATATGCACAGACAAGGTGAAGTCACAGAAGAGCAAGGCCAGAAGAGCATTGTGTCAGACACCAGGCTCACATGCTGCAGAGGCATCACCAGAAATTGACTCAGCTATGCCCACAGAGGATGTGTGGGATGTCATGGCTACACCTGGGGAGAGCACAGGGACACAACCACCTACCACATCAACCCCAGAACAAACTACATCGTGGCAGGTGGAGGGAAGCCCTGTTGTGACCAGCCCAGTCATTGTGGCAGAGGAGACCCCTGTTGTGACCAGCCCAGTCATTGTGGCAAAGGAGGGCAGTGTTGTGTCCAGGCCAGTGACTCAGGTAGAGGAGGGCAGTGTTGTGGCCATCCCTGGCAAGAAGGGACAGGAGGGCACTGTAGACACCACCCCTGGGGTAAGTGGGAAGGTGGTCACTGTGGGGGGTACACCTTCCAGAGAGGGTAAGGTGGTCCGGAGGCGTAGCCAGCACAAGCGTACTGCAGGATCAAGCACTTCTCCAGAGGGAGTGCCAGTGTCTGCCCCTGATGTGGGACAGTTGGGGGGTGTGCCGGTGGTGTCAACGCCACTTCCCATCAACCCCATGACAGGGAAGCAAATTCATATTCCGAAGAAGTGGAAGGGCACCCCTCCAACCTCTCCCACCCACACTGTGTCAAGGGCGTGCATGACTCCACCTCCACGTGCCATGGTGCCACCTGGTCCGCACAGCCCTCCACCTTGCAGGCCCTCTGTTATAGCCACATCACATGTCCCTCTATCACACCATTCAAGTGGACCTGCAGTCCCTGACACACAGCCAGGTCCCACTCCACATGACAGCCAGGAGTGAGTTGTCAACACCCTCAGACGCCTGTGCCACACAGAGGTGTGCTACTCTAGACCATTGTTAGCGATCTGGGTGTGTTCCTGGGCCTGTTGCTCTGATGTACTCTGCCTTGCCAAGGACTCTGGGCCTGTTGCTCTGATGTACTCTGCTCTGCCAAGGACTCTGGGCCTGTTGCTCTGATGTACTCTGCCTTGCCAAGGACTCTGGGCCTGTTGCTCTGATGTACTCTGCCCTGCTCTGCCAAGGACTCTGGGCCTGTTGCTCTGATGTACTCTGCCTTGCCAAGGACTCTGGGCCTGTTGCTCTGATGTACTCTGCTCTGCCAAGGACTCTGGGCCTGTTTCTCTGATGTACTCTGTCTTGCCAAGGACTCTGGGCATGTTGCTCTGAAGTACTCTGCCCTGCTCTGCCAAGGACTCTGGGCCTGTTGCTCTGATGTACTCTGCCCTGCTCTGCCAAGGACTCTGGGCCTGTTGCTCTGATGTACTCTGCCTTGCCAAGGACTCTGGGCCTGTTGCTCTGATGTACTCTGCCCTGCTCTGCCAAGGACTCTGGGCCTGTTGCTCTGATGTATTCTGCCTTGCCAAGGACTCTGGGCCTGTTGCTCTGATGTACTCTGCTCTGCCAAGGACTCTGGGCATGTTGCTCTAATGTACTCTGCCTTGCCAAGGACTCTGGGCCTGTTGCTCTGAAGTACTCTGCCCTGCTCTTCCAAGGACTCTGGGCCTGTTGCTCTGATGTACTCTGCCCTGCTCTGCCAAGGACTCTGGGCCTGTTGCTCGTATGTACTCTGCCTTGCCAAGGGCTCTGGGCCTGTTGCTCTGATGTACTCTGCCCTGCTCTGCCAAGGACTCTGGGCCTGTTGCTCTGATGTACTCTGCCTTGCCAAGGACTCTGGGCCTGTTGCTCTGATGTACTCTGCCCTGCTCTGCCAAGGACTCTGGGCCTGTTGCTCTGATGTACTCTGCCTTGCCAAGGACTCTGGGCCTGTTGCTCTGATGTACTCTGCTCTGCCAAGGACTCTTGGCCTGTTGCTCTGATGTACTCTGCCTTGCCAAGGACTCTGGGCCTGTTGCTCTGATGTACTCTGCTCTGCCAAGGACTCTGGGCCTGTTGCTCTGATGTACTCTGCCCTGCTCTGCCAAGGACTCCGGGCCTGTTGCTCTTGTGTACTCTGCCTTGCCAAGGACTCTGGGCCTGTTGCTCTGATGTACTCTGCCCTGCTCTGCCAAGGACTCTGAGCCTGTTGCTCTGATATACTCTGCCTTGCCAAGGACTCTGGGCCTGTTGCTCTGATGTACTCTGCTCTGCCAAGGACTCTGGGCCTGTTGCTCTGATGTACTCTGCCTTGCCAAGGACTCTGGGCCTGTTGCTCTGATGTACTCTGCTCTGCCAAGGACTCTGGGCCTGTTGCTCTGATGTACTCTGCCTTGCCAAGGACTCTGGGCCTGTTGCTCTGAAGTATTCTGCCCTGCTCTGCCAAGGACTCTGGGCCTGTTGCTCTGATGTACTCTGCCCTGCTCTGCCAAGGACTCTGGGCCTGTTGCTCTGATGTACTCTGCCTTGCCAAGGACTCTGGGCCTGTTGCTCTGATGTACTCTGCCCTGCTCTGCCAAGAACTCTGGGCCTGTTGCTCTGATGTATTCTGCCTTGCCAAGGACTCTGGGCCTGTTGCTCTGATGTACTCTGCTCTGCCAAGGACTCTGGGCCTGTTGCTCTGATGTACTCTGCCTTGCCAAGGACTCTGGGCCTGTTGCTCTGAAGTACTCTGCCCTGCTCTTCCAAGGACTCTGGGCCTGTTGCTCTGATGTACTCTGCCCTGCTCTGCCAAGGACTCTGGGCCTGTTGCTCTTATGTACTATGCCTTGCCAAGGACTCTGGGCCTGTTGCTCTGATGTACTCTGCCCTGCTCTGCCAAGGACTCTGGGCCTGTTGCTCTGATGTACTCTGCCTTGCCAAGGACTCTGGGCCTGTTGCTCTGATGTACTCTACTCTGCCAAGGACTCTGGGCCTGTTGCTCTGATGTACTCTGCCCTGCTCTGCCAAGGACTCTGGGCCTGTTGCTCTGATGTACTCTGCCTTGCCAAGGACTCTGGGCCTGTTGCTCTGATGTACTCTGCCCTGCTCTGCCAAGGACTCTGGGCCTGTTGCTCTGATGTACTCTGCCTTGCCAAGGACTCTGGGCCTGTTGCTCTGATGTACTCTGCTCTGCCAAGGACTCTTGGCCTGTTGCTCTGATGTACTCTGCCTTGCCAAGGACTCTGGGCCTGTTGCTCTGATGTACTCTGCTCTGCCAAGGACTCTGGGCCTGTTGCTCTGATGTACTCTGCCCTGCTCTGCCAAGGACTCTGGGCCTGTTGCTCTTATGTACTCTGCCTTGCCAAGGACTCTGACCCTGTTTCTCTGATGTACTCTGCCCAGCTCTGCCAAGGACTCTGGGCCTGTTGCTCTGATGTACTCTGTTTGCCAAGGACTCTGGGCCTGTTGCTCTGATGTACTCTGCTCTGCCAAGGACTCTGGGCCTGTTGCTCTGATGTACTCTGCTTTGCCAAGGACTCTGGGCCTGTTGCTCTGATGTACTCTGCTCTGCCAAGGACTCTGGGCATGTTGCTCTGATGTACTCTGCCCTGCTCTGCCAAGGACTCTGGGTCTGTTGCTCTGATGTACTCTGCCTTGCCAAGGACTCTGGGCCTGTTGATCTGATGTACTCTGCCCTGCCAAGGACTCTGGGCCTGTTGCTCCGATGTACTCTGCCTTGCCAAGGACTCTGGGCCTGTTGCTCTGATGTACTCTGTCCTGCTCTGCCAAGGACTCTGGGCCTGTTGCTCTGATGTACTCTGCCTTGCCAAGGACTCTGGGCCTGTTGCTCTGATGTACTCTGCTCTGCCAAGGACTCTGGGCCTGTTGCTCTGATGTACTCTGCCTTGCCAAGGACTCTGGGCCTGTTGCTCTGATGCACTCTGCCCTGCTCTGCCAAGGACTCTGGGCCTGTTGCTCTGATGTACTCTGCCTTGCCAAGGACTCTGGGCATGTTGCTCTGATGTACTCTGCTCTGCCAAGGACTCTGGGCCTGTTTCTCTGATGTACTCTGCCCTGCTCTGCCAAGGACTCTGGGCCAGTTGCTCTGATGTACTCTGCCTTGCCAAGGACTCTGGGCCTATTGCTCTGATGTACTCTGCCTTGCCAAGGACTCTGGGCCTATTGCTCTGATGTACTCTGCCCTGCCAAGGACTCTGGGCCTGTTGCTCTGATGTACTCTGCTCTGCCAAGGACTCTGGGCCTGTTGCTCTGATGTACTCTGCCCTGCTCTGCCAAGGACTCTGGGCCTGTTGCTCTGATGCACTCTGCCTTGCCAAGGACTCTGGGCCTGTTGCTCTGATGTACTCTGCCCTGCTCTGCCAAGGACTCTGGGCCTGTTGCTCTGATGTACTCTGCCTTGCCAAGGACTCTGGGCCTGTTGCTCTGATGTACTCTGCTCTGCCAAGGACTCTTGGCCTGTTGCTCTGATGTACTCTGCCTTGCCAAGGACTCTGGGCCTGTTGCTCTGATGTACTCTGCCCTGCTCTGCCAAGGACTCTGGGCCTGTTGCTCTTATGTACTCTGCCTTGCCAAGGACTCTGGGCCTGTTGCTCTGATGTACTCTGCCCTGCTCTGCCAAGGACTCTGGGCCTGTTGCTCTGATGTACTCTGCCTTGCCAAGGACTCTGGGCCTGTTGCTCTGATGTACTCTGCTCTGCCAAGCACTCTGGGCCTGTTGCTCCGATGTACTCTGCCTTGCTAAGGACTCTGGGCCTGTTGCTCTGATGTACTCTGCTCTGCCAAGGACTCTGGGCCTGTTGCTCTGATGTACTAAGCCCTGCTCTGCCAAGGACTCTGGGCCTGTTGCTCTGATGTACTCTGCCTTTCCAAGGACTCTGGGCCTGTTGCTCTGATGTACTCTGCCCTGCCAAGGACTCTGGGCCCGTTGCTCTGATGTACTCTGCCTTGCCAAGGACTCTGGGCCTGTTGCTCTGATGTACTCTGTCCTGCTCTGCCAAGGACTCTGGGCCTGTTGCTCTGATGTACTCTGCCTTGCCAAGGACTCTGGGCCTGTTGCTCTGATGTACTCTGCTCTGCCAAGGACTCTGGGCCTGTTGCTCTGATGTACTCTGCCTTGCCAAGGACTCTGGGCCTGTTGCTCTGATGTACTCTGCATTGCCAAGGACTCTGGGCCTATTGCTCTGATGTACTCTGCCTTGCCAAGGACTCTGGGCCTATTGCTCTGATGTACTCTGCCCTGCCAAGGACTCTGGGCCTGTTGCTCTGATGTACTCTGCCTTGCCAAGGACTCTGGGCCTGTTGCTCTGATGTACTCTGCCCTGCTCTGCCAATGACTCTGGGCCTGTTGCTCTGATGTACTCTGCCTTGCCAAGGACTCTGGGCCTGTTGCTCTGATGTACTCTGCTCTGACAAGGACTCTGGGCCTGTTGCTCTGATGTACTCTGCCTTGCCAAGGACTCTGGGCCTGTTGCTCTGATGTACTCTGCTCTGCCAAGGACTCTGGGCCTGTTGCTCTGATGTACTCTGCCCTGCTCTGCCAAGGACTCTGGGCCTGTTGCTCTGATGTACTCTGCCTTACCAAGGACTCTGGGCCTGTTTCTCTGATGTACTCTGCCCTGCCAAGGACTCTGGGCCTGTTGCTCTGATGTACTCTGCCTTGCCAAGGACTCTGGGCCTGTTGCTCTGATGTACTCTGCTCTGCCAAGGACTCTGGGCCTGTTGCTCTGATGTACTCTGCCTTGCCAAGGACTCTGGGCCTGTTGCTCTGATGTACTCTGCCTTGCCAAGGACTCTGGGCATGTTGCTCTGATGTACTCTGCTCTGCCAAGGACTCTGGGCCTGTTGCTCTGATGTACTCTGCCTTGCCGAGGACACTGGGCCTGTTGCTCTGATGTACTCTGCTCTGCCAAGGACTCTGGGCCCGTTGCTCTGATGTACTCTGCCTTGCCAAGGACTCTGGGCCTGTTGCTCTGATGTACTCTGTCCTGCTCTGCCAAGGACTCTGGGCCTGTTGCTCTGATGTACTCTGCCTTGCCAAGGACTCTGGGCCTGTTGCTCTGATGTACTCTGCTCTGCCAAGGACTCTGGGCCTGTTGCTCTGATGTACTCTGCCTTGCCAAGGACTCTGGGCCTGTTGCTCTGATGTACTCTGGCCTGCTCTGCCAAGGAGTCTGGGCCTGTTGCTCTGATGTACTCTGCCTTGCCAAGGACTCTGGGCATGTTGCTCTGATGTACTCTGCTCTGCCAAGGACTCTGGGCATGTTTCTCTGATGTACTCTGCCAAGGACTCTGGGCCTGTTGCTCTGATGTACTCTGCATTGCCAAGGACTCTGGGCCTATTGCTCTGATGTACTCTGCCTTGCCAAGGACTCTGGGCCTATTGCTCTGATGTACTCTGCCCTGCCAAGGACTCTGGGCCTGTTGCTCTGATGTACTCTGCCTTGCCAA
Organism: Lissotriton helveticus; assembly: GCF_964261635.1. Taxonomy (NCBI): domain Eukaryota; kingdom Metazoa; phylum Chordata; class Amphibia; order Caudata; family Salamandridae; genus Lissotriton; species Lissotriton helveticus. The sequence continues at coordinate 1,800,650,801 of NC_136063.1, read as the reverse complement.
GGACTCTGGGCCTGTTGCTCTGATGTACTCTGCCCTGCTCTGCCAAGGACTCTGGGCCTGTTGCTCTGATGTACTCTGCCTTGCCAAGGACTCTGGGCCTGTTGCTCTGATGTACTCTGCTCTGACAAGGACTCTGGGCCTGTTGCTCTGATGTACTCTGCCTTGCCAAGGACTCTGGGCCTGTTGCTCTGATGTACTCTGCCTTGCCGAGGACACTGGGCCTGTTGCTCTGATGTACTCTGCTCTGCCAAGGACTCTGGGCCCGTTGCTCTGATGTACTCTGCCTTGCCAAGGACTCTGGGCCTGTTGCTCTGATGTACTCTGTCCTGCTCTGCCAAGGACTCTGGGCCTGTTGCTCTGATGTACTCTGCCTTGCCAAGGACTCTGGGCCTGTTGCTCTGATGTACTCTGCTCTGCCAAGGACTCTGGGCCTGTTGCTCTGATGTACTCTGCCTTGCCAAGGACTCTGGGCCTGTTGCTCTGATGTACTCTGGCCTGCTCTGCCAAGGAGTCTGGGCCTGTTGCTCTGATGTACTCTGCCTTGCCAAGGACTCTGGGCATGTTGCTCTGATGTACTCTGCTCTGCCAAGGACTCTGGGCATGTTTCTCTGATGTACTCTGCCAAGGACTCTGGGCCTGTTGCTCTGATGTACTCTGCATTGCCAAGGACTCTGGGCCTATTGCTCTGATGTACTCTGCCTTGCCAAGGACTCTGGGCCTATTGCTCTGATGTACTCTGCCCTGCCAAGGACTCTGGGCCTGTTGCTCTGATGTACTCTGCCTTGCCAAGGACTCTGGGCCTGTTGCTCTGATGTACTCTGCCCTGCTCTGCCAAGGACTCTGGGCCTGTTGCTCTGATGTACTCTGCCTTGCCAAGGACTCTGGGCCTGTTGCTCTGATGTACTCTGCTCTGACAAGGACTCTGGGCCTGTTGCTCTGATGTACTCTGCTCTGCCAAGGACTCTGGGCCTGTTGCTCTGATGTACTCTGCCTTGCCGAGGACACTGGGCCTGTTGCTCTGATGTACTCTGCTCTGCCAAGGACTCTGGGCCCGTTGCTCTGATGTACTCTGCCTTGCCAAGGACTCTGGGCCTGTTGCTCTGATGTACTCTGTCCTGCTCTGCCAAGGACTCTGGGCCTGTTGCTCTGATGTACTCTGCCTTGCCAAGGACTCTGGGCCTGTTGCTCTGATGTACTCTGCTCTGCCAAGGACTCTGGGCCTGTTGCTCTGATGTACTCTGCCTTGCCAAGGACTCTGGGCCTGTTGCTCTGATGTACTCTGGCCTGCTCTGCCAAGGAGTCTGGGCCTGTTGCTCTGATGTACTCTGCCTTGCCAAGGACTCTGGGCATGTTGCTCTGATGTACTCTGCTCTGCCAAGGACTCTGGGCATGTTTCTCTGATGTACTCTGCCAAGGACTCTGGGCCTGTTGCTCTGATGTACTCTGCATTGCCAAGGACTCTGGGCCTATTGCTCTGATGTACTCTGCCTTGCCAAGGACTCTGGGCCTATTGCTCTGATGTACTCTGCCCTGCCAAGGACTCTGGGCCTGTTGCTCTGATGTACTCTGCCTTGCCAAGGACTCTGGGCCTGTTGCTCTGATGTACTCTGCCCTGCTCTGCCAAGGACTCTGGGCCTGTTGCTCTGATGTACTCTGCCTTGCCAAGGACTCTGGGCCTGTTGCTCTGATGTACTCTGCTCTGACAAGGACTCTGGGCCTGTTGCTCTGATGTACTCTGCCTTGCCAAGGACTCTGGGCCTGTTGCTCTGATGTACTCTGCTCTGCCAAGGACTCTGGGCCTGTTGCTCTGATGTACTCTGCCCTGCTCTGCCAAGGACTCTGGGCCTGTTGCTCTGATGTACTCTGCCTTACCAAGGACTCTGGGCCTGTTTCTCTGATGTACTCTGCCCTGCCAAGGACTCTGGGCCTGTTGCTCTGATGTACTCTGCCTTGCCAAGGACTCTGGGCCTGTTGCTCTGATGTACTCTGCTCTGCCAAGGACTCTGGGCCTGTTGCTCTGATGTACTCTGCCTTGCCAAGGACTCTGGGCCTGTTGCTCTGATGTACTCTGCCTTGCCAAGGACTCTGGGCATGTTGCTCTGATGTACTCTGCTCTGCCAAGGACTCTGGGCCTGTTGCTCTGATGTACTCTGCCTTGCCGAGGACACTGGGCCTGTTGCTCTGATGTACTCTGCTCTGCCAAGGACTCTGGGCCTGTTGCTCTGATGTACTCTGCCCTGCTCTGCCAAGGACTCTGGGCCTGTTGCTCTGATGTACTCTGCCTTGCCAAGGACTCTGGGCCTGTTGCTCTGATGTACTCTGCCCTGCTCTGCCAAGAACTCTGGGCCTGTTGCTCTGATGTACTCTGCCTTGCCAAGGACTCTGGGCCTGTTGCTCTGATGTACTCTGCCCTGCCAAGGACTCTTGGCCTGTTGCTCTGATGTACTCTGCCTTGCCAAGGACTCTGGGCCTGTTGCTCTGATGTACTCTGCTCTGCCAAGGACTCTGGGCCTGTTGCTCTGATGTACTCTGCCCTGCTCTGCCAAGGACTCTGGGCCTGTTGCTCTTATGTACTCTGCCTTGCCAAGGACTCTGGGCCTGTTGCTCTGATGTACTCAGCCCTGCTCTGCCAAGGACTATGGGCCTGTTGCTCTGATGTACTCTGCCTTGCCAAGGAATCTGGGCCTGTTGCTCTGATGTACTCTGCTCTGCCAAGGACTCTGGGCCTGTTGCTCTGATGTACTCTGCCTTGCCAAGGACTCTGGGCCTGTTGCTCTGATGTACTCTGCCCTGCTCTGCCAAGGACTCTGGGCCTGTTGCTTTGATGTACTTTGCCTTGCCAAGGACTCTGGGCCTGTTGCTCTGATGTACTCTGCCCTGCCAAGGACTCTGGGCCCGTTGCTCTGATGTACTCTGCCTTGCCAAGGACTCTGGGCCTGTTGCTCTGATGTACTCGGCCCTGCTCTGCCAAGGACTCTGGGCCTGTTGCTCTGAAGTACTCTGCCTTGCCAAGGACTCTGGGCCTGTTGCTCTGATGTACTCTGCCCTGCCAAGGACTCTGGGCCTGTTGCTCTGATGTACTCTGCCTTGCCAAGGACTCTGGGCCTGTTGCTCTGATGTACTCTGCCTTGCCAAGGACTCTGGGCCTGTTGCTCTGATGTACTCTGCCCTGCTCTGCCAAGGACTCTGGGCCTGTTGCTCTGATGTACTCTGCCTTGCCAAGGACTCTTGGCATGTTGCTCTGATGTACTCTGCTCTGCCAAGGACTCTGGGCCTGTTGCTCTGATGGACTCTGCCCTGCTCTGCCAAGGACTCTGGGCCTGTTGCTCTGATGTACTCTGCCTTGCCAAGGACTCTGGTCCTATTGCTCTGATGTACTCTGCCTTGCCAAGGACTCTGGGCCTATTGCTCTGATGTACTCTGCCCTGCCAAGGACTCTGGGCCTGTTGCTCTGATGTACTCTGCCTTGCCAAGGACTCTGGGCCTGTTGCTCTGATGTACTCTGCCCTGCTCTGCCAAGGACTCTGGGCCTGTTGCTCTGATGTACTCTGCCTTGCCAAGGACTCTGGGCCTGTTGCTCTGATGTACTCTGCTCTGCCAAGGACTCTGGGCCTGTTGCTATGATGTACTCTGCCTTGCTAAGGACTCTGGGCCTGTTGCTCTGATGTACTCTGCTCTGCCAAGGACTCTGGGCCTGTTGCTCTGATGTACTCTGCCTTGCTCTGCCAATGACTCTGGGCCTGTTGCTCTGATGTACTCTGCCTTGCCAAGGACTCTGGGCCTGTTGCTCTGATGTACTCTGCCCTGCCAAGGACTCTGGGCCCGTTGCTCTGATGTACTCTGCCTTGCCAAGGACTCTGGGCCTGTTGCTCTGATGTACTCTGCTCTGCCAAGGACTCTGGGCCTGTTGCTCCGATGTACTCTGCCTTGCCAAGGACTCTGGGCCTGTTGCTCTGATATACTCTGCCCTGCTCTGCCAAGGACTCTGGGTATGTTGCTCTGATGTACTCTGCTCTGCCAAGGACTCTGGGCCTGTTGCTCTGATGTACTCTGCCCTGCCAAGGACTCTGGGCCTGTTGCTCTGATGTACTCTGCCTTGCCAAGGACTCTGGGCTGCTCTGCCAAGGAGTCTGGGCCTGTTGCTCTGATGTACTCTGCCTTGCCAAGGACTCTGGGCATGTTGCTCTGATGTACTCTGCTCTGCCAAGGACTCTGGGCCTGTTTCTCTGATGTACTCTGCCCTGCTCTGCCAAGGACTCTGGGCCTGTTGCTCTGATGTACTCTGCATTGCCAAGGACTCTGGGCCTATTGCTCTGATGTACTCTGCCTTGCCAAGGACTCTGGGCCTATTGCTCTGATGTACTCTGCCCTGCCAAGGACTCTGGGCCTGTTGCTCTGATGTACTCTGCCTTGCCAAGGACTCTGGGCCTGTTGCTCTGATGTACTCTGCCCTGCTCTGCCAAGGACTCTGGGCCTGTTGCTCTGATGTACTCTGCCTTGCCAAGGACTCTGGGCCTGTTGCTCTGATGTACTCTGCTCTGACAAGGACTCTGGGCCTGTTGCTCTGATGTACTCTGCCTTGCCAAGAACTCTGGGCCTGTTGCTCTGATGTACTCTGCTCTGCCAAGGACTCTGGGCCTGTTGCTCTGATGTACTCTGCCCTGCTCTGCCAAGGTCTCTGGGCCTGTTGCTCTGATGTACTCTGCCTTACCAAGGACTCTGGGCCTGTTGCTCTGATGTACTCTGCCCTGCCAAGGACTCTGGGCCTGTTGCTCTGATGTACTCTGCCTTGCCAAGGACTCTGGGCCTGTTGCTCTGATGTACTCTGCTCTGCCAAGGACTCTGGGCCTGTTGCTCTGATGTACTCTGCCTTGCCAAGGACTCTGGGCCTGTTGCTCTGATGTACTTTGCCTTGCCAAGGACTCTGGGCATGTTGCTCTGATGTACTCTGCTCTGCCAAGGACTCTGGGCCTGTTGCTCTGATGTACTCTGCCTTGCCGAGGACACTGGGCCTGTTGCTCTGATGTACTCTGCTCTGCCAAGGACTCTGGGCCTGTTGCTCTGATGTACTCTGCCCTGCTCTGCCAAGGACTCTGGGCCTGTTGCTCTTATGTACTCTGCCTTGCCAAGGGCTCTGGGCCTGTTGCTCTGATGTACTCTGCCCTGCTCTGCCAAGGACTCTGGGCCTGTTGCTCTGATGTACTCTGCCTTGCCAAGGACTCTGGGCCTGTTGCTCTGATGTACTCTGCTCTGCCAAGGACTCTGGGCCTGTTGCTCTGATGTACTCTGCCCTGCTCTGCCAAGGACTCTGGGCCTGTTGCTCTGATGTACTCTGCCTTGCCAAGGACTCTGGGCCTGTTGCTCTGATGTACTCTGCCCTGCTCTGCCAAGGACTCTGGGCCTGTTGCTCTGATGTACTCTGCCTTGCCAAGGACTCTGGGCCTGTTGCTCTGATGTACTCTGCTCTGCCAAGGACTCTTGGCCTGTTGCTCTGATGTACTCTGCCTTGCCAAGGACTCTGGGCCTGTTGCTCTGATGTACTCTGCTCTGCCAAGGACTCTGGGCCTGTTGCTCTGATGTACTCTGCCCTGCTCTGCCAAGGACTCCGGGCCTGTTGCTCTTATGTACTCTGCCTTGCCAAGGACTCTGGGCCTGTTGCTCTGATGTACTCTGCCCTGCTCTGCCAAGGACTCTGAGCCTGTTGCTCTGATATACTCTGCCTTGCCAAGGACTCTGGGCCTGTTGCTCTGATGTACTCTGCTCTGCCAAGGACTCTGGGCCTGTTGCTCTGATGTACTCTGCCTTGCCAAGGACTCTGGGCCTGTTGCTCTGATGTACTCTGCTCTGCCAAGGACTCTGGGCCTGTTGCTCTGATGTACTCTGCCTTGCCAAGGACTCTGGGCCTGTTGCTCTGAAGTACTCTGCCCTGCTCTTCCAAGGACTCTGGGCCTGTTGCTCTGATGTACTCTGCCCTGCTCTGCCAAGGACTCTGGGCCTGTTGCTCTTATGTACTATGCCTTGCCAAGGACTCTGGGCCTGTGGCTCTGATGTACTCTGCCTTGCCAAGGACTCTGGGCCTGTTGCTCTGATGTACTCTGCCTTGCCAAGGACTCTGGGCCTGTTGCTCTGATGTACTCTACTCTGCCAAGGACTCTGGGCCTGTTGCTCTGATGTACTCTGCCCTGCTCTGCCAAGGACTCTGGGCCTGTTGCTCTGATGTACTCTGCCTTGCCAAGGACTCTGGGCCTGTTGCTCTGATGTACTCTGCCCTTCTCTGCCAAGGACTCTGGGCCTGTTGCTCTGATGTACTCTGCCTTGCCAAGGACTCTGGGCCTGTTGCTCTGATGTACTCTGCTCTGCCAAGGACTTTTGGCCTGTTGCTCTGATGTACTCTGCCTTGCCAAGGACTCTGGGCCTGTTGCTCTGATGTACTCTGCTCTGCCAAGGACTCTGGGCCTGTTGCTCTGATGTACTCTGCCCTGCTCTGCCAAGGACTCTGAGCCTGTTGCTCTTATGTACTCTGCCTTGCCAAGGACTCTGACCCTGTTGCTCTGATGTACTCTGCCCAGCTCTGCCAAGGACTCTGGGCCTGTTGCTCTGATGTACTCTGCCTTGCCAAGGACTCTGGGCCTGTTGCTCTGATGTACTCTGCTCTGCCAAGGACTCTGGGCCTGTTGCTCTGATGTACTCTGCCTTGCCAAGGACTCTGGGCCTGTTGCTCTGATGTACTCTGCTCTGCCAAGGACTCTGGGCATGTTGCTCTGATGTACTCTGCCCTGCTCTGCCAAGGACTCTGTGCCTGTTGCTCTGATGTACTCTGCCTTGCCAAGGACTCTGGGCCTGTTGCTCTGATGTACTCTGCCCTACCAAGGACTCTGGGCCTGTTGCTCCGATGTACTCTGCCTTGCCAAGGACTCTGGGCCTGTTGCTCTGATGTACTCTGTCCTGCTCTGCCAAGGACTCTGGGCCTGTTGCTCTGATGTACTCTGCCTTGCCAAGGACTCTGGGCCTGTTGCTCTGATGTACTCTGCTCTGCCAAGGACTCTGGGCCTGTTGCTCTGATGTACTCTGCCTTGCCAAGGACTCTGGGCCTGTTGCTCTGATGCACTCTGCCCTGCTCTGCCAAGGACTCTGGGCCTGTTGCTCTGATGTACTCTGCCTTGCCAAGGACTCTGGGCATGTTGCTCTGATGTACTCTGCTCTGCCAAGGACTCTGGGCCTGTTTCTCTGATGTACTCTGCCCTGCTTTGCCAAGGACTCTGGGCCAGTTGCTCTGATGTACTCTGCCTTGCCAAGGACTCTGGGCCTATTGCTCTGATGTACTCTGCCTTGCCAAGGACTCTGGGCCTATTGCTCTGATGTACTCTGCCCTGCCAAGGACTCTGGGCCTGTTGCTCTGATGTACTCTGCTCTGCCAAGGACTCTGGGCCTGTTGCTCTGATGTACTCTGCCCTGCTCTGCCAAGGACTCTGGGCCTGTTGCTCTGATGTACTCTGCCTTGCCAAGGACTCTGGGCCTGTTGCTCTGATGTACTCTGCCCTGCTCTGCCAAGGACTCTGGGCCTGTTGCTCTGATGTACTCTGCCTTGCCAAGGACTCTGGGCCTGTTGCTCTGATGTACTCTGCTCTGCCAAGGACTCTTGGCCTGTTGCTCTGATGTACTCTGCCTTGCCAAGGACTCTGGGCCTGTTGCTCTGATGTACTCTGCCCTGCTCTGCCAAGGACTCTGGGCCTGTTGCTCTTATGTACTCTGCCTTGCCAAGGACTCTGGGCCTGTTGCTCTGATGTACTCTGCCCTGCTCTGCCAAGGACTCTGGGCCTGTTGCTCTGATGTACTCTGCCTTGCCAAGGACTCTGGGCCTGTTGCTCTGATGTACTCTGCTCTGCCAAGCACTCTGGGCCTGTTGCTCTGATGTACTCTGCCTTGCTAAGGACTCTGGGCCTGTTGCTCTGATGTACTCTGCTCTGCCAAGGACTCTGGGCCTGTTGCTCTGATGTACTAAGCCCTGCTCTGCCAAGGACTCTGGGCCTGTTGCTCTGATGTACTCTGCCTTTCCAAGGACTCTGGGCCTGTTGCTCTGATGTACTCTGCCCTGCCAAGGACTCTGGGCCTGTTGCTCTGATGTACTCTGCCTTGCCAAGGACGCTGGGCCTGTTGCTCTGATGTACTCTGTCCTGCTCTGCCAAGGACTCTGGGCCTGTTGCTCTGATGTACTCTGCCTTGCCAAGGACTCTGGGCCTGTCGCTCTGATGTACTCTGCTCTGCCAAGGACTCTGGGCCTGTTGCTCTGATGTACTCTGCCTTGCCAAGGACTCTGGGCCTGTTGCTCTGATGTACTCTGGCCTGCTCTGCCAAGGAGTCTGGGCCTGTTGCTCTGATGTACTCTGCCTTGCCAAGGACTCTGGGCATGTTGCTCTGATGTACTCTGCTCTGCCAAGGACTCTGGGCCTGTTTCTCTGATGTACTCTGCCCTGCTCTGCCAAGGACTCTGGACCTGTTGCTCTGATGTACTCTGCATTGCCAAGGACTCTGGGCCTATTGCTCTGATGTACTCTGCCTTGCCAAGGACTCTGGGCCTATTGCTCTGATGTACTCTGCCCTGCCAAGGACTCTGGGCCTGTTGCTCTGATGTACTCTGCCTTGCCAAGGACTCTGGGCCTGTTGCTCTGATGTACTCTGCCCTGCTCTGCCAATGACTCTGGGCCTGTTGCTCTGATGTACTCTGCCTTGCCAAGGACTCTGGGCCTGTTGCTCTGATGTACTCTGCTCTGACAAGGACTCTGGGCCTGTTGCTCTGATGTACTCTGCCTTGCCAAGGACTCTGAGCCTGTTGACCTGATGTACTCTGCTCTGCCAAGGACTCTGGGCCTGTTGCTCTGATGCACTCTGCCCTGCTCTGCCAAGGACTCTGGGCCTGTTGCTCTGATGTACTCTGCCTTACCAAGGACTCTGGGCCTGTTGCTCTGATGTACTCTGCCCTGCCAAGGACTCTGGGCCTGTTGCTCTGATGTACTCTGCCTTGCCAAGGACTCTGGGCCTGTTGCTCTGATGTACTCTGCTCTGCCAAGGACTCTGGGCCTGTTGCTCTGATGTACTCTGCCTTGCCAAGGACTCTGGGCCTGTTGCTCTGATGTACTCTGCCTTGCCAAGGACTCTGGGCATGTTGCTCTGATGTACTCTGCTCTGCCAAGGACTCTGGGCCTGTTGCTCTGATGTACTCTGCCTTGCCGAGGACACTGGGCCTGTTGCTCTGATGTACTCTGCTCTGCCAAGGACTCTGGGCCTGTTGCTCTGATGTACTCTGCCCTGCTCTGCCAAGGAATCTGGGCCTGTTGCTCTGATGTACTCTGCCTTGCCAAGGACTCTGGGCCTGTTGCTCTGATGTACTCTGCCCTGCTCTGCCTAGAACTCTGGGCCTGTTGCTCTGATGTACTCTGCCTTGCCAAGGACTCTGGGCCTGTTGCTCTGATGTACTCTGCCCTGCCAAGGACTCTTGGCCTGTTGCTCTGATGTACTCTGCCTTGCCAAGGACTCTGGGCCTGTTGCTCTGATGTACTCTGCTCTGCCAAGGACTCTGGGCCTGTTGCTCTGATGTACTCTGCCCTGCTCTGCCAAGGACTCTGGGCCTGTTGCTCTTATGTACTCTGCCTTACCAAGGACTCTGGGCCTGTTGCTCTGATGTACTCAGCCCTGCTCTGCCAAGGACTATGGGCCTGTTGCTCTGATGTACTCTGCCTTGCCAAGGACTCTGGGCCTGTTGCTCTGATGTACTCTGCTCTGCCAAGGACTCTGGGCCTGTTGCTCTGATGTACTCTGCCTTGCCAAGGACTCTGGGCCTGTTGCTCTGATGTACTCTGCCCTGCTCTGCCAAGGACTCTGGGCCTGTTGCTTTGATGTACTTTGCCTTGCCAAGGACTCTGGGCCTGTTGCTCTGATGTACTCTGCCCTGCCAAGGACTCTGGGCCCGTTGCTCTGATGTACTCTGCCTTGCCAAGGACTCTGGGCCTGTTGCTCTGATGTACTCGGCCCTGCTCTGCCAAGGACTCTGGGCCTGTTGCTCTGAAGTACTCTGCCTTGCCAAGGACTCTGGGCCTGTTGCTCTGATGTACTCTGCCCTGCCAAGGACTCTGGGCCTGTTGCTCTGATGTACTCTGCCTTGCCAAGGACTCTGGGCCTGTTGCTCTGATGTACTCTGCCTTGCCAAGGACTCTGGGCCTGTTGCTCTGATGTACTCTGCCCTGCTCTGCCAAGGACTCTGGGCCTGTTGCTCTGATGTACTCTGCCTTGCCAAGGACTCTGGGCATGTTGCTCTGATGTACTCTGCTCTGCCAAGGACTCTGGGCCTGTTGCTCTGATGTACTCTGCCCTGCTCTGCCAAGGACTCTGGGCCTGTTGCTCTGATGTACTCTGCCTTGCCAAGGACTCTGGGCCTATTGCTCTGATGTACTCTGCCTTGCCAAGGACTCTGGGCCTATTGCTCTGATGTACTCTGCCCTGCCAAGGACTCTGGGCCTGTTGCTCTGATGTACTCTGCCTTGCCAAGGACTCTGGACCTGTTGCTCTGATGTACTCTACCCTGCTCTGCCAAGGACTCTGGGCCTGTTGCTCTGATGTACTCTGCCTTGCCAAGGACTCTGGGCCTGTTGCTCTGATGTACTCTGCTCTGCCAAGGACTCTGGGCCTGTTGCTCTGATGTACTCTGCCTTGCTAAGGACTCTGGGCCTGTTGCTCTGATGTACTCTGCTCTGCCAAGGACTCTGGGCCTGTTGCTCTGATGTACTCTGCCTTGCTCTGCCAATGACTCTGGGCCTGTTGCTCTGATGTACTCTGCCTTGCCAAGGACTCTGGGCCTGTTGCTCTGATGTACTCTGCCCTGCCAAGGACTCTGGGCCCGTTGCTCTGATGTACTCTGCCTTGCCAAGGACTCTGGGCCTGTTGCTCTGATGTACTCTGCTCTGCCAAGGACTCTGGGCCTGTTGCTCCGATGTACTCTGCCTTGCCAAGGACTCTGGGCCTGTTGCTCTGATATACTCTGCCCTGCTCTGCCAAGGACTCTGGGTCTGTTGCTCTGATGTACTCTGCTCTGCCAAGGACTCTGGGCCTGTTGCTCTGATGTACTCTGCCCTGCCAAGGACTCTGGGCCTGTTGCTCTGATGTACTCTGCCTTGCCAAGGACTCTGGGCCTGTTGCTCTGATGTACTCTGGCCTGCTCTGCCAAGGAGTCTGGGCCTGTTGCTCTGATGTACTCTGCCTTGCCAAGGACTCTGGGCATGTTGCTCTGATGTACTCTGCTCTGCCAAGGACTCTGGGCCTGTTTCTCTGATGTACTCTGCCCTGCTCTGCCAAGGACTCTGGGCCTGTTGCTCTGATGTACTCTGCATTGCCAAGGACTCTGGGCCTATTGCTCTGATGTACTCTGCCTTGCCAAGGACTCTGGGCCTATTGCTCTGATGTACTCTGCCCTGCCAAGGACTCTGGGCCTGTTGCTCTGATGTACTCTGCCTTGCCAAGGACTCTCGGCCTGTTGCTCTGATGTACTCTGCCCTGCTCTGCCAAGGACTCTGGGCCTGTTGCTCTGATGTACTCTGCCTTGCCAAGGACTCTGGGTCTGTTGCTCTGATGTACTCTGCTCTGACAAGGACTCTGGGCCTGTTGCTCTGATGTACTCTGCCTTGCCAAGAACTCTGGGCCTGTTGCTCTGATGTACTCTGCTCTGCCAAGGACTCTGGGCCTGTTGCTCTGATGTACTCTGCCCTGCTCTGCCAAGGACTCTGGGCCTGTTGCTCTGATGTACTCTGCCTTACCAAGGACTCTGGGCCTGTTGCTCTGATGTACTCTGCCCTGCCAAGGACTCTGGGCCTGTTGCTCTGATGTACTCTGCCTTGCCAAGGACTCTGGGCCTGTTGCTCTGATGTACTCTGCTCTGCCAAGGACTCTGGGCCTGTTGCTCTGATGTACTCTGCCTTGCCAAGGACTCTGGGCCTGTTGCTCTGATGTACTCTGCCTTGCCAAGGACTCTGGGCATGTTGCTCTGATGTACTGTGCTCTGCCAAGGACTCTGGGCCTGTTGCTCTGATGTACTCTGCCTTGCCGAGGACACTGGGCCTGTTGCTCTGATGTACTCTGCTCTGCCAAGGACTCTGGGCCTGTTGCTCTGATGTACTCTGCCCTGCTCTGCCAAGGACTCTGGGCCTGTTGCTCTGATGTACTCTGCCTTGCCAAGGACTCTGGGCCTGTTGCTCTGATGTACTCTGCCCTGCTCTGCCAAGAACTCTGGGCCTGTTGCTCTGATGTACTCTGCCTTGCCAATGACTCTGGGCCTGTTGCTCTGATGTACTCTGCCCTGCCAAGGACTCTTGGCCTGTTGCTCTGATGTACTCTGCCTTGCCAAGGACTCTGGGCCTGTTGCTCTGATGTACTCTGCTCTGCCAAGGACTCTGGGCCTGTTGCTCTGATGTACTCTGCCCTGCTCTGCCAAGGACTCTGGGCCTGTTGCTCTTATGTACTCTGCCTTGCCAAGGACTCTGGGCCTGTTGCTCTGATGTACTCAGCCCTGCTCTGCCAAGGACTATGGGCCTGTTGCTCTGATGTACTCTGCCTTGGCAAGGACTCTGGGCCTGTTGCTCTGATGTACTCTGCTCTGCCAAGGACTCTGGGCCTGTTGCTCTGATGTACTCTGCCTTGCCAAGGACTCTGGGCCTGTTGCTCTGATGTACTCTGCCCTGCTCTGCCAAGGACTCTGGGCCTGTTGCTTTGATGTACTTTGCCTTGCCAAGGACTCTGGGCCTGTTGCTCTGATGTACTCTGCCCTGCCAAGGACTCTGGGCCCGTTGCTCTGATGTACTCTGCCTTGCCAAGGACTCTGGGCCTGTTGCTCTGATGTACTCGGCCCTGCTCTGCCAAGGACTCTGGGCCTGTTGCTCTGAAGTACTCTGCCTTGCCAAGGACTCTGGGCCTGTTGCTCTGATGTACTCTGCCCTGCCAAGGACTCTGGGCCTGTTGCTCTGATGTACTCTGCCTTGCCAAGGACTCTGGGCCTGTTGCTCTGATGTACTCTGCCTTGCCAAGGACTCTGGGCCTGTTGCTCTGATGTACTCTGCCCTGCTCTGCCAAGGACTCTGGGCCTGTTGCTCTGATGTACTCTGCCTTGCCAAGGACTCTGGGCATGTTGCTCTGATGTACTCTGCTCTGCCAAGGACTCTGGGCCTGTTGCTCTGATGTACTCTGCCCTGCTCTGCCAAGGACTCTGGGCCTGTTGCTCTGATGTACTCTGCCTTGCCAAGGACTCTGGGCCTATTGCTCTGATGTACTCTGCCTTGCCAAGGACTCTGGGCCTATTGCTCTGATGTACTCTGCCCTGCCAAGGACTCTGGGCCTGTTGCTCTGATGTACTCTGCCTTGCCAAGGACTCTGGGCCTGTTGCTCTGATGTACTCTGCCCTGCTCTGCCAAGGACTCTGGGCCTGTTGCTCTGATGTACTCTGCCTTGCCAAGGACTCTGGGCCTGTTGCTCTGATGTACTCTGCTCTGCCAAGGACTCTGGGCCTGTTGCTCTGATGTACTCTGCCTTGCTAAGGACTCTGGGCCTGTTGCTCTGATGTACTCTGCTCTGCCAAGGACTCTGGGCCTGTTGCTCTGATGTACTCTGCCTTGCTCTGCCAATGACTCTGGGCCTGTTGCTCTGATGTACTCTGCCTTGCCAAGGACTCTGGGCCTGTTGCTCTGATGTACTCTGCCCTGCCAAGGACTCTGGGCCCGTTGCTCTGATGTACTCTGCCTTGCCAAGGACTCTGGGCCTGTTGCTCTGATGTACTCTGCTCTGCCAAGGACTCTGGGCCTGTTGCTCCGATGTACTCTGCCTTGCCAAGGACTCTGGGCCTGTTGCTCTGATATACTCTGCCCTGCTCTGCCAAGGACTCTGGGTCTGTTGCTCTGATGTACTCTGCTCTGCCAAGGACTCTGGGCCTGTTGCTCTGATGTACTCTGCCCTGCTCTGCCAAGGACTCTGGGCCTGTTGCCCTGCTGTACTCTGCCTTGCCAAGGACTCTGGGCCTATTGCTCTGATGTACTCTGCCCTGCTCTGCCAAGGACTCTGGGCCTGTTGCTCTGATGTACTCTGCCTTGCCAAGGACTATGGGCCTGTTGCTCTGATGTACTCTGCCTGCCAAGGACTCTGGGCCTGTTGCTCTGATGTACTCTGCCTTGCCAAGGACTCTGGGCCTGTTGCTCTGATGTACTCTGCTCTGCCAAGGACTCTGGGCCTGTTGCTCTGATGTACTCTGCCTTGCCAAGGACTCTGGGCCTGTTGCTCTGATGTACTCTGCCCTGCTCTGCCAAGGACTCTGGGCCTGTTGCTCTGATGTACTCTGCCTTGCCAAGGACTCTGGGCATGTTGCTCTGATGTACTCTGCTCTGCCAAGGACTCTGGGCCTGTTTCTCTGATGTACTCTTCCCTGCTCTGCCAAGGACTCTGGGCCTGTTGCTCTGATGTACTCTGCCTTGCCAAGGACTCTGGGCCTGTTGCTCTGATGTACTCTGCTCTGCCAAGGACTCTGGGCCTGTTGCTCTGATGTACTCTGCCTTGCTAAGGACTCTGGGCCTGTTGCTCTGATGTACTCTGCTCTGCCAAGGACTCTGGGCCTGTTGCTCTGATGTACTAAGCCCTGCTCTGCCAAGGACTCTGGGCCTGTTGCTCTGATGTACTCTGCCTTGCCAAGGACTCTGGGCCTGTTGCTCTGATGTACTCTGCCCTGCCAAGGACTCTGGGCCTGTTGCTCTGATGTACTCTGCCTTGCCAAGGACTCTGGGCCTGTTGCTCTGATGTACTCTGTCCTGCTCTACCAAGGACTCTGGGCCTGTTGCTCTGATGTACTCTGCCTTGCCAAGGACTCTGGGCCTGTTGCTCTGATGTACTCTGCTCTGCCAAGGACTCTGGGCCTGTTGCTCTGATGTACTCTGCCTTGCCAAGGACTCTGGGCCTGTTGCTCTGATGTACTCTGGCCTGCTCTGGCCTGCTCTGCCAAGGAGTCTGGGCCTGTTGCTCTGATGTACTCTGCCTTGCCAAGGACTCTGGGCATGTTGCTCTGATGTACTCTGCTCTGCCAAGGACTCTGGGCCTGTTTCTCTGATGTACTCTGCCCTGCTCTGCCAAGGACTCTGGGCCTGTTGCTCTGATGTACTCTGCATTGCCAAGGACTCTGGGCCTATTGCTCTGATGTACTCTGCCTTGCCAAGGACTCTGGGCCTATTGCTCTGATGTACTCTTCCCTGCCAAGGACTCTGGGCCTGTTGCTCTGATGTACGCTGCCTTGCCAAGGACTCTGGGCCTGTTGCTCTGATGTACTCTGCCCTGCTCTGCCAAGGACTCTGGGCCTGTTGGTCTGATGTACTCTGCCTTGCCAAGGACTCTGGGCCTGTTGCTCTGATGTACTCTGCTCTGCCAAGGACTCTGGGCCTGTTGCTCTGATGTACTCTGCCTTGCCAAGGACTCTGGGCCTGTTGCTCTGATGTACTCTGCTCTGCCAAGGACTCTGGGCCTGTTGCTCTGATGTACTCTGCCCTGCTCTGCCAAGGACTCTGGGCCTGTTGCTCTGATGTACTCTGCCTTGCCAAGGACTCTGGGCCTGTTGCTCTGATGTACTCTGCCCTGCCAAGGACTCTGGGCCTGTTGCTCTGATGTACTCTGCCTTGCCAAGGACTCTGGGCCTGTTGCTCTGATGTACTCTGCTCTGCCAAGGACTCTGGGCCTGTTGCTCTGATGTACTCTGCCTTGTCAAGGACTCTGGGCCTGTTGCTCTGATGTACTCTGCCTTGCCACGGACTCTGGGCATGTTGCTCTGATGTACTCTGCTCTGCCAAGGACTCTGGGCCTGTTGCTCTGATGTACTCTGCCTTGCCAAGGACACTGGGCCTGTTGCTCTGATGTACTCTGCTCTGCCAAGGACTCTGGGCCTGTTGCTCTGATGTACTCTGCCCTGCTCTGCCAAGGACTCTGGGCCTGTTGCTCTGATGTACTCTGCCTTGCCAAGGACTCTGGGCCTGTTGCTCTGATGTACTCTGCCCTGCTCTGCCAAGGACTCTGGGCCTGTTGCTCTGATGTACTCTGCCTTGCCAAGGACTCTGGGCCTGTTGCTCTGATGTACTCTGCCCTGCCAAGGACTCTTGGCCTGTTGCTCTGATGTACTCTGCCTTGCCAAGGACTCTGGGCCTGTTGCTCTGATGTACTCTGCTCTGCCAAGGACTCTGGGCCTGTTGCTCTGATGTACTCTGCCCTGCTCTGCCAAGGACTCTGGGCCTGTTGCTCTTATGTACTCTGCCTTGCCAAGGACTCTGGGCCTGTTGCTCTGATGTACTCTGCCCTGCTCTGCCAAGGACTATGGGCCTGTTGCTCTGATGTACTCTGCCTTGCCAAGGACTCTGGGCCTGTTGCTCTGATGTACTCTGCTCTGCCAAGGACTCTGGGCCTGTTGCTCTGATGTACTATGCCCTGCTCTGCCAAGGACTCTGGGCCTGTTGCTTTGATGTACTCTGCCTTGCCAAGGACTCTGGGCCTGTTGCTCTGATGTACTCTGCCCTGCCAAGGACTCTGGGCCCGTTGCTCTGATGTACTCTGCCTTGCCAAGTTCTCTGGGCCTGTTGCTCTGATGTACTCGGCCCTGCTCTGCCAAGGACTCTGGGCCTGTTGCTCTGATGTACTCTGCCTTGCCAAGGACTCTGGGCCTGTTGCTCTGATGTACTCTGCCCTGCCAAGGACTCTGGGCCTGTTGCTCTGATGTACTCTGCCTTGCCAAGGACTCTGGGCCTGTTGCTCTGATGTAAACTGCCTTGCCAAGGACTCTGGGCCTGTTGCTCTGATGTACTCTGCCCTGCTCTGCCAAGGACTCTGGTCCTGTTGCTCTGATGTACTCTGCCTTGCCAAGGACTCTGGGCATGTTGCTCTGATGTACTCTGCTCTGCCAAGGACTCTGGGCCTGTTGCTCTGATATACTCTGCCCTGCTCTGCCAAGGACTCTGGGCCTGTTGCTCTGATGTACTCTGCCTTGCCAAGGACTCTGGGCCTATTGCTCTGATGTACTCTGCCTTGCCAAGGACTCTGGGCCTATTGCTCTGATGTACTCTGCCCTGCCAAGGACTCTGGGCCTGTTGCTCTGATGTACTCTGCCTTGCCAAGGACTCTGGGCCTGTTGCTCTGATGTACTCTGCCCTGCTCTGCCAAGGACTCTGGGCCTGTTGCTCTGATGTACTCTGCCTTGCCAAGGACTCTGGGCCTGTTGCTCTGATGTACTCTGCTCTGCCAAGGACTCTGGGCCTGTTGCTCTGATGTACTCTGCCTTGCCAAGGACTCTGGGCCTGTTGCTCTGATGTACTCTGCTCTGCCAATGACTCTGGGCCTGTTGCTCTGATGTACTCTGCCCTGCTCTGCCAAGGACTCTGGGCCTGTTGCCCTGCTGTACTCTGCCTTGCCAAGGACTCTTGGCCTATTGCTCTGATGTACTCTGCCCTGCTCTGCCAAGGACTCTGGGCCTGTTGCTCTGATGTACTCTGCCTTGCCAAGGACTATGGGCCTGTTGCTCTGATGTACTCTGCCTGCCAAGGACTCTGGGCCTGTTGCTCTGATGTACTCTGCCTTGCCAAGGACTCTGGGCCTGTTGCTCTGATGTACTCTGCTCTGCCAAGGACTCTGGGCCTGTTGCTCTGATGTACTCTGCCTTGCCAAGGACTCTAGGCCTGTTGCTCTGATGTACTCTGCCAAGGACTCTGGGCCTGTTGCTCTGATGTACTCTGCCTTGCCAAGGACTCTGGGCCTGTTGCTCTGATGTACTCTGCTCTGCCAAGGACTCTGGGCCTGTTGCTCTGATGTACTCTGCCCTGCTCTGCCAAGGACTCTGGGCCTGTTGCTCTGATGTACTCTGCCTTGCCAAGGACTCTGGGCCTGTTGCTCTGATGTACTCTGCTCTGCCAAGGACTCTTGGCCTGTTGCTCTGATGTACTCTGCCTTGCCAAGTACTCTAGGCCTGTTGCTCTGATGTACTCTGCTCTGCCAAGGACTCTGGGCCTGTTGCTCTGATGTACTCTGCCCTGCTCTGCCAAGGACTCTGGGCCTGTTGCTCTGATGTACTCTGCCTTGCCAAGGACTCTGGGCCTGTTGCTCTGATGTACTCTGCTCTGCCAAGGACTCTGGGCCTGTTGCTCTGATGTACTCTGCCTTGCCAAGGACTCTGGGCCTGTTGCTCTGATGTACTCTGCTCTGCCAAGGAATCTGGGCCTGTTGCTCTGATGTAATCTGCCCTGCTCTGCCAATGACTCTGGGCCTGTTGCTCTGATGTACTCTGCCTTGCCAAGGACTCTGGGCCTGTTGCTCTGATGTACTCTGCCCTGCCAAGGACTCTGGGCCCGTTGCTCTGATGTACTCTGCCTTGCCAAGGACTCTGGGCCTGTTGCTCTGATGTACTCTGCTCTGCCAAGGACTCTGGGCCTGTTGCTCTGATGTACTCTGCCCTGCTCTGCCAAGGACTCTGGGCCTGTTGCTCTGATGTACTCTGCCTTGCCAAGGACTCTGGGCCTGTTGCTCTGATGTACTCTGCCTTGCCAAGGACACTGGGCCTGTTGCTCTGATGTACTCTGCTCTGCCAAGGACTCTGGGCCTGTTGCTCTGATGTACTCTGCCCTGCTCTGCCAAGGACTCTGGGCCTGTTGCTCTGATGTACTCTGCCTTGCCAAGGACTCTGGGCCTGTTGCTCTGATGTACTCTGCCCTGCCAAGTACTCTGGGCCAGTTGCTCTGATGTACTGTGCCTTGCCAAGGACTCTGGGTCTGTTGCTCTGATGTACTCTGCTCTGCCAAGGACTCTGGGCCTGTTGCTCTGATGTACTATGCCTTGCCAAGGACTCTGGGCCTGTTGCTCTGATGTACTCTGCCCTGCTCTGCCAAGGACTCTGGGCCTGTTGCTCTGATGTACTCTGCCTTGCCAAGGACTCTGGGCATGTTGCTCTGATGTACTCTGCTCTGCCAAGGACTCTGGGCCTGTTGCTCTGATGTACTCTGCCCTGCTCTGCCAAGGACTCTGGGCCTGTTGCTCTGATGTACTCTGCCTTGCCAAGGACTCTGGGCCTGTTGCTCTGATGTACTCTGCCCTGCCAAGGACTCTGGGCCAGTTGCTCTGATGTACTCTGCCTTGCCAAGGACTCTGGGTCTGTTGCTCTGATGTACTCTGCTCTGCCAAGGACTCTGGGCATGTTGCTCTGATGTACTCTGCTCTGCCAAGGACTCTGGGCCTGTTGCTCTGATGTACTCTGCCCTGCTCTACCAAGGACTCTGGGCCTGTTGCTCTGATGTACTCTGCCTTGCCAAGGACTCTGGGCCTGTTGATCTGATGTACTCTGCCCTGCCAAGGACTCTGGGCCAGTTGCTCTGATGTACTCTGCCTTGCCAAGGAATCTGGGTCTGTTGCTCTGATGTACTCTGCTCTGCCAAGGACTCTGGGCCTGTTGCTCTGATGTACTCTGCCTTGCCAAGGACTCTGGGCCTGTTGCTCTGATGTACTCTGCCTTGCCAAGGACTCTGGGCATGTTGCTCTGATGTACTCTGCTCTGCCAAGGACTCTGGGCCTGTTGCTCTGATGTACTCTGCCCTGCTCTGCCAAGGACTCTGTGCCTGTTGCTCTGATGTACTCTGCCTTGCCAAGGACTCTGGGCCTATTGCTCTGATGTACTCTGCCTTGCCAAGGACTCTAGGCCTATTGCTCTGATGTACTCTGCCCTGCCAAGGACTCTGGGCCTGTTGCTCTGATGTACTCTGCCTTGCCAAGGACTCTGGGCCTGTTGCTCTGATGTACTCTGCCCTGCTCTGCCAAGGACTCTGGGCCTGTTGCTCTGATGTACTCTGCCTTGCCAAGGACTCTGGGCCTGTTGCTCTGATGTACTCTGCTCTGCCAAGGACTCTGGGCCTGTTGCTCTGATGTACTCTGCCTTGCCAAGGACTCTGGGCCTGTTGCTCTGATGTACTCTGCTCTGCCAAGGACTCTGGGCCGGTTGCTCTGATGTACTCTGCCCTGCTCTGCCACGGACTCTGGGCATGTTGCTCTGATGTACTCTGCCTTGCCAAGGGCTCTGGGCCTGTTGCTCTGATGTACTCTGCTCTGCCAAGGACTCTGGGCCTGTTGCTCTGATGTACTCTGCCCTGCTCTGCCAAGGACTCTGGGCCTGTTGCTCTGATGTACTCTGCCTTGCCAAGGACTCTGGGCCTGTTGCTCTGATGTACTCTGCCCTGCTCTGCCAAGGACTCTGGGCCTGTTGCTCTGATGTACTCTGCCTTGCCAAGGACTCTGGGCATGTTGCTCTGATGTACTCTGCCCTGCCAAGGACTTTTGGCCTGTTGCTCTGATGTACTCTGCCTTGCCAAGGACTCTGGGCCTGTTGCTCTGATGTACTCTGCTCTGCCAAGGACTCTGGGCCTGTTGCTCTGATGTACTCTGCCCTGCTCTGCCAAGGACTCTGGGCCTGTTGCTCTTGTGTACTCTGCCTTGCCAAGGACTCTGGGCCTGTTGCTCTGATGTACTCTGCCCTGCTCTGCCAAGGACTATGGGCCTGTTGCTCTGATGTACTCTGCCTTGCCAAGGACTCTGGGCCTGTTGCTCTGATGTACTCTGCTCTGCCAAGGACTCTGGGCCTGTTGCTCTGATGTACTCTGCCTTGCCACGGACTCTGGGCCTGTTGCTCTGATATACTCTGCTCTGCCAAGGACTCTGGGCCTGTTGCTCTGATGTACTCTGCCCTGCTCTGCCAAGGACTCTGGGCCTGTTGCTCTGATGTACTCTGCCTTGCCAAGGACTCTGGGCCTGTTGCTCTGATGTACTCTGCCCTGCCAAGGACTCTGGGCCTGTTGCTCTGATGTACTCTGCCTTGCCAAGGACTCTGGGCCTGTTGCTCTGATGTACTCTGCCCTGCTCTGCCAAGGACTCTGGGCCTGTTGCTCTGATGTACTCTGCCTTGCCAAGGACTCTGGGCCTATTGCTCTGATGTACTCTGCCCTACCAAGGACTCTGGGCCTTTTGCTCTGATGTACTCTGCCTTGCCAAGGACTCTGGGCCTGTTGCTCTGATGTACTCTGCTCTGCCAAGGACTCTGGGCCTGTTGCTCTGATGTACTCTGCCTTGCCAAGGACTCTGGGCCTGTTGCTCTGATGTACTCTGCCCTGATCTGCCAAGGACTCTGGGCCTGTTGCTCTGATGTACTCTGCCTTGCCAAGGACTCTGGGCCTGTTGCTCTGATGTACTCTGCTCTGCCAAGGACTCTGGGCCTGTTGCTCTGATGTACTCTGCCTTGCCAAGGACTCTGGGCCTGTTGCTCTGATGTACTCTGCCCTGCTCTGCCAAGGACTCTGGGCCTGTTGCTCTGATGTACTCTGCCTTGCCAAGGACTCTGGGCATGTTGCTCCGATGTACTCTGCTCTGCCAAGGACTCTGGGCCTGTTGCTCTGATGTACTCTGCCCTGCTCTGCCAAGGACTCTGGGCCTGTTGCTCTGATGTACTCTGCCCTGCTCTGCCAAGGACTCTGGGCCTGTTGCTCTGATGTACTCTGCTCTGCCAAGGACTCTGTGCCTGTTGCTCTGATGTACTCTGCCTTGCCAAGGACTCTGGGCCTGTTGCTCTGATGTACTCTGCCCTGCTCTGCCAAGGACTCTGGGCCTGTTGCTCTGATGTACTCTGCCTTGCCAAGGACTCTGGGCCTGTTGCTCTGATGTACTCTGCCCTGCTCTGCCAAGGACTCTGGGCCTGTTGCTCTGATGTACTCTGCCCTGCTCTGCCAAGGACTCTGGGCCTGTTGCTCTGATGTACTCTGCCTTGCCAAGGACTCTATGCCTATTGCTCTGATGTACTCTGCCCTGCCAAGGACTCTGGGCCTGTTGCTCTGATGTACTCTGCCTTGCCAAGGACTCTGGGCCTGTTGCTCTGATGTACTCTGCCCTGCTCTGCCAAGGACTCTGGGCCTGTTGCTCTGATGTACTCTGCTCTGCCAAGGACTCTGGGCCTGTTGCTCTGATGTACTCTGCCTTGCCAAGGACTCTGGGCCTGTTGCTCTGATGTACTCTGCCCTGCTCTGCCAAGGACTCTGGGCCTGTTGCTCTGATGTACTCTGCCTTGCCAAGGACTCTGGGCCTGTTGCTCTGATGTACTCTGCCCTGCTCTGCCAAGGACTCTGGGCCTGTTGCTCTGATGTACTCTGCTCTGCCAAGGACTCTGGGCCTGTTGCTCTGATGTACTCTGCCCTGCCAAGGACTCTGGGCCTGTTGCTCTGATGTACTCTGCCTTGCCAAGGACTCTGGGCCTGTTGCTCTGATGTACTCTGCCCTGCTCTGCCAAGGACTCTGGGCCTGTTGCTCTGATGTACTCTGCCTTGCCAAGGACTCTGGGCCTGTTGCTCTGATGTACTCTGCCCTGCCAAGGACTCTGGGCCTGTTGCTCTGATGTACTCTGCCTTGCCAAGGACTCTGGGCCTGTTGCTCTGATGTACTCTGCCCTGCTCTGCCAAGGAGTCTGGGCCTGTTGCTCTGATGTACTCTGCCTTGCCAAGGACTCTGGGCCTGTTGCTCTGATGTACTCTGCCCTGCCAAGGACTCTGGGCCTGTTGCTCTGATGTACTCTGCCCTGCCAAGGACTCTGGGCCTGTTGCTCTGATGTACTCTGCCTTGCCAAGGACTCTGGGCCTGTTGCTCTGATGTACTCTGCCCTGCTCTGCCAAGGACTCTGGGCCTGTTGCTCTGATGTACTCTGCCTTGCCAAGGACTCTGGGCCTGTTGCTCTGATGTACTCTGCCCTGCCAAGGACTCTGGGCCTGTTGCTCTGATGTACTCTGCTCTGCCAAGGACTCTGGGCCTGTTGCTCCGATGTACTCTGCCCTGCTCTGCCAAGGACTCTGGGCCTGTTGCTCTGATGTACTCTGCCTTGCCAAGGACTCTGGGCATGTTGCTCTGATGTACTCTGCTCTGCCAAGGACTCTGGGCCTGTTGCTCTGATGTACTCCGCCCTGCTCTGCCAAGGACTCTGGGCCTGTTGCTCTGATGTACTCTGCCTTGCCAAGGACTCTGGGCCTATTGCTCTGATGTAATCTGCCTTGCCAAGGACTCTGGGCCTATTGCTCTGATGTACTCTACCCTGCCAAGGACTCTGGGCCTGTTGCTCTGATGTACTCTGCCTTGCCAAGGACTCTGGGCCTGTTGCTCTGATGTACTCTGCCCTGCTCTGCCAAGGACTCTGGGCCTGTTGCTCTGATGTACTCTGCCTTGCCAAGGACTCTGGGCTTATTGCTCTGATGTACTCTGCTCTGCCAAGGACTCTGGGCCTGTTGCTCTGATGTACTCTGCCTTGCCAAGGACTCTGGGCCTGTTGCTCTGATGTACTCTGCCCTGCTCTGCCAAGGACTCTGGGCCTGTTGCTCTGATGTACTCTGCCTTGCCAAGGACTCTGGGCGTATTGCTCTGATGTACTCTGCTCTGCCAAGGACTCTGGGCCTGTTGCTCTGATGTACTGTGCCTTGCCAAGGACTCTGGGCCTGTTGCTCTGATGTACTCTGCTCTGCCAAGGACTCTGGGCCTGTTTCTCTGATGTACTCTGCCCTGCTCTGCCAAGGACTCTGGGCCTGTTGCTCTGATGTACTCTGCCTTGCCAAGGACTCTGGGCCTGTTGCTCTGATGTACTCTGCCCTGCCACGGACTCTGGGCCTGTTGCTCTGATGTACTCTGCCTTGCCAAGGACTCTGGGCCTGTTGCTCTGATGTACTCTGCTCTGCCAAGGACTCTGGGCCTGTTGCTCTGATGTACTCTGCCTTGCCAAGGACTCTGGGCCTGTTGCTCTGATGTACTCTGCCAAGGACTCTGGGCCTCTTGCTCTGATGTACTCTGCCTTGCCAAGGACTCTGGGCCTGTTGCTCTGATGTACTCTGCTCTGCCAAGGACTCTGGGCCTGTTGCTCTGATATACTCTGCCCTGCTCTGCCAAGGACTCTGGGCCTGTTGCTCTGATGTACTCTGCCTTGCCAAGGACTCTGGGCCTGTTGCTCTGATGTACTCTGCCCTGCTCTGCCAAGGACTCTGGGCCTGTTTCTCTGATGTACTCTGCCTTGCCAAGGACTCTGGGCCTGTTGCTCTGATGTACTCTGCCCTGCCAAGGACTCTGGGCCTGTTGCTCTGATGTACTCTGCCTTGCCAAGGACTCTGGGCCTGTTGCTCTGATGTACTCTGCTCTGCCAAGGACTCTGGGCCTGTTGCTCTGATGTACTCTGCCTTGCCAAGGACTCTGGGCCTGTTGCTCTGATGTACTCTGCCCTGCTCTGCCAAGGACTCTGGGCCTGTTGCTCTGATGTACTCTGCCTTGCCAAGGACTCTGGGCCTGTTGCTCTGATGTACTCTGCTCTGCCAAGGACTCTGGGCCTGTTGCTCTGATGTACTCTGCCCTGCTCTGCCAAGGACTCTGGGCCTGTTGCTCTGATGTACTCTGCCTTGCCAAGGACTCTGGGCCTATTGCTCTGATGTACTCTGCCTTGCCAAGGACTCGGGGCCTATTGCTCTGATGTACTCTGCCCTGCCAAGGTCTCTGGGCCTGTTGCTCTGATGTACTCTGCCTTGCCAAGGACTCTGGGCCTGTTGCTCTGATGTACTCTGCTCTGCCAAGGACTCTGGGCCTGTTGCTTTGATGTACTCTGCCTTGCCAAGGGCTCTGGGCCTGTTGCTCTGATGTACTCTGCTCTGCCAAGGACTCTGGGCCTGTTGCTCTGATGTACTCTGCCCTGCTCTGCCAAGGACTCTGGGCCTGTTGCTCTGATGTACTCTTCCTTGCCAAGGACTCTGTGGGCCTGTTGCTCTGATGTACTCTGCCCTGCCAAGGACTCTGGGCCTGTTGCTCTGATGTACTCTGCCTTGCCAAGGACTCTGGGCCTGTTGCTCTGATGTACTCTGCCTTGCCAAGGACTCTGGGCCTGTTGCTCTGATGTACTCTGCTCTGCCAAGGACTCTGGGCCTGTTGCTCTGATGTACTCTGCCTTGCCAAGGACTCTGGGCCTGTTGCTCTGATGTACTCTGCTCTGCCAAGGACTCTGCACTTCCCGATTGTGTTTGACCAGTGCATAGTCTGTGCCATTTGTACATGATTTTGTGACTTGCTGGTGTCTACTAATGTTGTGTAGCTACATCTGTGCAATATGTGAATAAATACAGTTACTTATGGTGTGTTTTCTCTGTCTCCTTACTGATTAAAGTACTTTTCTTGTTTGCATATGCTTGACTGAGTACCATGCTCTATTTTGTAAATCACCATTGCAAGGCTCTATGTGGCCATATGATTTTTAGACAGGGGGGACAGGGTCTTCAGTCCATTCTGGCCCTGCTGATGTTGTACTCTGTGATGGCTATTTTACAGGCCATGCAGTTTTCGTGTTGGTGAATTGCTATTGCTGCATACACTGTTCACAGGTCACCTTGGGGGACACTTGCAGCACAGGGTGTGCAGCTGTGCTGTGGTTTAGTCGATGTCTATGATGTGATGAGGTGTGTGTGTTTTCCTTTCTGTGTGCCCAGGCGTGTATGTGTATGGTCGTCTTGTGTTGGCCCTTAGTCCTGGTGGCATGGCTTACATGGCATGTGTGGTGTTGGGTGTGGCAGAGGTGTGCAGTGTGAAGGGCGTTAGTTTGTAGTGTATGTATGTGTGCCCCTGTATGGTGTGAGACACACATGTGTCAGCCAGGAGTTGTATGCCTGTTGTTTGTTTTGTCTTGCCCTGTGTGGATGATTGTATGCAATTGTGTGGGCTGTGGGGAGTGCACTGGTGTTGTGTGTTCGTTGTCAGCCAATCCTGCAGTGCCTGTGTCCCTGGTTGTGTGTCGCAGTGTGTGTGTATTGTGCTTGTTGCTACAGTGCTTGTTGGTGTGCATGGGGGTGCACGGGATAGGCACCTGGCCTGTGACTAGCTCGGATGGGGTGCAGTGTTGGTCGGGGTGGTGTGTCACTGTGATGTTTGGGACCTGGCCATGCCTTGGTGTTGCCCTGCCTTCTGCATAGTGCGCATGTGTTTACCGCGGCGGTGACGTGTCCGTGACGTTGCTGCAGGTTGGAGGACGTTGTGTGTTCCGGATGCCGTGGGGTGCCTTGTTGTGAGGTGGGTGATGTGTGGGTGCCCATGTGAATGTGTTGTGCCCCCCAGCAGGATGCCAGTGTTTTGTTTGGGCACTGTGTCGGCATGTGAGATGTGTGGTGCATATGTGTCGTGGCGTACCTGCGACGGCGTCCGCGGCGGCCCATCTGGCGATAGTGTTGCAGCAGGTACATGACCGGATGCATGTGGAGGGCTGGGTACATGGGGTTCATGTCGGGTCTCGGCGTTCGTGCTCCACTGTCGACTTTCCGCCTGCTTCAGCTGTGCGGTGTCTCCGCTGCTGTGCGTCTGCTTGTTTGGGCCATCCTAATTTGTCGATCGGGGCGGACGTCATCGGCCGCGGCGGAGGGTCTCGATTGGCTCCATCCGCCGCGGTGGCGGGCGCACCTTGATGGCGGAGCGCGGCACTCCGCGGCGGACGGGAAATGACCTGTGTTTACCTATCCTAATGTGGCGGACGTGAGTTCCGCTGCTCGCGGGCGGAAAAAACTGTTTTTCCGCCCCGCCATCGCCGCGGTGGTGCCACCGCCCGACATCCTAATGGACCCTTGGAGTCTACTTCGTAGTCCTGGACAAAATTGAGAGCCTGTCCAGCTTATCAGGTCTCCCTACAGATCACGGATAGCAGGTTCAGCTTTCCTTCTTTCTTTTCTAGGTCCAGAAAGAGTTCTCCTGAGCTAGG